>NC_056732.1:1523533799-1523846299 GCF_019279795.1 Protopterus annectens | reverse complement strand
TACAGGGACATCAGCAGAGGGTTCCTCCTCCGAGTCCTCCTGTGACTGTGGCTGTGGTAACCTAGGCACTGGTGGTGGGCTGTGCATGCCTTCCCTTTGCTGATCCTGCTGCAGCTGTTTCCACAGGATCATATTGTGTAGCATAGGACATACTGTGAACATATGTGCACATATGGCTGGAGAATACTGCAGAGCTCCACCAGATATATCTAGGCACTGGAACCGTGACTTAAGAAGCCTAAACACACACACTGTATGATGTTCCTAGTTTTTGCGCATGCCTCATTATGGTATTCATCCATGGGTGTGTGTGCATTTCTGATGAGTGTCACCATCTGTAGTTCCAGGGCATAGCCAGAATCCCCAGTAAATGGCCATGTAGGATGTCCCCCCTAGCAAACATCTGGTACAGCTGTGATGTGTGCTAGATATGTGTGTCATGATAACTGACAGGCTGCCAGCACACACATTCAGGATAATCCCATGGGTATTGCACATGACCTGGTAGTTGATGAAGTGGTACCCCCTGTGTTTGATGTAGAGTCTGCTCTGCTCAGCAGGTGGTGCCTTAATGTGCACATGAATACAATCTATGGCAATCAGTACTCCAGGGTAGTGTGCTGCATGGTAGAAGTGTTGCATATTGCTGGCCCTCACCTCAGCGGTTAGGGGGAAAGATATGTGCTCACTGGCATTTGGTAGCATGGCATCCTGGAACTGGTGGAGTATCCTGGATGCAGATGCCTGTGAGACCCCATCATGTCCCCAGTTGGTCTTTGAAAAGCACCTGTAGCTAGTATCCTAAGTGCTACACATACCTTTGTTTCCACTGGTATGGGTTCTCCTCTGTTGGCTCTTGGTCTGATTTGAGGACGGCAGAGCTCAGTAAGCTCTTGTAGTATGTCCCTGTCCACCCTGTCGAGCTCTACAATCTCCAGCTCATGTAGCTCCTGGAAGGTTACCCTGGGCCTGAACACTCTTCTTCATTTCTGCCTAGGCCTATTGTTAGCAGCACCAGCAGCATTGACTTCAACATCTAGTACATACAGATGTAGCAGACCTACATTTCTGTCACATAGTATAACATTTTTTTTTTTTGTCTATTTTTTTTCCTATTAAGCTTATTTGTGCACTGCTGCACATAGTACAAACATGTCAAGATTATTAAAAAGAAAATATTAATTTAATTTATTTCCTTAATCTTTCTGACATGGGAGAATAATAGTTTTCCTCATACGTTTATGTAGTATTACATTTTCAGGGGATTTATGTCCAGATTTCTACAGTTTTACAGCCCCTTTTGTCTGCCTAGACTCATGTACATGGAATATTTTCACTTACAGTACGGACACTGACACGGGGTCTGAGCAGATGCCTTTCTGCTTTTTGGATCGCTCTACCTGCCTCATTTAAATGAGATTTACCTGCTTATGAGGTGATTTGCAAGCCACAGAGTTTTCCATGTTTGTGTGTGCGTGCGGGCCACTCAGCAGTGCTTACAGAATCTTAATACGTTCATGTCTGTGTAAGCATCAAGGCGCAATGCATATATGAAAAAAAAATGTAAGCTTTATTGAATTCCCCCCATTGTGTTTTGCTTTATACAATTCTGCACATGTTGTACATGTACCTGAAATGTTTTACTGGAGATCACATGCTGGCACACATACTTACTACTTTGAATAAGGCACTGCTTTTGAAAAGATAACTGTGGAGTCATGAGTTACACACCTTTTCATTATATATGTTCTTGTCACCAACCTTCATCATGCTGAAACCCTTTTTCAGTACATTTGACGTTTCCCTTGTTAATATTCCCTTCAAGTATGACTTATCAGACACATGCAGTATAAGTCCTTGTGTGACAATATTACACTACATTTATGGGGAGCATATCACTTACACATGTATGGATTCCATTCCAGTACTGTGTACATTGAGTCACTGTTACATGTACAATGGGTTTTACAGGCATAACAGATTACTGTTTGTTTATATACCATTGTGCCATGGTTAGCAGAGAGCAGCTTCACTACTCAGAAAATGATAGGCAATACTGTCTGTGTTGCTTGTATTTCCTTTGCTCATATTTTGAGCTTTTTCTGACATTCCAGTCATTAAACATCTGTGCACATGCACTGGAATTGGCTACTGAAACTCCTCGTGCACACTCATTGAACTGTGCACATGCACTGGCATTGGCGACTGAAGTTCCTTGTGCACACTCTGAACTGTGCACGTGCACTGGCATTGGCTACTGAAGTTACTCATGCACACTTATTGTTAACTTAAAGTAGTTATGGCTGTGGCATGGCTTACGATGATCTGGCTGTTATCTGTGAGGAGAGGCTGCTTGCTTGCAAAGTGCTTTGGCTGCATAGGTTCATAGGTGTTTACTAAGCTAATTACCACAAGGGCCTTTTTACCTAGTCATGCATCCCAAATCTTTGACAAGTTCTGGACCCCTTGATAAGTGTAAGCAAGGGCTTAGGAGGTGAAAAATTTACAAGCAGGAGACGAACCATTTACAGACTGCCTCTGTCTATTAGAGACATTGGTGCTAAACCAGGGATGAATTTCCTGTTCCCAATCCAATTGTCCAAATCACACTTGAATTGGGTTAGGGAGTAACTCTGCTTCACATGGATGGGAAGCCTGTTCCAGAGAAGGGGTAGTGCCTGGGATACATATCTGTCTCTCAAGCAACTCCTAGTTATATCACAAACAAGGTTTAAGTCTTTAAAATGGGTAATTCTGTGCTATTTGTTTTCCGGATATGCAGGAGGTCCATCAGAGTGGGGTCTGGTAATGTCTTGTATGCCAGGCATGGAGCTCCCCTCAACACCTTGTAGGGGACAGAATGTAGGAAGAGAGCCTTCAGGGGATCTGCACAGGACATGTAACTTACACCCTGTATTCTTTTAGTAAGAAACCTCTGTGAATGTTCCAGTTGTTGGATATGCCTGGTTAGGTATACACAAAAAGGGGCATTGTACTCAATGATACATCTGAGGAATGCCAGATAGAATAGAAAAATGACTTCCTTGGACCTAGATGCCATAACTTTGTTTATATGTTGCACAACATAGAATGATTTCCTCGCTACTCTAGACACATGATGGTCAAAGACTAGATTGCTGTCTATATATGTCTCCAAGTCTTTGACTACTGGGTCAATTTTTAGGGATCTGTTGTCAAAAATTATTGTTACCAGGGATAGATAACTTCCTGAAGGGAACTATTTTGCATTTCTTGGCATTTATTTATAGTCCATGGCTCTGACCCCAGTTGTTTGTCTGGGTCAGCCCTTCTTGGAGAACATTTGTGTCAGTGCAGAATTCAATGACGACTCCTAATTTGCAATCATTTGCAAATTCTGCCAGCCAGAGGCCACTGACACAGGCCTTGACTTCAGAGAATAAATGCCAAAAAGGAACAGTCCCAGAGGAACTTCACTTGTGACTGGCCTTTTTTTAGGGGTGGACTCCCCAGTTCTAACTTTATGTGTCCTGTCTGTGAGCTAGCTGGCTATCCACCATGTCACATAAGGATCTGTACCTAACCTCTTGAGTTTGTCATCAATGCCCAAGTGGATTATTGTGTCAAATGCCTTGGCCAGATCAAGGTAGGCAGTGTGAACCATTTTGCTGTCATCCATTACTTTGGTGACCTTCTCAAAGAAGTCCACCAGGATAAGTAGGCATGATCTGCCCTTTGATGAAGCCAAATGGGGTTGGGTCCAGTGTTTGAAGGTTTCCTGTATCATTATTGATCATTTCCATATAAATCTTTCCATAAGTTTACATACGAGACTAGTAAGACTAATGAGTCTGTAGTTACCAGGGTCTGTAAACAGACAGTCTTTGTGAAGAGGCATGACTATTGCAGTTCTCTGTTCATGAGGCATGAAGCCTGTTTGGATGCTACAGTTAAATAGCAATTCCAGAGGACTTGATAAGTCATTTTCATGCAATTTAGAAGGCATCCTGGGATGTTGTCTGGGCTCATTGATGCAGTGTTTTTGGCCTTAGAGAGCACATTCAGGACCTGTTTCCTAGTGATAGATGGCAAAGTTAAATTTGATGGTATTTTCTGAGCGAATGTTGAAGGGGAGACAGGGGTAATGTTGGAGTTGAATTTGATGGCCAGTAGATATACTATATCTTCTACTTTTTTTTAATTTCTTCAAAACTTTTGGGTTTCTAATACCATGATGGGAATGGACCCCATTCCTAAGTCAAAGCATGATTAAAATTCATGAAGTTAGTATTGTTTCAATCTTTGATGTTACCCAAAAGTGCTCTTCACAGCACCTGCAATGTGCCCAGCATTGAGTCCTTCTGTAATTCATATGGAATTACATGTATTGGTAACATATCTAAATACGACCATAAATTATTTTTTATGAGACCCATTGCTCCTGCTATTGAAACAGTTTGTTATCCTTCTTCCACACTACCCTCTTTTCTGCCTGTAAATCCTGGTATTTTATGACTTTGTGTTTCTCTGTTCAAAAGACACTGTAATCACTGGGTGTATCAATTTTAATAATCAATGTTACTTTTGATTTCCTTTCCTGGAATGCTATATCTGGTTTTCCCGTATCTATTTTTTCAACTGTTGGTAATGGGTGATCTCATGTGATATCAACTTCATCATTTTCTGTAACGTTGTCTGGCTCATTTTTGCAGTGCTTCGCAGCTACTTCAGTATTATATTTGCACAATCCCCAGCGCAGCAATTTTGCCACATTATTATGCCTTTTAGAATTCAGGCCTTCTGTCATTAGTGTATCACACCCAGCAACAAGATGTGCAACTGTTTCCAATTTTTCCAATTCTGTTTTATAAAACCTGCATTTGTCTTTTTCTCTGACATGTTCAATGGACTTTGTAAACCAACATGTACATAGTCCACTATCCTGGGCCACCAGTGTTAACCTTTCATCTTTTGGTTTAAATCCACCTCTCCCTAACTATTCCTGTGATAGAACCTGATCATCATGAGGTTGTTCCAGGAAATTTCTGTACTTGTAACTATATTTATGCATTTCCACCTTTCTTGCCTCCTCATCTGATTCTTCCCCTTATATCCTTTCATTTCTTGGCACATTCAGTAGCTGCCTGATTTTTATCTACTTCTACTTTGATTTCCATTCCCACTTGACACAGATATGCTTCTCCTCCCATTTTAAAACTTTCTCTATGTTTAGAACTTGTGAGGTCAGCAGATATGTATGCAGTCCTACGATTGTGGATCTACACATGCAATCAATTTCAAACAGGCCCATACCTCTTTCAGAACGAGGAATATATAATCTTGCTATACACTGATTTTTATAAATCATTTGATAAGCATGAAACTGTTTTTCTTGTTTTCCTTTCCAACTTATCCAATAATTTTTGGAGCCAGTCAATCACCCCAAAACTGCAAGTTAGAACAGGAAGAACAAAATGGTTTATAGCCTGAACTTTGCTCTTAGATGTCAAAGCTGATTTCATTATTAATTTTTGTCTTCTAAAATATTCCTTACTAACATTAGTTCATGTTTTATTGTTGATCCTTCATCAGTTCCCAAATATTTATACACTCCCTCTTGCTCAAGTTCTTTTACATCACATAACTGTCCCAAAGAGATATTTTCTTGGTGCTGCAGCTTTCCTACTTTAAAAGTTGCTTTTGCACATTTATCAAGGCCAACTAACATTCTTATATCATCTGAGAAAGTTTCTCCACTTGCAGTTGTACTTTCAGTTCCTCATCTGATGAACTATACAGTTTTAAATCATCCACAAAAAGTGTACTTACACTTTGTTGTTTTCTGGGTGTCAAATTGTACTATAGTAGCTGTGATCTAATCAGCTAAGTAGACAGCATAATGGGTTAAGGGCAAGACAAAAGATCAGCCGTGAAAAGAGTTACCTTGGAATATCCCTCTTTGAATTGTTATCCTGGGATAACAATTTGGCCTTTACCATTACTTAGCTCACAGTGGATAGTATTGTTGCCTCACACCAAGAGGTTCCCAGGTTCAAATCTCAACTGGAGCACCTTATGTGTGAAGTCTACATGTCTTCCCTGTGTTCACATGGGTTTCCACTGGCTACTCTGTTGGACTCCCACATTCCAAAAACATACAGTAGGTGCTTTGGACACTTTAAATTGGCCACACCTATAAGTGTGCTGTGGAAGAGCTACCGCAGCAGGACTAGACACCAGGCACTGTAAATCATGGCTCTAGATGATTGTCACTCTTGAAGTGACACCCTGACCTCATGTACAAACATGAGAAAAAGGGATTGTGGATAGGTGGATGGAAGTAGTTTGCCACTGCTTCATGGTCACTGTAATGTAATCAATCAATGTAAGGTGTATCTTATCCATTTGTAAGCACTCTTTTATCCATGAATGTGAGATATTTTCAATTTTTTTTTAGTCTATTCATCCAATACTTAGATTCTTCCTTGTTTCACACTTCTCTTTTAATTTATTTAACAAGAAATGATCCTTTCTTCCAAATGACTTTCTTCCGCTACCTTTAGCTATATTGCCATCACTGAGTTTTTTCTAAGTGACTATAAAATCTGTTGACATCAATTCCAGTGTATAGTTTATATATCACTGAGAGGCACGTTTATGGTCTATAGTTTTAGGACATATTGCAGGTTCAGTCTTAAGGAAGAGCATTGTTTTTCCTGTTGTTAACCAGGTTGGTGTCTGGGGTGCATATATAAATAGTTCTTACTCATGGCTAAATCTTTATGTAAAGATGGTAATACTTTTAGCCAGACGTTAGGTACTGAATCTGGGCCTGGGGGTTTCCAGTTAGGAGCTTTTCTTAATTTTGCTTCAGTCTCTCTGGCTGTTACTTCATCCCATCTCATATCCTGTACATTTGGATTTCCTTTTCTTTCTTTTACTTCTTCTGCCCATTCAGCACCTTTGTTATGTTCCACAGGATCTTCATAAATATTTCTCTAAAATGTGTCTATTTTTTTCTTTTTTTGATTGTATTTCAATTCCTTTAGCCTTGTTTCCCAATTCTCTATAAAACTTTTTTTTTTTTTAGTCATTCTGCCTGTGCTGATATCTTTTGTTTATTATTTGCTATAGTGTATGATAATCCCTGGTCTGTTCTGATACATTACATTTATCATATCTATCTATTTTTGTTGATGTTTTCTCTCTCTCTCCTGTACTCTTCTAACAGTGACACTTCTTGTCTTAATTGCTTTATAGTTTTCTCTGTGCAATACATCTGCGATGGCCATTGATTTCTCCCCTTCATTTCCCTCACTGCTCGTGTTTTTGTGGTAAGACTTTATCAGTTATTAATTTAGCTGCACAGTACTATATCCTATTTACTTCTGTTATATTGCTTGAATTTCTTTGAACAGTTTTGATTACTGTGTTCATTTGCTTTATCAGACTTCTAACATTTTGGGTCTTATTGACTTTCTCTAGTCTATATTGATCATAATATGTCTATCCAGCTCTAGTAATTCAAGCAATTCCTCCCTTAGATCATTGTCTTTGTTCTCTGTTTCCAGTAGGAATTTTACAGAAATTTCCAAAAAAAAAATCTTAAAATCTTCCTGTGCCATAAACTCTTCAGCTTATCCCTGTGTCATCCATTGCTCTTTCATATGGGAACTCACTGGACTATCACTCTACAATGTTGACTGCTTCAGAGTTGCCACAGTTTCTTGTTCCTTCCCTTGCTGAGCAACTCCAACTGGACTTTTGTACTGGTTATTAACTAAAGGCTCCAAAGTATCTTCATACATCAACTGTTCAGATACTTCCCACGCCACTGATTTCTCCACAATTTGGGAATTCATTATTCTAGCATACTGTGAAATTATCAGAGTTAGATTTTGTACACTAACCCCTGGATTCATTAACCTCCCATGCAGGACTAGCTTAGTCCTGCACAGAAGTGCCCGTTTACGAGCAGGACGGCAGCGCATCATGCATAGTAATGAAGGCATGCTGGCTGAGGTCCTAGGCTTACATAGAGTGTGCACAAGTGCAAGGGGTTTGTTTGAGAGCAAAGTTACAGAATAAACATGCCCCTGCAATGTCAAACAGCAGAAGCTGTTAAGAAATGAGCGAGATCGCTCATAGGTGTCTTCACATCCCCACCAACAGACCCCCACGTGTACAACAGTAAAAGGACATATAAATTAGAAGAAGAAACCCAGCTATACCTTTTAAAACACCAATTAAAGCTTACTGTAGGTGCTCGGGTGTCCCCATCGCTTAACTACGGTTAATGTAGCTGAAAAACCAAAAGGAGGATAAAAAGCATGATATGTGCAAATGAAACTGTACAGCAATATTGCAGTGTGCAGAGCAGTTGCCTCATGAGCAGTCAATCCTGGTTCGAGTCTCACTGCAGTACATTCCATTTCCATGTCAAATACTGTTATGATCAATATATTTAGTTGTATAACCTAATAAATGACATATATTTGTGAACTGGAGTAGTAAGCAGTGTAATGAATGATAACCCCATACACTTGCCAAATCCACCACCTATGACTGTCGAAAAAAGAGCAGTAGTAGGGATAAATAAGCACGACTAAGCAGGTGAAAGTCTGATTGCATGACGGGAAGCAGTGCTTACACAGAGTAGGCAATAGTGAGGCTAACCATGTGTAAGTGGCTGTCACCTGAAGTTAGCAATGCTTGCCATCACGCAAACCCACTGACAACAGTGTAAAAGTGTTTTAACCATTCCGTATCCAACGGGCCTCATTCTGGTCAGCAACAAATTAAACAGTACCTGCATGGCTTGAACTCAGGACCCTGCACACCATACACAAAGTGATTTACCACTAAGCCATGGCAAATATACATAACCTTAACATTTTCACAAACATAGCATCCAGCAATACCATTCAACATTATAGGACATGTAGCAGTACATGTAGATGTATGTGTGTCTGTGTGTGTGTTTGTGTGTGTGTGTGTGTGTGTGTGTGTGTGTGTGTGTGTGTGTGTGTGTGTGTGTGTGTGTGTGTATATCTATAACAATATAGATGTATACCTCTCCCATTTTGTATTACATACGTATATATATATATATATATATATATATATATATATATATATACATACATATATAAATATCCACATATAGATATATACATATGCAGACATCCATACATCTATATGTCGTTAGATATATATATATATATATATATATATATATATACACAGCAATATATATAATTTATATATGTATATATCTATCTATATATATATATATATATATATATATATATATATATATATATATGTGTGTGTGTGTGTGTGTGTGTGTGTGTGTGTGTGTATACACAGATATATATATCTATGATATGATACAGCACATAAGAATGACATATATGACCACAGGCACCACCAATGGGGGTGAGGGGGCTCAATCAACATACGTGTTACACGTACCGATATCGCCCCAGCCAAACAGGTGAAACATGCAAACAAACACACAAACAAAGTAAACAAGCCACTGCTTCCCAAACCACAGGCAGGATACAACCAGTGGGGGAAACACTGTGGACTCACTAAGTCTAATCTGGAAACAAAGACAAGAACATCCCTTGCGGGACAACCCAACAATTCTTGGGTATTTGGACTTCCATCATTACACAAATTCATCAAGGCAGGGCGCATATGTAATCGGACTACAAGGTTGGGAAAGCCTGATGATCCATGGGTCGAGACAACGTACGTGATGGGTCCTGAGAAGTGGAGAGTAGGCAGTGTGTAGTGGTGTGGTTAGACCCGATCTGCACCCAGAGAAAGGATGAGTGCTGAGGAGGAGGAGCGGGGGGGAACTATGGGTATGAAATTATGGGTCGAGGCATGCAGGTGTTGGATGGAGTGGTTCTAATCAGACTGCCTCGTGGATGTAAGGAATAGTGTGAACTGGGCAGAGCAGTCACCTAACGAGCAGACATTCCCGGTACGAGTCCCATTGCAGCACAGTCTATTTTAGATGGCAAAGCACTTTATAACCAAATTTGTTGTTGCAAAACCCACTAAATAACAACAAATAACACATGGTTGCAGCTCCCTACTGTAGGCATGTAATCCATTCTTATTGGCATCTCAACTTATTATTGTTGCCCTCACCCCCACCCAGGGGTGTGAGTGTCCAAATCTACCTCCAAAGTCTGTGTATATGCACAGCTGTTGCTGTAGAAGAAATGGCCAGCTATAGACCTTCCCTTCAGCCTTTCAGCTCATCCCTGGCAATTTCCCCTACTGTCTTTCCCTCTTTGTGCCCCTTTTTCACCACTTACCTATCAACTCCTTTTTCTTTTATTTTAAAGTTTAAAGTTAAAATTAGGTGACAGCCTCTTCCCCAACTATATTGACAAAATCTGGAACTCCCTATCCACATCTTTTACCTCAGCTGTCTCAAAGGACACATTTAAAAAACACTTGAAGGAACACCTCAAGCACACTTGGATCTGCACATGCCCACCACCTGGCTAAATCCCCCCCCCACCTTACACTCTATACACCTACATCAATTACAGAAACTAACACCTCTTTTTCCTGCCATGCATACATATCCCAACATCCTTTAAACCTTCCCTATTGCTCCCCTACCACTTATCCCCACATCCTAATATACAGTTACAGTGTCTCCCCCTCTACCTACCTACCTACTCCTTCACTATTCTCTTCTACTCTACCACACAGGTAGGGAATAACTAAATCTTAACCCGAATACCTGAGTGTATCCTATCCTGAACTGTTAAACTGGAATCTAACTACACCTTAAACTGACCTTTTATCAACAGTCATACCTGACATGTAAACTTGAACTAAACATGAATAATACCTACATGTTAACTTAAACTAAGCATGAATAATATGCTACTTAGCTATGTTAAGTCTGTTACTCTCTATGAATGTGAACACCTCTGTATTACTTGTAGTGATTAGCTGAGTTTTACTGTGGAGCTTTTCTTCCCGAGCCTCCATTGAAAATGGACAAGCATCCAGTTGGATTTTTCCGGTCAACAAATGTAAAATAAATAAATAAATTAGCACAGGGGTAAGCAGGAGCGAGCACTTTTAAGCAGCAGTAAGCAAGTTTAGGCCTGTTTGCGCACCGGTAACCAATGCCTACACTGGTTAAGCAATGTAGAAGCTGAGTGTAAGAAGCTGTAACCGGAGGCTAGCATTGCTTACTCTTGCGCAAACCAACACAAACCCACTTACAATTGCTTAAAAGTGCCTTAGTCACTCTGTATCCAACAGCTCTCATCCTGCCCATCAACAAAATAATCTGCACTTCCAAGTTGCAACCCCCGGACCCTGCACACTATAGTCAAAGTGAGTTACCACTAAGTCATGGCAGATAAACCTACAGCTGCTGTTATCACAAACATATCATCCAGCACAGTCATTCAACAGTATAGGAAATGTATGTAATTATGTAGATTAATACGAGCAACCATTGGTACATTGCTCAAATACAGTATTTCAAGCAGTCTATGTGTATCATAAAAACAGTGCCTGTCCAATCATACTGTGAGAACAGTGGTCTTGTATAATACTTAAGAGAATAATTAAAAATGGTGCAAGTCGAGGGGGCGTGTGGGCATGCTTCATGCACCGAATGTCAAACCTGGGACGTCGGGTCTGCGGAACCAGGAGATGAGGCTGGCCAGGTGTGTGAGCAAACCGCTGCTTCTCAAACCCCTTGCAGGATGCTACCAGTGGGACAAACAGGGTAGACCAGCTACATCTAATCTTGACACAAAAGCAGGTCTGTCCCTGGTGGATGAACCAAAAATTGTGACTCACTCCAATGTTTACACCTGTCTCGGAAGATGAACAAGGCAAGGCTCATACATATGTAGACTAAACGGATGAAGAGCCTGAAGATGTGCAGAGAGGGCAATGTGTGGAGGTGTGGTATGGCTGGGCTAGCAACTTGAGAATGGATGGTTGCTGTGTACGTGGAGCTCGTGGGGTGAGGGAATTAACCATGGGTATGACATTATGGAAGGAATATGTACATGAAGCAGCACAGCTATAGTGTAGTGGGCAGAGGATCCATCTAATGAGCAGGCATTCCCTGTTCGAGTCCCACTGTAGCACAGTCTATTTTAAATGGCAAAGCATGTTATAACCAATAGTTTTGTTGCAAAACCCACTAAGTAACATATATATATATATATATATATATATATATATATATATATATATATATATATATATATATATATATATATATATATATATATATATATATATATATAAACTGGAGTACTGTAAGAAAGGCACATGTAAAGTATCAGTGTCAAACTGAATAAGGCACTAGTAAGCAGGTTTAAGCACAAATAAGCAATAGTAAGCACTAGTAAGTGAGCTTAAGCCTGTTTGCGTGGCGGTAAGCAATGCCTACACTGGTTAAACAAAGCTGAAGCTAACACCCTGTATGTAGATATAACAGCAGGTTAGCAGTGCTTACCTCTAAGCAAACCTGCTAACAACTGACTAAATGTGCCTTAACCACTCTGTATCCAATGGCCCTTGTTCTGCCCAGCAATGAAGTAAAGGGCCTCTGCTAGGCTCGAACACAGAACCCCACACACCATAAGCAAAGTGATTTACCACTAAGCTATGTCAGATACACATAACCCTGATGTATTCAAAACATATCAACCAGCCCAGTCATTCAACAGTACAGAAAATGTATTCCAACATGTAAATGTATTTGTGTGAGTAAATATAGTAATATCTAAACAGATACAACAAATCAATAGATGTAGATATATATATATATATATATATATATATATATATATATATATATATATATATATATATTTATATCCATAGAAATATATACATATACATATATATATATATATATACATATATATATATAATATATATATATATATATATATATATACATATAAATATATATATATATATATATATATATATATATATATATAGATATATATATATATGGCCACACATGTGTAGATAGCAATGGTAGATTGACAAATACAAATATGTCCACATGCACCATTAATGGGGTTGAGATGCCCCAAACAGTATATGTCATGTACGAATAGGCTTAGCCCCCCCCACCACAGCCAAACACGTCCACCCTGCAATACACTAAAGTGTTACAGATCACATAAGCGGGACCTGACATGACATGTGCACAACATGTAAACAGTACTACAACCTACCTGTATGATGTCAGGCTGGTATTAGTAACATAGCATGCAGTACAGTGCGGCTCCCATAAGAAATGTAAAATATGGAAGCTATCAACATCCCCAGGATACATATACACAGACACATATATGCAGATACAGATATACATATATATAAATATATATATATATATATATATATATATATATATATATATATATATGTATATACATATATGTGTATATATATATATATATATATATATATATATATATATATATATATATAGATATATACATATATATATATATATATATATATATATATATATATATATATATATATAGATAGATAGATATACATGTGACTACACAGACACACGCATAGATATGTACAGTAAGATTCATATGTAGAAGGTGCACACAATATGGAACAGCCACTATGCCTACAGTTCACACCTGAACAACTGGACCCTGTATGACCCACTCGGATTCACTTTAGAAGATCGAATTTCCAAAATCTGGAACCTCATATGGTCGAGACCAAAAGATCAAGTTTTGGAAACTCGAACTTCTAAAATGAAACGCAAAAAAAAAAAAAAAGTCAAACATTGCCCTGCACCCCCCACAGCCCCCCACCCACCCCTCCACTTAAATATACCAACTCCGAGATCGCGCTACAGTGGGGAAAAGGGAAATCTCCCATATTGCGCTGTATGCGGAAGCGCAAAATGGGAGATTTCACACTTCCTGTCAACACCACAAAAAAGATAACAATATTACGTACACACAGAGCGTGTGCATGTAACGTTTTAAGGTAAGTAAAGTGTCATTTTTTAAAACTTTACATATTCGCTATACTGAAATGTCGATCATATGGTCTCGACCATATGACATTCGAGATTTCAGTATTTCGATTATGTAAAGTGCTTCCGGCCCACCCATACAATTACAACTGTCGCCTGTGACATATACCCACAGAGAGGTCATAGGAAAAACACCACACACAGGTTTGCAGAAATGGAAAACCTTTATTTGTGTACTATTACAGTTCTATATGCCAGGTCATATAGCTGTGCAAACACTGACATCCATATAAACAGAGTAATGCAATTGTGAAACGGTGATACTAAGACAATAGTCTGGAGTGGTTCACAACTGTCGCTGTCCAGGACAATGCCTTCATATTGTACAGTAGTAAAGACAGATAGGGCCACAGGATACCAAACAATCAACAGTATGTAATATAGGTGTATAGTTCAGCTGCCTCCATCTGCACTCTGTACATATTCACCAGGTGTTAAAGGCTTCAGTTGGCCAAATGGGATGTAACTGTTACATAACAAGGCATAACAGACACCATCACAAGCACACTGACAAACACAACAGTCTTGTATGGCAGGAGGGAATAGGCCTGCATTAACCCAATATATGTGAGTAATGTAAATATAGGTGAAGTATCATCATCATAATTACATACCGGATCAGTCCAGGCCCGGATTAACAACGACTGCCACCAGTACTGTTAGCCAACTGGTGGAAATTGGGCTACTGTTGGCCGAAGGAGAAGAGGAGGGCGAAGGCATGCCCGAAGGCAGGAAGAGAGGAGGAAGGTTAGGAGTGTAGCAGTGAGAGTAGGAACTTTGAATGTTGGCAGTATGACTGGTATAGGAAGAGAGCTAGCTGATATGATGGAGAGAAGGAAGGTTGATATATTGTGCATGCAAGAGACCAGATGGAAGGGAAGTAAGGCTAGGTGTTTAGGAAACGGGTTCAAATTGTTCTATCATGGTGTGGATGGCAGGAGAAATGGGGTAGGGGTTATACTAAAGGAACAATATGCCAAGAGTGTTTTAGACGTGAAGAGAGTGTCTGACAGAGTGATGTTTATGAAGCTCGAAATTGATGGTGTAATGAATGTTGTTAGTGCATATGCTCCACAAGTTGGGTGTGCGATGGATGAGAAAGAGAAATTTTGGAGTGAGTTGGATGAAGTTGTGGTAAGTGTACCCAAGGGTGAGAGACTAGTGATTGGAGCGGACATTAATGGGCATGTTGGTGAAGTGAACAGAGGGGATGAGGAAGTGATGGGTAGGTATGGTGTTAAGGAGAGGAATGCAGAAGGTCAGATGATTGTGGATTTTGTGAAAAGGATGGACATGGCTGTGATGAATACGTATTTTAAGAAGAGAGAGGAGCATAGGGTGATGTACAAGAGTGGAGGAAGATGCACACGGGTGGATTATATCCTATGTAGGAGGGGCAGTCTGAAGGAGATTGGAGACTGTAAAGTGGTGGCAGGGGAAAGTGTAGTTAAGCAGCATAGAATGGTGGTCTGTAGGATGACATTGGTGATCAAGAAGAGGAGGAGGAGTGTGAAACCAGTGCCAAGGATTAAATGGTGGAAGTTAAAAAAGGGTGATTGTGAAGTGGAGTTTAGGGAAGAGTTAAGACAGGCACTGGGAGGCAGTGGAGAGTTACCAAATAGCTGGGTAACTACAGCAGAACTAGTAAGGGAGACTGCTAGAAAGGTGCTTGGTGTGACATCTGGACAGAGGAAGGAGGACAAGGAGACCTGGTTGTGGAATGAGGAAGTACAGGAGAGTATGCAGAGGAAGAGGCTGGTGAAGAAGAAGTGGGATTGTCAAAACGATGAAGAAAGTAGACATGAGTATAAGGAGATGAGGTGCATGGCAAAGAGAGAGGTGGTGAAAGCTAAGCATAAGGCCTATGGAGAGTTGTATGAGAGATTGGACACTAAAGAGGGAGAAAGGACCTGTACCGATTGGCTAGACAGAGGGACAGAGCTGGGAAAGATGTGCAGCAAGTAAGGGTGATAAAGGATAGTGAGGGAAAGGTGCTCACAAGAGAGGAGAGTGTGTTGAGTAGATGGAAAGAGTATTTTGAGAGGCTGATGAATGAAGAGAATGAGAGAGAGAAGGTTGGATGATGTGGGGATAGTGAATCAGGAAGTGAAACAGATTATCAAGGAGGAAGTAAGGACAGCTATGAAGAGGATGAAGAATGGAAAGGCTGCTGGCCCAGATGACATACCAATGGAAGCATGGAGGTGCTTAGGAGAAATGGCAGTGGAATTTTTAGCTAGATTGTTTAATGAAATTTTGGAAAGTCAGAGGATGCCTGAGGAGTGGAGAAAAAGTGTTTTGGTACCTATCTTTAAGAATAAGGGTGATGTGCAGAGCTGCAGTAACTACAGAGGGATAAAATTGATCAGTCACAGCTTGAAGTTATGGGAAAGAGTAGTAGAAGCTAGGTTAAGAAGGAGGTGATGATTAGTGATCAGCAGTATGGTTTCATGCCAGGAAAGAGCACTACAGATGCAATGTTTGCTCTGAGAGTGTTATTGGAGAAATACAGAGAAGGTCAGAAGGAGTTGCATTGTGTCTTTGTAGACTTGGAGAAAGCATATGACAGGGTGCCTAGAGAAGAGTTGTGGTATTGTATGAGGAAGTCGGGAGTGGCAGAGAAGTATGTAAGAGTGGTACAGGATATGTACGAGGGTAGTGTGACAGTGGTGAGGACTGCAGTGGGAGTGACAGATCCGTTTAAAATGGAGGTGGGATTACATCAAGGATCAGCTCTGAGTCCTTTCTTATTTGCAGTGGTGATGGACAGGTTGACAGATGAGATCAGACAGGAGGCCCCATGGACTATGATGTTTGCAGATGACATTGTGATCTGTAGTGAGAGTAGGAATCAGGTTGAGGATACTCTGGAGAGGTGGAGATATGCTCTAGAGAGCAGAGGAATGAAGGTTATCAGGGCTAAGACAGAATATATGTGTGTAAATGAGAGGGAGGGTAGAGGAATGGTGAGGATGCAGGGAGTAGAGTTGGTAAAGGTGGAGGAGTTTAAGTACTTGGGATCAACAGTTCAGGGTAATGGTGAATGTGGAAGAGAGGTGAAGAAGGGAGTACAGGCAGGGTAGAATGGGTGGAGAAGAGTGTCAGCAGTGAATTGTGACAGACGGGTACCAGTAAGAGTGAAAGGGAAGGTCTACAAGAGGGTAGTGAGACCAGCTATGTTATATGGGTTGGAGACAGTGGCATTGACAAAAAGGCAGGAGTCAGAGCTGGATGTGGCAGAGTTAAAGATGTTAAGATTTGCACTCAGTGTGACTAGGATGGATAGGATTAGGAATCAGTATATTAGGGGGTCAGCTCATGTTGGACAGTTTGGAGACAAAGCAAGAGAGACGATATTGCATTGGTTTGGACATGTGCTATGGAGGGATGATGGGTATACTGGGAAAAAGATGCTAAGGATGGAGCTGCCAGGTAAGAGGAAAAGAGGAAGGCCTAAGATAAGGTTTATGGATGTGGTGAGAGAGGACATGCAGGCGGTTGGTGTGACAGAGCAAGATGCAGAGGATAGGAAGAAATGGAAAGAGATGATCTGCTGTGGCGACCCCTATCGGGAAAAGCCGAAAGATGATGATGATGAGGTGAAGTATACAGTACTGTATATGCAGATACCTTAAGGCAGCTCACCTCTGATAGCCCCACATTTTGTAACAGCCTAGGTCAGTTATGGTGCATCCTCCCCCCAGACTCAATACTACAGGCCCATATATGACTGTTACATACACTGGCCTCTGGAGTGCATAAAGGCACACATGTATTGTTTTTGTGTAGCCCACACATATATGGCCCCGGCACCGCTGTAAGTGTGGGTGATACAAAAGCATTGGACTGATGGCAGCAATTGCAGTGTGATATACACACAGCCCACTACAGAACAGCCCCTGCCAGCATGTCATATGTGCAAAGCCTGGTATGGTGGAGAACAGAGGCTGGAACACAGGCCTATATGTGGGAAACTGTTACCATACACTAAGCAAGTTGCTGTTGTTACAAGATAGTCTGCAACCTACCCACAGCCAGGGAATTGAGGTTAGAAACATATATGGATGCAGGCATGTATTGATAGCACTCATCACACACACTGCCAGTGACATATCTGACATAGGACCTGTGTGGTGCACAGACAAAACATGATAGGCACACCTCTGGCCACCAACAGGATAGGCCCACAGTTGAGAGCTATGCAGACAGACTGCATTCTAAAGTAAACTTGTATGTACACACACACCCTGTAACACCAGTACTATACAAAGCATAACACAACTCTACTCACTCTCTGTCTGTAGTTCTGGAACCCCCCCACAAATATGTAGCTGGCCTAAGTGTGCCGGTTCTCCTGGAAGAGGTACTTCTACCTGCTGTCTGTAACACTGATGCCCACACACAGGAAGGATGTCCATCACACAGAAAAGGTAAAGGGACCACACCCACATGATGTGGTGATTTATAGTAGCTGGTTGCCATGACAGTGGTAATTGGAAGTACTACACAGCAAGCTACATGCAGTTAACAAGTGTAGGACACTGATTGGTGCAGAGGCCATCACCTTATCAAATGCATCACCTACTAAAGCCAGGCTGCAATCTTCCCCAAACAGCTCAATCCAGTCACAGGATAGAGAACGCAAGCAGGAAAAAAAAAATGGGAATACAAAACCCAAAAAACGTTTACAGCTGACAACGCACCCAGCCACACAGCTGCCAGGCAGTATTACATACTTCCCACAACAGGTATGTGAAGTATATGTACATGTATTAGAATGTAGTACCTGGTCCATAGTACTGTGATAAATGATGTGGAATACGTTATATGTGCCAGCAGGTGTTGTTGTGATGATGATCAACTGAACAATTGCTATGGACAATAGTGTTTGTCCTTGTGGGTAGAGGGCCATAGTTGTTAACTGTGCAGGTCAGCACTGACAGACAGGATGTAAGCCATCATAGTGTGTGTTGTGTAATGGGAAATATGCATATCATGTGGCCAATAGCTGATGATGGAAGTAATGCCACTATGATGGCTATGTGGGAGCCATGGATCACCACTGGCAGAATACCCAGCTGAATCTGTAATGTAGTATGGCAGAATGCCATAGGTGTGTGATAGAGTTACCTGCAAACAGGTCCCATATATACCCCACCAATGTCAGGCCGTGTCCATATATGGCACCTGTCTGTGTTGTAGCAAGGCAGAACAATGCAGCTGTGCAGGGAGATGTTGTGAGATTGTGGAGCTGATGTCTGAATGTAACCCATATATAGGGTCATAGGTTCATAGGTAGATACTAGGCTATCTGCCTGAGGGCATTTATAAGCCTAGCCAGAGTGTGTCGGCTATTGCCACCCCATTGATTAATTAACTGATCCTCTGTCAAGCAGAGCCAATGAAGTGATCCCAGGGGTGTATTTTCTGTTAACCATCCACTCGTCAAGGTTTCTCTTGAAGAGTGTTAGTGAGGGGCTCTGCCTAATGTAGTTTGAAATTTTGTTCCAAAACATGGGGAGTCTCTGTGACAGGAATCTATCCTTCCAGCATGTTCTATTTATAGTTCTGGCGAGGTTTAGCTCACTAGAGCACTTGGCTCGCAGTGACTTGGATTTCTTTAGGTGGAGCATGTCCATCAATTCTGAGTTGGACATGGCTTTATAAGTCAGGCAGAGATCACCTCTGAGTAAGCGATATGCCACTGAGTACAGCCGGTGTTTTTTTAGTTGGGCTGCATAGAACATATGTTTGAGGCCAGTAATCTTCTTGGTGAGGTACTTTTGTGGTCTGTGAGCTGTTGGAAGTGTCTTGTGAGGTACATCCCAAATGGGGCATTGTACTCTATGATGGGTCTGATAAGTGATGAGTAGAGGGACACTATAACCTCTTTATTTCTTGATGCAAACCCTTTAGTAATTAGATGGGACACATAGAAGGATTTCCTAACTACTTTGGCAATATGATTTTTAAAGGAGAGATTACTATCTACCTGGGTTCCCAGATCTCTTATTACCTCTTCTGTATTAAGGGGGCTGCCACCTATGTGGTAATTCGTGGGTATTTTGTTTTTCCCAAACGGGATGACTATGCATTTTTTGGCATTTAGCTTGAGGCCATGACTTTGACACCAGGTGTCCGTCTCAGTAAGGCCCTTTTGGAGAATGTCCGTGTCAGCCAGAGAGTCAATTATGGCTCCCAGTTTGCAGTCATCGGTGAACTTGGTTAGCCATAGTCCTCCTGTGTTCGCCTGTACTTCTGAGAAGTATATGCTGAACAGTAGGGGTCCCAGGACCAAGCCTTGTGGGACACCACTTGTGACTGGTTTAGAGTCGGAACTGGAGCCCGCTATTCTTACCATGTGAGTTCTGTCTGTAAGCCAGTTGGCAACCCATCTCGTGACATAGGGGTTTATGTTCAGGCTGGTGAGTTTTTCTGCAATACCCAAGTGGGGAATGGTGTCGAAAGCCTTGGCGAGGTCAAGATAGGCTGTGTGAACCACCTTTCCCTCGTCTATGACCTTGGTGACTGTCTCAAAGAAGTCAACCAGGTTTAGTAGGCATGATCTGCCCTTAACAAAGTCGAACTGGGTCGGGTCAAGTGTTTGGAGGTTCTCAATGTCTTTGTTAATGAGTTCCATGATTATGCATTCCATAGCCTTGCAGATCAGGCTAGTCAGGCTTATGGGGCGATAGTTACCAGGGTCAGTTCTGGCCCCTCCTTTGTGGAGAGGAATAACTGCTGCTGTGCACCATTCTATGGGCACATAGCCTGTGGAGAGGCTGAGGTTGAACAGCGTGTTTAGGTGGGGAGTTAGTTCATTCTCTAGTTCATGCAAGACGCAGCCTCAGACACCATCTGGTCCCATTGACGCTGTGTTTTTGGCTTTTGAAAGGGTTGTTTCCACCTGTGCCTGTGTCAATGATCAAATTGCATAAAAGACTTGAATTAATGCAGGATTCAAAGACTTGAAAAAAGGTTTAATTTCCTGTTGAGTCTTTTGGAAGGAAGATAAACATTTGTGTTAGTTTGTGTTTATAATGAAATGTCATTCTCCACATAAATCTTTGTGACTCCAACATTTATGATTGTTCCCTTCCTTCACAAACTAGAAAGAATTTCCTCCTTTAGCTGCTACGTCTACAGTTTAATTAATGTTGGCCTTCATTGCTTCACCCATCTCATATTAGAATTATTTGTATAGAAATTTCAGCTTATTTACTGAGGCATTTCTCATAATATATTTACACTCTATCACTTCATTTGTTGTGGTACTGCTGTAAACAAAACGTTGTCTCTGCATGATCTATTCTCAGGTTCAGACTGCTTCTCATATGTGCCATTTGTTCATATTTAATTGCTGCTTCACACCCTTTTGTTTTCATCTTTCTTTAGCAGTTTGTATCAGTTTCTGTTAACAGTTTACAGTAATTTACAGGCCTTTGCTGTTTTAAGCTGTTCTATGAACATAACTCAGTTTTTAGTTACCACCATGGCATGTCTCAAGTGGCTTGCTGCAAATTATACCAAGCCCAAAGTGCTGAAGCCTTTAGCCCTGATTGAAAATGTAGGATTTACATTCATGCCAGTACATGTGCTAAAGGCCAATCAGCATCTAAAAATTGCACCCCAACTACTATGTACCTAGGATTGCTGTCTCTTTGTCCCACTCTACCAAAGTCTCTGTCTTCTTTAACTACCATGTAATAAAATTAGTCAGAAAATCTTTCTACTTAGCATAGCTAATTTCTTAAGGTACTGTATATCAACCAGGTCAAAAGAAGTTAGGTCAAAAGAAGTTATCATCTCTCTCTATGCAGTCCTAATTAAAGCAATTGAGTACAAACATCCAACCCTTTGGAGTGTACATTTCTAGACATATTAAGCAAGAAGAAAGCCCCTAGAGGTTCCTATTAAAAATTATTATTGACTTAATGTACCTGAGCTCCCACGAAAGGCTCAAAGTGTTATCTGTATACTCATTTTCTTATATGATTTTGCACAGTGACTTATGCCTTGCATTCCATGTTATTAGGGATCCCATCCACCTTGACCTCCTTTATTTTCATCATTCAAATTCCTTTACTAATATCAGAACTGGGACTTAAATATCTAGTGCTACATAAATAAAATGCACTGGAGAGACACTTTTACCTAATGCCCACCCCACCTCTAGAACAAAATTCCCCTGGAAGTTAGACAAAGTTGCATCCTAGCATCTTTCAATGTAAATGTGTAGAGAGGTAATTTAGCAGATAAGACTGAGTCAGGTAAAAAAATATAAACCAGCTGGAATAAAATAGCTTGGAGATCAAGGAGAAAAGCTATATTTAGATTTTAAAACCAATATAAAACAACATGCTTTAGTACCATACACGTCATTGGGTTAATAAAATTGCACTCCAGTGAAATGTGCTAAATATCTATATCCAATGACATAATTTCTTCCATGCACTAACTCCTTCCAGTTGTTGTCCTTCAAATTAAACCTGAATGACTGGATAGGTACCTATAAATATACACTCATACTGAGTTGAGGGTACAGCATGAGGGTGGATATTGATAAGATGTAAATGGCCTTATGAATCACTTTGCTTTGCATTTCAAATGATTCTAATACCCCATGAGCAGTCTTTTTTGCAGAATGATGATGACTCATTGCTACATACTTGTTCCTCTCGCACAGGCTTTGCTGAAGAACCTATTAGGTAGATGAAGAGGACTTAAAGCTATACCTTCCTAACAATCATATGGAGACACTACCTCTTCCTTAACAGTGTCTATGTCAACTACCCCTTCATTCTTGGTCCTGTCTTATTTTTACTATTTATAAATAGTCTATATTTAGGCAACATTTCCTGTCCACTGATAAATTCATACCTAATAAAATACAATAAAGATTTAGAAATTGAAAAACAATACACAGCCTTGATTCTTCAAACTGTCTATCTGGTTTCCAGAGAATTACTTATAGGTCAGCACATGCAAAATAATCTGACTGCTAAAGAATCTCCTCTGCTACTCCTTGTAATAGTCTAGGTCCTAGGGGAAACCTAATGAAGTTTGGCAACATTTATATGTACTTAGGCATTGTCCTTGATGCAACATTTCCATACAATCACCAGTAGACATGACAGTCAGAAAAGTGCATGTACACCGAAAGCTGTCATATAAACTTAGCAGGATGTTAAGGTCTGATATGAATCACATGATAATAACGTTGATATTGAAACTAGAATATGCGCTACCAGATGTGAAGTTCCACAGACCTCAAAAATACTCTAGCCATTCAAAAGACCTTAACCAAAAATTAGTATATTCACCAGCCTAAAAAAGAGCAAACTCGCTCACTGAACTAAAACAGCAAACCCTACCATGCACAGAAAAAAACAACGGTTTAATTTGCTATAGCAATTCACAGATGGGGAAGGGGGTATTATAATATTATTCATACACGATGTACACAACTGCATAGTGATTGTATAAGGGAAGCCCTCAGACTATGTGTCATGCAGTTTATATACCTGAACGTAACTCACTTTCCGAGGCATACAGTACTATCTGGAAGACCCAACGTATGCAGCTGTGTGGAAATGTGAATGCACAGCATGGTCCTTGATTAAGAAACATATAAACTCCATTATGGAGAGACTGATCCAGGATATTTCTATACAGCTCAGTGCTAGACAAATGTTTAAAACATGATGGATACCAAACATCTGTCTGGAGGATGTTTTTGGCACACACTTGATGAGCATCAGTGTCACCAGCATGTGAAGTGTCTCACCTCATTACAAAGCATTTTTCAATACATGCAAAAACACATCCAACTACAGAATATCGTGCAGACAAGTAATGTAGCATAATCCAAAAAGTTACAGTCCCATGGTGTTAACAAGATTCCACCAGTAACAGTACTGCAGGCACCATACCCCATAACTGGTACATTATTTAAATGACCTTTTCCCCATGGTTGTGGTAATGAAGTCTTAAACCCTTATAATCCACTGTCTGCTGTGCCTGTGGAGTAGAGTGCAGACTTGATCCATAAGTTCAAAGGTTCACAGGAGGTTATTAGGCTAATGGCCCTAGGGCTTTTACAAGCCTAGCCATGTTATACCAATGTTCTCTAATTGATCTTTGTTAGATGGTCATTATTCACAGAGTGACTCTATAATCAGCACGGACTACCCCTGTCCATGAGGGACATATGTGCCAGCTCCAGGGTGAATTTATGGCCTCCCATCCAATTGTCTTGGTTGCACTTGGAACAGGGTTATTGAGGAGCTCTGCTTCATGTGAATTAGGAGTTTATTCCAGAGGATCAGAAATCTATGGGAGATATAGCTGTCTCTCCAGCATGTTCTGTTAAT
Organism: Protopterus annectens; assembly: GCF_019279795.1. NCBI lineage: Eukaryota > Metazoa > Chordata > Ceratodontiformes > Protopteridae > Protopterus > Protopterus annectens. The sequence goes on along the minus strand of NC_056732.1, from coordinate 1,523,821,855 downwards.
GTCACAGACTGGGTTGAGATCCCTGGAGAGAGTAACTCTTGTTCCATTTAATATGCGGATGTGCAACATTTCCATTTGGGAAGGGTCAGAGACTGCTCTGTAGGCCAGGCACAGATCAACTTTCAGCAGCCTGTATAATACAGAGTAGAGTGAAAGGGTTTTCAGTATTTTTCATGAAAGTTATGTTTTGGAGGCCCCAAATTTTCTTTGTGAGTAACTCTGTGATCTCTCCAGCTGTTGCAGATGTCTGGTGAGGTACATGCAAAAGGGAGTGTTGTACTCTATTAGTGGTCTAATGAGCGTCGAGTACAGAGGAGTTACAACATCCTTAGTCTTGGATGCAATGCCCTTGCTTATGACATGCGCAATGTAGAAGGCTTTCCTTACATCTCTGGACTCATGATGATCAAAGTTTAGATTGCTATCAACCTGTGTTCCCAAATCTTGTACCTCTGGGTTTGAGCGTAGGAGTTGCTGTCAATATTGTAATTTGCATGGACTTCCTCTTTGCCAAAGATGAGAATAATGCACTTTTTGCATTTAGTTTTAGTCTGTGGCTTTGGGACCAATGATCCACCTTCATTGCACTTCAAACACTGGTACACACTGTGTACAGCACACTATATATAGTGAACACCAGTGTGATATCCATAACTGCAGTGTGCCTTTTTGTTATTACTGTGATCCATGCTTATGGATCATGGTGCTAGCAGGACTGCATATTAAATCCAGTGTGCACATTGCATTTATGCAAGTGTATTCTATGTTTATGATGCCGGGAGCCTATCTAAACATCTGCCTACCTCTTGTTAGTATGCTTACTACTTTTACTCAGTAATATTTCTCTGGACTTAGTAATCGGTTTGCCTCATGTTAGACATAATACCTTTCATTCTAGCTACTAAGCTTGCATTTTTTCAAACGAAGTTTAACAGTATGAACTCCCTCACTACAGTCATTAGAGGTGTCTTATGTCTTTGTACTTTCAGGATGGTATTACTCAGGTAATTAATATAAATAAGTACATGCATCTGCTACAAATGTAACTAATATTTCTCTGGACTTAGCAATCGGTTTGCCTCATGTTAGACATAATACCTTTCATTCTAGATACTAAGCTTGCATTTTTTCAAATGAAGTTTAACAGTATGAACTCCCTCACTACAGTCATTAGAGGTGTCTTATGTCTTTGTACTTTCAGGATGGTATTACTCAGGTAATTAATATAAATAAGTACATGCATCTGCTACAAAGGTAACTGCGGTGGTGGTGCTGCGGTAGCGTTGTCGCCTCACAGTTAGATGTTGTCCCATTCGATTCTCAGTTAGAGCGTCTTCTGTGTGGTGGCATGCATGAATGGGCGTTCCTTCGTTGAAGGTTGTGTGTTAGGCCCAGCAAGCCAGCACGTAAAAATCTATTGCCAATCATTAGCAGACGGGTGTTCCGCTGTGGCGACCCCTAACCGGGCAAAGCCAAAAGACACAAACAAACATCTGCTACAAAGGTGCAGAATAAGCTTCCAGTCATTTGTACTGTTCTCTTTGCAGTCACTGCAACATTTCAAATCACTACCTCATTTGTACATTACAATTTAAAATCCTTTGCTTCTCTTATGCTTTGCTCATTTATAATTTCCAGCTTCCATAAAAATACCCACCAGAATCAATTAGACCTAGCCAACTCAAACTGCTGTGTACAATGGAGGAGAAATATTGTAAACTGGAGTAATATATGCACTTTTCATAGGTTTAAGGTTGGTTCTAGGCTAATTTATTTTATTTATTTATTTATTTTATTTTACATTTGTTGACCGGGCTAGTCTGGCTGGATACATGTCCATTTTCAGCAGAGGCCCGAGGAGAAAAGCTCCACTATAACTGGTACATTACATAAAAAACATTACTGTACAATACAACTTATAAGGATTGATGAACTAATTGAATGTAGGATATTAAAAATTCAGAAACATATTTACAGAATTGTACAGTTCTTAAATTACATCATTTTTTACAGAATATGTATAATACTTAAAATACTAAATACTGAGTAGAAATTCCTAATCACATGTTATTAGGAGAAGCAGGAGTAGTAAGTTTTGAAAAGAAAGGAAGAAAGAGGTAGCACATACAAAGGTCTATACTATATAGTATTGACAGCTAAGATAATACATTTGTGCCAGGGCACCAGTTCTAGGAAATAGAAATTCATGGCAGGGAGCAAAGTGTGAGTGTAAGTGAGAGGGTAGATGACAGGATCCAGAGGTGTATTGAGTAAAGAGAAAAGATGTTATAGGAAAAGTAATATCTAAGTGGATGTAAGGTGAGCTATAGAGGAGGAGTGATACAAGTAGTAGAGACAAGCAGAGAAAGTAGAGGAGGGAGTTGTAAAGAGAGTTGGGCAGTAAAGTCAGTCAGGATTAGAACAAGGGCATAGCCAGTTGGATTTGAAATGGTGCCTTAGTTGTTTTTTGAAAAGTTTTGATGAGCCTAGGGAGGTCAGTTCTATGGGAAGTTTATTCCAGTAAGAGCCAACAACATTTGTAAACAAGGAGTCGCCAGCTTTATTGTGTGATTTGAGAGTAGTGACTAGCAGTTTGTTTGCTGAGCGGAGGGAAGTAAGATTCTTGTAGGGGGTGACAAGATTATTAAGTATTGGTGTATTATTAGGGTAATGGAGAATTTTATAGGTGATAACTAACTGGTGGAGGAGAATTAGATTTTGAAGTTCAAGCCAGCTGAGTTTTTTGAGATTATCACAATGATGGGTACGAAATGGGGAACCTGTGGCAAATCTGGCAATGTTATGGTAGGTTGTGGCAAGTTTCTGAAGGTTTGATTTTGAAAGGTTGATAAAGGATGGGGAGGCATACAGTAATGTAGAGATGAGATGTGTTTGGGCTAGAGACACCCTGCTAGTCGGTGTAAGAAAGGGCTTAAGTCTATAGAGGGCACCTATCTTTTTATTTACAGCTTTGATGGTTAGGTTAATGTGGGAATCAAAGTTCAGTTGATTATCTATTGTAAAACCTAGCAGTTTAGTTGAAAGGTCAGGTGTGATGATAGTGCCATTATCAGAAACAATAGAGAAGGAGAAGGGTGTAGACTTAGGGGTAGGTGAGAAAAGTAATAATTTGGTTTTTTTGGGATTGAGGAGGAGACAGATATGTTGGAACCATTTTTCTGCTGCTGTAAAGACTTTTGGGAAGAAGAATGGAGTTCAGATGGAGATCCAGCAGAGCAGATGAGAGTTGAATCGTCTGCATACTGAATACATGTGGATGTTGGGAGTGAAATAGATAGGTTATTGATAAATATGGAGAAAAGAAGGGGACCTAGGATGGATCCTTGAGGGACACCGATAGTGGCTGGGAGCTGAGAAGATAGATGGCTGGCCCAAAGCACAGCTTGTTTTCTATCCTTCAAGTAAGAGTCAAACCAGTGCAATGCCATAGAGTCAAGTGAGAGAGATTTCAAAGTGTGTAGCAGAAGTTGATGATTCACCATATCAAAGGCTTTAGACAGGTCGAGAAATAAAGCAGAGGAGAAAAGGTTGTTATTGCGATTTTTGTTGATATTGTCTGTGAAGGAGAGAAGAGCAGTAGAAGTGCTATGGAAAGGTCTAAAGCCGTGTTGGGAGTCTGCTAGTAGGCTATTATGTAAGAGATGATTTAAAAGTTGTTGGTGTATACAACGTTCCATAATTTTAGATAGAGGTGATAGAAGGGCTATGGGACGGAAATCCGTAAGCTCATTAGTGTTTCCTCCTTTATGCAGAGGAATGATGTGGGAGACCTTCCAGAGGGAAGGAATAGTTGATTCGGTTATTGTTCTATTAATTAAGATGGAGACTGGGTATGCTAGTTCTGTTGCTGCTAGTTGTAGATATTCGGCTGGTAGTTGGTCAGCTGAAGGAGTGCATGGTTTCAGCTTTGAGAGTAATTTACATATGTAGGTAGTGGAGACTGTCTTAAATTTTAGTGTGGGGGTATCTATTTGAGGAGAGGTCTTTTGAGGAGAAGTGGGGGGAGCCATTGTGTTTGCTAGTGAGGTGACTGTTTCAGAGAAAAAGTTGTTGAATGTATTGGCAATTATGTTGGGAGGGGTTTGAGCTAGGTTAGTTGGTGTAGGTGTTTTGGTATTCCCTGGATGGAGCAATTTGTTGATTCCTGACCAGAATTTCTTAGGACTAAGATTTTGGTTTTGCTGATATTGAAGGTAATAATTTTTTTTATCAAGATAGGTGAGTTTTTTTGTGCTGTTTCTAAGTTGTTTGAAGTTTTGATGGTCAGTTTGGTTTTTTGTTGTTCTCCATTTTGACCATAGTTTGTTCCTTAATAGCATGGTTTGCTTGGTTTCTTTAGAAAGCCAAGGGGCTGCTTTGGATCCTATTCTGATTATGATGGTCAAGGATATTGAGAAATGTGTTGTTGAATAGGGTAACAGCTTCATCTAGGGGGAGGTATTTTAGAGCTGACCAGTTGTATTCTTTGAGTTCATTTTGGAAAGAAGGAAGGTTAAAGTTTTTTTTGCTACGTATAGTACGATAGCTAGCCTGTTTGAAATTGTTATTTTTTTGTTTAGTGATGTAGGTGAGGAGATGGTCGCTGATTTTGTCTGGGAGTGTTCCTGTTTTATATAAGAGGTGATTATTGTTGACTAATATCCAGTCCAGGATGGCTTGTTTATTGGTCGTTTTGTTAATTCTAGTTGGGGAGTTTATGGTTTGTTGAAAATTGAAGAGGTTAAGGTGAGAGATGGGTTTTGGTGTTATGCAGGAGTTCCAATCAATATTAAAGTCTCCTAGTATTATGGTTTCCTGAGGAAAGTTTCTGGAGAGCCAGCTAAGAATGTTTTCAAGTGTATTTAAGTTGTTGCCAGGGGGGATATAGGAACATATTATATAGATGGCTTTGCTTTTATTTATTTGGAATTTGCTGAGAAGTATTTCAGCATTTGCAGGTAAGGGAGGCAGGGAGTCGATTGAGGACACCTGTAGTTCAGATTTATAGAGTAAGGCAACTCCTCCACCCTTTTTGTTTAGGCGATCCTGCCTTAAAATGTTATATCCAGGTGGGGTAATTTCATTGTCTTTGGTCCCTGGTTTAAGCCAGGTTTCAGTAAGACAGAGGATATCAAATGCGAGAGGTCAATTAAAGCATGCAGTTGTGTGATTTTGTTGTTAATGCTTCGAATGTTTAGGTGTGCTATTGTAAGTGAGTTAGGAGAGAAAGGAGTACTAAAGTGGTTGGTAGTTTGGTTAGTGAGGGAGTGGTTGATGGGATTATCAGGCCCAGGGTTGGGATGAATGTCCCCGTGTAACAGTAGGAGTGTTAGTGGGAGTGGACATGCTTTAGAGTTTTTAAGGGGTATAATTAGGTAGTACTTTTTTGTTGTGAGATATCTGTTATGAAGTATTCTGTGATAGTGAGGGGTAAGGAAAGGACAGGTAGACAGGAGGTTAGTAAAGGTTTGTTCAGATTTAGGTAGGACAGTGGTAGTGTGTTTAGATAGCTTAGGAGATTTGTTGAGTGTGAGATACTCGTAGGAAGTGAGGGTGTAGTAGAAAAGAAGGATGTTAAGTAGTAGCAGTGAGAAAGGTAGTTTAAGAGTGAAAGGCATATTAAGTTTGTTGTGCCTAACTGGGTTGGAACTTAGTTGAAAGTGGGATGGTAGGGGATGGGTGTGGCTGTAATAAGTAATAGAGAGTTAGTAGGTAGGAATGAAGCCGGAAATGTGATTGGAGGTGAGAATATTGGGGGAGTGGCTAGGCGGGTATAAGTCTAGGGTCACTGGGGGTGGGTGGGTATTGGGGGTAGGGTAGGGCGGAGTGAGCCCAGAGAAGGAGAAGAAGTGGTGGAAGTCAATCAGTAGAGAGAGAGAAAGAGCAGAAGGTAAGTTTGCTGAGATGTGTGGTAGGTTAAGAGAGTGTCAGAGAAGTAGAGTTGTGGGTATGGAGAAGGAGAAGAAGTGGTGGAAGTCAATCAGTAGAGAGAGAGAAAGAGCAGAAGGTAAGTTTGCTGAGATGTGTGGTAGTTCACTAGGGTCCTTACAAGCCTGACTACTCCAAACCATTTGTGTACCAGGTATCATAAGGGGGTGGGGGTGCATGTTAGTAGGCAGGTAGCTAATGATTTGTTTGTGTGGGTGTTAGTTAAGATAATACTTTTCTTATTGATGGCCTCTGTCCATAAGGGACATGGGAGCTAGACTGGGGGTCTACTTGGCCTCTAGACTGTCAAATCTGAATGAGTATATCTTGTACGCTGAGCTTCACTTTGTACGTACATAACCATATTTATTACATTACTGCCCTGTTATTATAATTATATTTTCCTTTATAAAGGGAAATACTGTGGTCCATAAATGAAAAACTTATCAATGAAATTATACAGCTATGACCGGGGAACAGAAGCTATAGATTTAAAATATCTGTCATAGGACTATTTTACATTTTTTTAATCAACAACTGATGCAAGCAAACAGTAAAAGCTAGCTTGTTTTACTTCAGTTTACTATATTAATTTATAGCTGCTGGCATCCTGTTTATATTGCTGACTCTTGCAGAACAGTTCACTGTATAGTGATTTAGGCTGTTAGATTTTGCAGAGCTGATTGTGTTGATCTAATTTATAGTTAGTGTTTCATTATTATAATGTGATTTACAGTTATCACAAAAAATCTTACATTTTGTAAAGTGTGGGGATTTATAAGGCAAACAGTCATTCCTGGTCTGTTTCTCTGCTATGTAAAAAGAGCTAACTGTAGATTTAATAATTATTAATTAGAGACCTAAGCTTTTGTAATTAGTATTAGGTGTAAATGAATTGCCTGTAATATACCTGTGATAATTCCTCATTAGAAATAATTAGTGGCCATATCTAATCATGCCTTCATGCATATGGAATTTTAGAGAAAATTAAAGATGCCCTCCATTTTAATGATCTTTCACTTTATAAACTCTCTGGGATGTGCTTACCAGGTCAGTGATAAAACCTGACATGGTATAACAATGAATACATAACTAAATAACTAAATAACTAAACAAATGCATACATACAAACATACATACATACATACATACATGGGTCTAGGACACACGCTCGAATGTCCGAATCACAAAACATTGAACACACATGCACAAAAGCGCTTAACATCGAAAAGCACTTCCGTGTATGTGTAGTTCAAAAAAAAATCTACGTTTCTGCAGGGGTGGCTTCGCCCCCTGCACCCCCCACATGGGGATTGTGCCCCCCACACCCCCCCTACTTTCTTATTCTCACCCCGAGATCGCACTACAGTGGTGAAAAGAAAATTTCCCCTTACCCGCACTGTAGTTCAATCTACAAAACAGGCACAGATACACGGAAGCGCTTGTCGATTTTAAGCGCTTTCATGTATGTGTGTTCGATGTTTTGTGATTCGGACATATGCTAGTCGAGCATGTGTCCGTAGCCCACATATATACATGCACATATGCATCAATATATACATATAAGGAAAAAAATGTCAGAATTGTAGAAAGGGGCATGAAAGGTGAAACACGTGCTATACAAGAAGTGTGAGGGAGAGATTTTGGTGTGCTCAAGATGTGGAACTTTTTTAATGACAGACAATATGGTGATTCATAGTGCAACATGTGAGGTAAAGGTATTAAGGAGTGGCTAGTCAAGTAAAAGGGGTGAGTGAGACTAAAGGGAAAGAAAGAACTAGACATCTGCAGAAATTATAGGCTGAGAAAAGTTAGGGTGGAGAAAGGAAGAGGAAGAAAGAAACCTTCTATTTAAGGGGTTAAATAAAACATTTCAAAGCTTTACTGGAAAAGCTCACCAATACTCTGACAACAACCAGCTGTGAGGGAAAGGTTAGTTTGCTTTTTATTTCTTGTATTTTGTACAACTTTATTGCCCTCTTCTACTTTGTATACTGTGATTTGTTTTCTTTGAACTGTGATTTACTTGTATTCTGCTTTGAATTGCATATTAAAACTTGCAAAGGGACCACAGCTGTGTCTCTTGTGAGTCATACATAATTTGTCCCACCATCTCGCCCAGTTGCTGTTGTGTTCATAAACACAATTGTATTTTTAGTTGCCTCCCCCTTATGTTAATTTGACCACATATCTCCTTCCCTGTCCCCTTTCACTGGCTGTTGTGAGTAAGCACAAAATTATCATTTTGTGAAATCACTCTCCTTCAACTGTTTAAATTTATTGGCCATCCCACTGTATTCCATAGAACCAGCAAGCAAATGTGCCCATCCCCTTTTAATATATATTGTTCTTTTAAAATAAGCGGCTCTCCACTTAGTCAGCTGAAACTTTAGTTACCCCCTTTTTCATATCTAACTGCTTAGTGCAAACTATAGTGTTTGTAATATTAACCCATTTTTTTCATCTTACCTTTAAACATCTATTGCAAGACCACCAGTTATTGGACAGGCCACATTCTGCCTCTCAGTAGTCATCTTGGGATTAGCACTTCTGTTTTCTCCTGGTGAGAGAAAAAGCACAGGGGCATTATTTCCTGGAGACTGCTGATCACCAGAAAGCCTAATAACTACTTCATAGGTAACAGCTTGAAATTTGTGCTTATATTCTGCTCTTGGTGAGAGAAGGAGCAGAGTGCATTGGTCACTGAGTGTTTCTGGTTGGACAGTGAGAGTCTGGGCTTAATGGTCCTAATTGGTTTTGTTGCTATTAAAGGCATCTACCAGGAAAAGCCAACAACTAGCTTATAGACCCTTGCATGATCTGGGACAATACAGTGGATCACCAAACAGGTGGCCTGCTTCTCATCTTGGGATTGGTGCTAATATTTTGCTTCTGTTCAGAGAAGAAGCAAAGGAGCATAATTTCTCAGCATAGTGAATCTGTGGTGAGACCAGCACTAGTAGTAGCCAAGCAGTAGCCATTCATGTGACTCCCCTTTTTCCATCATTCTTGACAAGCTAACTCTTTGTTTTCAGTAAGTACTGCTTGATTTGTTTCTAACTTCAGAATATCTGCCTAAATACTTCATACTTAAATTTTCAAGGTCTATGTATTAGTGTCCCCTCAAATGTTTGGCCATGCCCTGTACAGACTCAGACACCTTGAGTGACATTTTTCCTGTAAAAGCATAATTGAAAGTTCTCCAATACCTGGTTGCACACAGGACAACTAGTTTGCAGTGACAAGTACTGTCCCAAGAGTTGCAAACTGAATACTCCTGACATTGCTTTATATTCTCACTCCAGCTATCTAATCAATAAAAAAGGATCTGTGGCCGTGGATATGAACTTTCCCACTGTCTCTGTTGCCAACTTGGTGGATATGGGCATCCTGAGGCAATGTAGAAATTGACTCATGTTTACTGACAACCAGTTAATTCTTAAATAAATTGATATGGTATATGAGAGATGTATTTACACAATGTCACTGGAGGGAAAGCTCTCACATAAAAGTACTCCTAATGCCAATTAGGTTGTTAGTAGTACACTCACTGCACCCATCACACATAGTTCAAAGCAGACATATAGACCCACATATGACTGAGGCACTTAAATATAAGCTTCCTAAACCACAAATACCTCCTAGACAAAGTACATATAGCAAATACCCTCAGCAGCACCAAATGCACTCTTTTAAAACAGCACCCACATCAACACACAGAGCCACATCTCATGAAGCCTCTACCTCTAAGCCCATAAGGCAAGCCACCACACAATCCAACATTCTGATTATTGGAGTCTCCATCGTGACACACACTGATGTCCCTCTCACCAGCCTGAGTAAGGAGAAAGTCAAGGTCAGTTGCTTATCTGGGGCTAGGATCCAACACATTATGCATGCACTCAGGTCATTGGACCACAAGTACCAGTTTGACTCAGTCATAGTCCATGTGGGAATAAATGACCTGAGATGTCCCTTCCTATACCATATGAAGACAGACATCATACAGCTCTCAAAAATATGTGTCACAGGCTGGTACAAGCCTAGCACTGAGCAGCTTTTACCTTCCCCATGGATGATGCCACAGAACAAACAAAAGATGATTGACCTTAATAATTGACTTAGTTTCTGGTGTCATTCTAAGGGGATTCAATATTTGTCAGCTTGGAAGGAGATGGTCAACAGACCATGCTGCTTTGCGGATCCACCAATAAGTGCCACACGTCCTGAATGGTAAAAGTCGATTTATTGTAACAAAGAGAACTAATCACGGACTTGCTGCAATACAAACTCCGTAAAATCAAAATACATACTATGAGATACTGTTAAGCGCTTTCACCCATAACATCTGGGCTTCATCAGAACTAGACGCCAAGTACAAGAAAATGGTTTAAGAACCTTTTTTGGCGCCAAAAAATTCAAACTTCTTAAAGAAACAGTTGCGCTCAAATTTTTAGTAGCGCTGAGTTTCTAATATATATCATCCTACAGTTTCAAAGTATAAAACAAATCATATCTGATAATCAACAATAATTAAACTCCCCATAGGAGTGTAAAAAACTTATTTTAAAACATACCTTTTTAAAAAATTATATGCATGTTTAAAAATATATGTACGTATTTAAAAATGTGACGTTTCCTCTAACTTCACAGTGAAAATCACATATACCCCTCAATACTGAATAAAAATATTGAAAATGGTAATAAAAGATGTTAAATTAAATAAAATGAATGTGTCATATTGATGTTTACATAATGAATTCATAGTATAATACTTTAAATACAGCAATAAATACAAACATAAATACAATCACTAACTATGATTAACCCACACAACTACAATATATATAAGGCCCTATAAAAATTGTTATAAATTATTAAAAATTGTTAAAATATATAAACATGTGTAAATGTAACTAAAGTACCCTAATACACTAGTAAAACTAACGACATAATAATATATATGTAATATATGTAATACATGAATATATATAATCTCATCATATTAATAGTAAAGGTTTAACTAATATAAATTCATTGAGACCAGGTGGAGTGGTGGCATCTAAAAATATTTGCCACCACACTTCTTTGTAACTTAATAAACTTTTAAAATCGCCACCCCTAGGGTCAATATAAATATGAATTTAAACTGATGTTCATCACCTTTTATTTCAATGTGCCTATATAGTGCGTTAGTTTTATCTTTCATTCTCATACTGTATGTGTGATCATAAATTCTCTTCTTAAGACTTCTCTCAGTCTTTCCTACATAGAAACTGGGACAAATCTCACATTTAGCCAAATAAATCACCATTTTTGTGTTACAATTACCATTCTTGGATCTTATAAGGGATCTATGTCCATTTTCCAACAATATTTTACTCTCGTCTGACATGTATTTGCACTGATTACAAAATCCACATTTCCTACTTCTCTTGTTGGGACCTTTAAAATCTTTCTTTAATTCATTATATCTTTGTTCAACATATAATTTAATATTATGTCCCATTTTATATATAAAATTGGGTTTGTTACCCAATATTTTAACTAAGTTAACATCACCTGCAATAACATGCCAGAATTTATACATCATCTTTTTAATATTGTCTACACCCAAGTTGTATTGTATAACACAAGATCTTTGAAAAGGTGGTATTAATGTTTTTACATTAATATATCCATTATTAGGTTGACTGACTGAACCATGTTTTCCTATTACCAAGTCTGCTCCTAATAAAGGTTTATATTTCACATTCCACTCCTGAATAACATATCGAACTGTTTCATCCATCATTTTCCTAGGCTATCCACTCTGTTGGAATAAATTAGTAATAAACTCCATTTCATCCTTCATGTTTTCATAATTTGATAACATACGTGCAGCTCGGATACACTGTCCTTTAAATACATTATGTTTTACTTTTTGAGGGTGACAACTGGTGTATTCTAAATAGTTGTTTGAAAAAGTGCTTTTCCTAAATATTTTAGATTGAAGGTCACCCTCCACATGGTAAACCTATGCATCTAGGTAGGGTACCCCTATGTTGCTGTGGGTATATGTGAATTTCAAATATTCACTACTTATATTTAGAAAATTAATGAACTTTTGTAACGTGTCATAATCTGCTTCCCATAAAATGTATATATCATCTAGAAATCTGGAATAATATTTGACACATTGAAAATATTTACTGGGAAATAATTGGGTATCCTCCCAATGGAGCATAACCAGGTTAGCATATATGGGGGCACAAGCTGCCTCCATAGCCACCCCCTAGTTTGTTTAAAGTACTTACCTTCAAAATATATGAAGTTATTGTCTAAAACAATAGACATAATTTCTACTAATAAAGAAATTTCATCCCATTCAAAGTTGGTATATTTAATGATGCTGTTATTGAAGGCTTCCAGGCCTTCAGGTTTAGGGATGCACGAAAATAAATCAATAACATCTATGGTGACAAAAATGATGTTGTTGTTCCATGCATTAGTTGGATAATTGTTAACGAATACCCAAGAATCTTTCACCATATGATTTATGACACTATACATAAATTTTAATTTGGTGTCTATGTATCTGCCCAGAGGAAATGTTTTAGAATTACTCCCTGACACTATTGGTCTGAATGGTGGGTCAGTGAGGTCCTTATGAACTTTAGGTATTCCAATTAAGGTGGCTACTTTGGGAAATTTCACTTTAAGAAACTCATATACTTCTTGTGAGATTCTTCCATCAATAAGATATTCCTCTAAGTATGAGTCAATTCTCTGATTCGCAATATTAAGCTCATTTATCGATATTGTTTCATAACTTCCTGAAAGATATAAGATATCATAAATCTTTTTAGTATATTGAATACTGTCATAAAGGACAACTCCACCCCCTTTATCAGGTTTCATCACTCTGATATTGTGATAATTTTTTATTTCATTAAGTATTCTCACTTCCTCATGGGTTAAGTTACTAATGTTTGTAATCCGTCTTAAATTATTACTTTCCCGATATATTTCCCTTAATATAATTTTCTCATACATTTCTACAGTGGGATGACTTGGTGGAATGAAGGAGCTGGCTTTTTTTAACTGTTCCACAGTGTTAAACCCAGTTTGGGTAATACAAGTATCAGCTTGTGGCTGATTTTTTAAAAAATACTGCTAAATTAATTTTACTTATGAATTTCTTAAAGTCAATAATCAAGTCAGTCATACTAAATTTAGGATTTGGTATATATTTCATACCCTTGGCTAATAAATCAAAGTGCGAACGGCATACTGTAGCATTAGAATAATTATATATTGAAATTGTTAAAGGTATGAATGCTCCCTGTAATTACTATTCCATCATCAGTTGCATTTATCACTTCTATTGGAGTAGGTGACTGTACTAATTCCAATGTTTCTGATTGTATCGTGTTCTTGTATAAACCTGTTTCATCTGATTCCTGTTCTGGTACGGTTGAGTTGTTTCCCTTGTATCTTTCTGAAAATCCTGTCTCCCATAAAAATATGGCTTCTCATTTACATCCCTTTGATCTTGATTATTATTCACATAACCCTGTGAACTGGTCTTTCTTAACCCTGGCCACAAATACGCTATACCTCTGTTATATTGTTCCCTATCTCTTTGCATTTTACTTGACTTCCTCTGACATAACTTAGAAATCCATTTTTCAGCTTCCTGATATTGTTTATTATATAATTTTTCCCATTCAGGGTATAATAAATCATTAACTATCCTAGTGTTAAGTCTCTCTGCTTCCTGTATTAGTTTACTTAGTTTTTCTTCATTAAATTTAATGACCATACACATAAATATATATCCACATTCATCAAAAAAAGTATTAAATTAATTTTTACCATCATTTGTCAAATCTAGTCCCATGGGTTGTTTAAAAAATGTCAACCCCATGGGTACTAGTTTACTATCAATACATTTAGATAAATATGCATTATCAATTTTCAAGCCATTAATGTTTTTTTAACTTTTTTCCAAGTGAATATATCATACTCTTTAAATTACCTGTCTCTCCAGAATCGGGAGACTTTAAATTTGAATTACTCTTCAGGTTCTCCATATTATAATTAAAAGACAAAAACTGATTAAACTGTTTGTCCTTAGAATTATAACCAACTTGTTCTGATCGTAATTCAGAACTTGTTGTTTGTATTACAGTACCTTTATTGCGTTGTGTAGGATTTTCAGTAACAGAAGAATAAGTTCTTACTGGAGCAATCCGTTTAGGTTTGGTGCCTGTTCTTCTGGCTTTTACATCCACATCATACAATGAAAAATCAAATGTGAAGTCTGACAGATTTATTTTGCTGCTGTTAAATGGTTCGGTAATGTCCAGCGTATTGAGTTGACACTTAAGGTTAGCACCCTGACCATTAGGGATGTCAAGGCTATCATTTAAAGCCTCCCCTTCACCTTCAGTCAAGTTCAATTTATTAGTTTTATTGTGTTTGATATCGACAGTTAATGGCTGCTCCTCTACAGAATTAACAATAGTCTCAGGGCTGGAGATTCCATTGGATTTTATAATAGCCTGTGTATTGTTAATATTATGCGTCTTGGATATGTTGTCATTCATTCAGTTGCTGTCACAGTGCAACAATTTATTCACAAGGAGAACTAACCTGTTCATGTCTCCCTTCAATCCCGTTATCTCCTCCCTTATTTGTATAAGACTGTCATCCTCTTTGTTACGCTCATTCATCACTCCTTGTATTGGTGATGCACCGGTGTGTTCCGTAGCCATAGACAACAACTGAATAACACAAGTGAAGATCAAACACTGAAAAGGAATAGTATGCAGATCCACCAATAAGTGCCACATGTCCTAAATGGTAAAAGCCGATTTATTGTAACAAAGAGAACTAATCACGGACTTGCTGCAATACAAACTCCGTAAAATCAAAATACATACTATGAGATACTGTTAAGCGCTTTCACCCATAACATCTGGGCTTCATCAGAACTAGATGCCAAGTACAAGAAAATGGTTTAAAAACCTTTTTTTGGCGCCAAAAAATTCAAACTTCTTAAAGAAACAGTTGCGCTCAAATTTTTAGTAGCGCTGAGTTTCTAATACATATCTTCCTACAGTTTCAAAGTATAAAACAAATTATATCTGATAATCAACAATAACTAAACTCCACATGCATATAATTTTTTAAAAAGGTATGTTTTTTACACTCCTATGTGGAGTTTAGTTATTGTTGATTATCAGATATGATTTGTTTTATACTTTGAAACTGTAGGATGATATGTATTAGAAACTCAGCGCTACTAAAAATTTGAGTGCAACTGTTTCTTTAAGAAGTTTGAATTTTTTGGCGCCAAAAAGGGTTCTTAAACCATTTTCTTGTACTTGGCGTCTAGTTCTGATGAAGCCCAGATGTTATGGGTGAAAGCACTTAACAGTATCTCATAGTATATATTTTGATTTTAAGGAGTTTGTATTGCAACAAGTCCGTGATTAGTTCTCTTTGTTAAAGTAAATCGGCTTTTACTATTCAGGACGTGTGGCACTTATTGGTGGATCCGCAGACTATTCCTTTTCAGTGTTTGATCTTCACTTGTGTTATTCAGACCATACTGCTTTGCCAGGGATGGTCTGCACCTCCACCTCTAGGCTTTTGAATATTAACTAAAACATTGTCTTCCCCCATAATACCTTTTTTATGCAATGCTAAACTGAAAGTACTTCTGACATAGAAAATCAAAACCAAGAAAATCTAAAGATATTACTGCTCAATGCTAGGAGTCTAAACAAAAAAACTGCACTCCCTAGAAGCTCTCTTCACCCTAGAGAATGCTGATATCTGTGCGGTCACTGAGACATGGTTTAAAGTTGCCAAGAGCACACCAACAGTGCAAGGTCATAATGCCTTCCAAATATTTAGACCAGCTACTACAGAGACAGGGACTAAAGTTGGAGGTGTCTCTATGCACATCAAAAATAAATATACCTCAAGGGTGGTCAGACAGGACAATGCACTTGAGCTGCTCCATGTTTAAATCACCACAGACAAAATCTAATATCACTGCCTTACCAGCTATAGGTCCCCCTCTGACCATGGAAACTCATAGCATGTATTTAAACTTATTAGAAACACTAACCATCCAAGGGTGGCCATGGTGGCACAGCGGTTAGCATTGTCAACTCACAGCAAGAGGCTTTCCGGTTCAATTCTTGGCTGGGGTGCCTTCTGTGTGGAGTCTGCATGTCCTCCCTGTGGTCACGTGGGTTTCCTCCGGGTGCTCCAGTTTCCTCCCAAAGACATGCTGTAGGTGGATTTGACACACTAAATTGGCCCTAGGCATGAGTGCATGTGTGTGCCTTCTGTGGAAGGTTGGGCACTGGGCTGGCAACTTGACACTGTAAACTCTACTGCCAATCATGAGCGGACAGGTGATCTGCTGTGGCGACCCCTGACCGGGAAAAGCCGGAAGAAGAAGAAACACTAACCATCCAACCCAGTACCATATTCATGGGTGACTTTAATTACCCCACTATTAACAGAGAATCCTATATGCCAGCAAACATACTGGCACAGAGATTCCTGGATTTTGTAAACACAAACTCCCTGAATCAGATAGTCAATAAACCAACCAGGGGTGCAGCCATACTGGATCTGGGCCTCACAAATATGGGAGAGTGCTGCACACCCCTACTGTAATGTCTTCTCTGGTGAGGTCAAACCACAAAATGGTCTCCTTTGAAGTAAAAATAAAACCTGGACCCTCAGCTAAACCTGTAATATTCAGGAATTACTCTAAGGCTAACCTCCTTCTGTTAAGTGATAACCTGGCAAATTTTCAATCCCCCATAAACCCTGCAAATACTGCTGCCTATGCAGAACTTTTCACAGAAACCCTGTACAACCATGTTAATAGCTGCATAGATGCAGCTGTACCCACCAGAAAGAAGTACAGAACTAACTCAAAAAACAAGCCACCCTGGTGGAATCACAAAATCAATAGGCTGTATATAACAGAAGGAAGGACAATCATGGCAAAACTTAAGAGGTGTAGTATCCAGCAGGATAAAAGCATTCTCATCAAACTAAAGAAACATCTCAGAGGACAAATAAAGTCTGCAAAAGCCACATTTGAGGTGAATCTGGCCTCCCAGGCCAAGAAAAACCACAAAACATTCTTTAGCTATGTCCATCACCTCAGAGGCAATACACAATTGTGTGCAGAGCTCATTGTAAATGGAGCCATGTATACTGAGCCAGAAGATATAGAAAACCCACTGGCCAATAAATTCAGCTCCAACTTTCCCCCTGTTCCCCCCTCAACCTTCCCTCAGGAAATACCATCTAATATAACTACCCCTGCTATCACTAGGGAACAGGTCTTTAATGCTTTCTCTAAGGCCAAGAACACTGCATCAATGGGCCCAAACAATATTCCAGAATGCCTTCTAAACAGCATGAAACATGACCTATAAGGGCCTCTGTAATTGCTATTTAACTATAGCCTTCAAACAAGCTTCATGCCGCATGAATGGAGAACAACAACAGTCATCCCTCTGCACAAAGATGGGCCATTTACAGTCCCTGGAAACTACAGATCCATAAGTCTCACTAGTCTTATATGTAAAGCCATGGAAAGAATTATCATGAAAATGATCCATAGTGATATAGCAAACCTCCAGACACTGGACTAAACTCAGTCTGGTTTCCTCAAGGGCAGATCATACCTACTCAACCTAGTGGACTTTTTGTGAAGGTTGCCAAAGCAATAGATGAAGGCAAAATGGTTCACAATGCCTACCATGACCTGGCCAAGACATTTGACACAATACCCCACTCAGGCTTTGTTGACAAACACAAGAGGTTAGGTATAAACCCATATGTTACCCAGTGGATAGGCAAATGGCTCACAGACAGGATGCAGGAAGTTAGAATTGGGGAGTACACCTCTACAAAGAGGCCAGTCACAAGTGGAGTCCCTCAGGGATCAGTCCTTGGACCTTTCCTTTTTGGCATTTACTTCTCAGAAGTCAAGGACAATGTCAGTGGTCTCTGGCTGACTAAATTTGCAGATGATTGCAAATTAGGAGCTGTCATTGAATCTCACACTGACACAAATGTTCTCCAAGAGGGGCTAACACAGACAAACAACTGGTGTCAGAGTCATGAAATAAAACTAAATGCCAACAAATGCATAATAGTATCCTTTGGGAAGTCAATCCACCCCTGTTGACTGTCTTGACAACACCCTCCTTATAGTTGACCCAGTAGTCAGAGACATAGGGACCCACATAGATAGTAATCTAGCCTTTGATTGTCACTTGTCTACAGTAGTGATTAAACCCTTCTTTGTTGTGCAACTTATAAATAAAGGCATGGCATCTAAGTCAAAGGAAGTCATTGTCCCACTGCATTTGGCAGTTGTCAGACCTATCATTGAGTACTATGCCCCCTTTGGTATGTATCTAACCAGGCATATCCAACAACTGAAACATCTACAGAAGTTCCTCACTAGAAGAATACATAGCTTAAGTAAAATGTCCTGTGCAGACCCCCTCAAGGCTCTATCCCTGTATTCTGTCTCTTACAGCCTTTTGAGAGGGGAGATCTATACCTGACATACAGGGCATTATCAGACCCCACTCTGGTGGACCGACTGCATATCCACAAAACAAACAGCACCAGAATTACCCATTTTAAACACTTAAACATTGCCCGTAATATAAATAGGACCTGCTGGAGAAATAGGTATGTCTCCCAAAGATTACCCCATGTGGAACAGGCTCCCCATCCATGTGAAGTAGAGTTCCTCCCTAACCCATTTCAAGTGCAGCCTGGATGATTGGATAGGAAACAGGAAATTCATCCCTGGTTTGACACCTATGTCTCCAGTGGACACAGACAACCTGTAAATGGTTCATCTCTCAGCCTCTAGCTTGTAAATGTTTCATCTCCCAAGCCTCTGCTTACTCTTATCAAGGCTATCAGAACTTGTCAGGGATTTGGGATGCATGGCTAGGCTTAAAAAGGCCCTTGTGGTTATTAGACTAGTAAACACCTATAAATCTGTGAACCTATGGCAGAGGTTGTCAAAGGAGTACAACCAATTGGTGTAATATATGGTAAGGTAAAAAGAGAAAGGCAGATAAGAATATTTTTCCCACATTTTATAATCACAGAGATAGCATCATAGTGCCAAGAAGGCATGAACAGATAGATGCCTTTATTATTATGAAAATTACAGACCTGCAATAATAAATCCAATAAGTGATTATGAACATGCTTGTTAAACTGGCCAAATCTCTTCTGACTGATAAAAACCAGCATATTACAGGTCAACATAGGATGGAATAGATGTCCATCAGTTGGCCAGAGAAGATTCTTAATGAGAAAACTTTGATCTGGTCCATATGTTAGGATGGTTAGGAAAGTACCTATATGTCATGGTTGGTATAGTAGAACTACTATTTAGTGTATACAGTGAGTAAACAGAAAAATAAGTCAGTCATACTCTCATGTAGTTCTTTTTAAGTGGATCAAATGTATGCCCTATAAAGAGCATAAAACACTGATCAGGAAAGCATGAAATCAGGGGGTACTGTTCATAGGTTCATAGGTTCATAGGTACGTACTAGGCTATCAGCCCAAGGGCCTACATAAGCCTAGCCAACAAGGTTCTCTGGCTTACGCCAGACAAGAAAGTTATTTTCCTGTGCCACTGTCGAGCAGAGACAGAGAACTGATCCCCGGGGTGTATTTCCTATTTCAAATCCACTCATCAAGATTTTTCTTAAAGAGTGCTAATGAAGTACTTTGCTTGACATATATGGTTAGCCTGTTCCAGAGTATGGGAAGTCTCTGGGACAGGAATATATCCCTCCAGCATGTCCTGTTTATTGTAGTGACAAGGTTTAGGTCCCTAGAGCATGTAGCTTGGAGGGATTGGGATTTCTTTAGGTGTAGCATGTCCAACAGCTCTGGGTTTGACATAGCCTTATATGTTAGGCAGAGATCACCTCAGAGTAGGCGATATGTTACAGAGTAAAGCTGGAGTTTTCTGAGCTGGTCAGTGTAGGGCATTTGTTTGAGGCCTGTAATCCTCTTTGTGAGGGACATCTGTGGCCTTTCCAGCTGCTGCAGATGTCTTGTGAGGTACATTCCAAAAGGGGTGTTGTACTCTATAATGGGTCTAATGAGTGTCAAGTAGAGAGGAACAATTACCTCTTTTTTCCTGGATGTGAACCCTTTTATGATGAGGTGTGCCACGTAGAAGGACTTCCTGACCACTGTGGCGATGTGACTATCAAAGGAGAGACTACTGTCCACCTGGGTACCAAGGTCTCTTATCACATATTTGGTGTTAAGCAGATTGCTGCCTATGTGGAAGTTCATGGGTACAGAGTTTTTACCAAAGAGGATGACACTGCACTTTTTGGCACTGAGCTTGAGGCCATGGCTCTGACACCAGACATCTGTCTCAGCGAGGCCCTTCTGTAAGATGTCCACATCATTTAGGGACTTGACTATGGCTCCTAGTTTGCTGTCATCTGCAAACTTCATTAGCCAGAGGCCTTCTGTGTTAGCCTGTACTTCAGAAAAGTAGATACCAAACAGGAGAGGTCCCAGGACGGAACCCTGTGGTACTCCACTTGTCACTGCTTTGAGGTCAGATTTGGAGTCTGCAACTTTTACAGTGTGGGTGCTGTCAGTGAGCTAGTTGGCAACCCATCTTGTGACGTAGGGATTTATACCTAGTTTAGTGAGTTTAGCTATAATTCTAGAATAGGGGATGGTGTTGAAAGCCTTGGTGAGGTCAAGATAAGCTGTGTGAACCACCTTAGCATCATCTGCAGCTTTAGTGACTGCCTCAAAGAAGTCAATCAGGTTCAGGAGGCATGATCTGCGTTTCACAAACCTGAACTGGGTGGGATCCAGAGTTTGGAGGTTACCAATGTCTTTGTTTATGAGTTCCATGATGATACGTTCCATGGCCTCGCAGACCAGGCTCTTCAGGCTAATAGGTCGATAGTTCCTGGGATCAGTGGTGGCTCCCCCTTTGTGGAGTGGGATTAGGGTTGCCAGGTTTCTTTGTGGCTAAAACCGGACTATGGTCATGCCCCTCACATCACCCATAACCCCACCCATTCCCACCCACTCCCCCATCCATGACGCACCCATTTTGTGATGAGATTGTGGCATCAGCTGATGGGAACACCCTATTTTTCTGTTCCAGATGCCTGCTTTCAACCGATTTACTATGCTTTTCTGTAAAAAAGCATAGTTGTTGTTGTTGTTGTTGTGTCTTTCGGCTTTTCCCAGTTAGGGGTCACCACAGCGGAACTCCGGTCCGTTAATGATTGGTAGTTGATTTTTACGTGCCGAGTTACCAACCCTGATGCACAACCTTCAACGAAGGTACGCCCATTCACGCATGTCTCCACGCAGAAGACGCTCTAGCTGCGAATCGAACCAGACAGCGTCTTACTGTGAGGTGACAACGCTACCACAGCATCAACCCAAAAAGCATAGTAAATCAGCCAATTGTAACAAACATTGATAGTTTGTTGCCTTTTGTGAAACAGAAAAATGGAGTTTGTACAGTGTTTTCCTGACTACCAGAGCAGAGAATTGATTTGATTTGTGTGGATAGTCCAGAAAAAAAAACAGATAAGTGGCATTGCGCATTGGCAATGGCAACAGGGTGATTTCCAATTTCCCACCTATTGTTCAAAGACTCAACGTTATGCTTAAATAGGGCTAGCCTAGGGATGGACTCTGCTTCACATAGAAGGGAAGCTTGTTCCAGTGCATGGGGACCCTCTCCGAGACACATTTGTGTCTCATCAACGTCACATGGCCTATTTATGTCACAAGCAAAATTTAAATCCTTGGGTCTAATGGTTCTGATACTGTTCGTTTTGTGGATGTCCAAAAGGTCCATCAATCAGTGCTGGATCTAAGGATGCCATGTATGCCAGACATTCTCTCTCAGTAACCTGTAGGAGACCCGGTATAGTGATAGGGCTTTAAGGAGATCTGTATAAGACAATGTATTTAGACACTGGATTATTCTAGTAAGGAAGCTTTAAATATGTTCCAGCTGTTGTATGTGTCTGGTCAAGTACATGACAAAGAGATAGATGCAGCTCACACATCCAGTTATTCTGTTGACTTCTCAGGTTAACATCACTAATATTTTAAAAAGTGTTCCTTGTACATGAGCAATGTCCTAGAAAAAATGTAAATAAGCAACTCAAACATTGGCTTCTTACGAGTTGTTCATTCACATTAATCAGTGTCTAAAGCATCTCCCCAGATTCCACTGGTGGTGAAGTGCCATGTAACATGTTAGATGTCTCTTTTTTTCACTCTCACTCCTTAACTCCTCCTCTTGCTCCCTAGTAACCTCCTCCATCCTTCTACTTCTTCCTCATTGTACCTCCTCCTTCCTTCACACAGCTCAGTTTGCCGAATTTTCATTCAGAAACTGAACCGTGTTGGGCAAAGACATTTGGCCATTCATAAAATAGCCAGGTGTCCTTTGCAAATTTGTAGGGAAACCTATTCAGAGCTAGTCTTGACAACAAATCCATTAGACTCAGTTCAGTTTGGCCTACTTTGCTGTGTTTGCTGCTTCCTGATGTAAATAAATGTTGTTAGAAATCTGTCAATTATGCAGCCTAATATTTGCGTTGGAGTAGGCTAACTTCTGTGCATTATTCATTTGCTGAGTAAATGAACTGGTCCTTTGACCCTTTTCAATCATGACCCAGGCCACAAGAGCAAGGAAAATTAAATATATACAGACTCTAAAATAGTCAATCAGCTAATTTATTTTTGAAAGGCAGGAACAGACTGACGTAGGCAAATAAAGCTCACTCAGAACATTCCAACTTTATACAGTAACCAGTGGATGGGACTGAACTGTGTAGACCTGAGGGTTTGAAACAGTCTTAACCTCTGTCACTCTGTGCCACTGTGCCTGTGGGATTTTTTGATCATAACTTTCAAACTTTGTGACCTGAGAGCATCTCTCACCTATAAGGACTGAGAGGGTGGACAACAGATTATGCTCCCAAACACCTGTTCTTTCATTCTGTCTGAACTCTTGTGGAGCAGCTCTGGTCTGTGTCTGTGGTGATGGTCAGGGAGTTGTACAGCCATACTTTGCATGCACTTGTACTGTACATTCATAGTTGGAATGTGGTCACAGTTTAAGCACTGTGTGTAGGAGTGTCCATTTTTAGAATCTGTTAGGAATAGTGCATAGTTCAGTTGAAGTTCCACATTTGTGATATTTGGAGTCCGACTGAACAGCCCTGATCAGGCGCTTGTTCTGTGAAACAACAGGCTTAAACTCGGTGCAGGAATATGGCAGGTTAAAGAAAACTGACAGTTCACTTTTAACTGATTCTGGCGTAAGTCTGTTTTGTTCATCCGTCCAAATGTTATTCGTAATGCTAAACACATGCTCAATGGATGCATTCGAGACTGGAACAGACAGAATGTGCTGAACAAGTTTCAACATATTTGGTGCAGAGTTATGCTCGAAAAACTTACACCAAGCCTCAGTTGTGCTTGCACAGCTATGAATAACGTCGAACACTTCACTAAGAGCTCGCACTTCGTCATGCAGGCTGTCGGATGGATGGTGGGTGGATAGAGGTATTTGCATCCAAATGTCAATCACTTCAACAAGCAAAGGCAATCTTGTGACACTGGTCAAAGACAGTGACTTGAAGTGATGATACTGGGAATGTTCGAATGCAAACCATTTGTTCAAATATATCATTGCTCGCTTATACACATTCAGAGCTTCATTTATGAACTTCTCAATGAACTGCTGTGGTAGATAACTTTTGCGCAGAGCAAATGCTACCTCCATACCAAAAAATTTGTCATCAGTCCTATGCTGCAGAGACAGCTTAAACTGTTCCATTATACCGTACAGTTCACAAGATGTTGTTGATTTGTTCTCAAGCTTTAAAATTGTCTCTTGAAAGGATAACATAAAGAAGTGTGTAAAATATAGATACAGCTCCGACTTTGTTGGGCTGTCATCTGGTGCCAGTTCATTTTCCTGGTCCAACATTTTCCATATCACTTTCGGACAATCAGCTTCTCCTTGAGACAAGAAATACATTTTCAAAGGCATCCAGCACAGCAAAATTCAGTCAAGAGCCTTGAACAAACTCAACTAGCAGGTTGGAACATGTCTGATTATTTTGTGGTATTCAGACTCATAGAAATCAAAGCAGCTCTTCACTTCTGCTCACCTCAATGCAGAGTTACTGAATTCAGCAAACACTTTCATGACGAAATTTTCAACATCAAATGACATGACCTTAAAAGCATTTTTCACAGTTATGCATAATGTGATCATTGCAGTGTGCTGCAATAATTTTAGGATTCTCCTCTGAAACTAACTTCTGATAAACGGAGTTGTTTATGCCATAGTTTACCGATGCATTATCTGCGGCATAAACGGTAACATTTTGCCAAGACAATTTACATTCTGTTAAAACATGACAGAGTTGATTCTTAATGGACTTATAGTCTTCGAATGCATCCTTGTAAAAGTCAATAACACGGAAAGAAATTCCATTCTGAGGGGTGAAGAACTGAACACCAACCGGATAGAATTTACGGTTCCCTTTGTTAGATGCATCAGAAGCAATGGAAAATGGCAAACCACATGTAACTTATCAAGGACGACTTCTAGTGAAAATGGGTACAAAACATTGTTGACTATGGCGGAAACTTTTGTTCAGCCGCAGGTCATCTTTTTAACGATTTCCGAGTCATCAGTTACAGACTTCATAACTTTGATAACACAGTCCTGTGCATTATACGAAATATGATGTCTAATTCCATGATACACTTCAGCAATTTCCGCTAGGGATACTTTGTGAGATGCCATACTGTTTGGCGATGTCAAAAGTGCCTTCAGTCGTTGAGATGACGCACTAGCTTGGGAATAAGTAGTATGCTTTTTGGTGCCTTGGTGTGCTGTAACTGCTTTTTTTCCATCATGTGCAACAGTGAATGATGTTGCACAAAGCTTGAATCTAGCTTTTGTATCTTCTGTGCATTTTTGTATCCATGAAAATTCCCTTTCCCACTCTGCATTATAATAACAGATGTTTCGTTTTCACTTCTTTGGTGGGGTAGACCAGTCTGACCGTGTAGTTGGGCTGCCAAAACTCTCATTATTATCGTTAACACGGATACCGTTATTCCTGTCTTTCATAATAACAGTATTAATAAGTAAAGTACCTGCAGACAGTGACAGCAGACATATAATGAGTTAGTTAAACTTAAAGACAAAAAGCTGCTTTAATAAAGAGTCACAAATACTCTGCAACTACTTTTGCATCACTGAAGTATCTGTTTCTTATGAAAGGAGCATCTGCTTGTTAGTGTGTGTGTCCCCGGACTGGTGCAAGGCTATACTGGCAGAGTCTACTGTCTAGTAGCATTGGGTATTGCCACACCACGGTGTCCCACAGTCCCACTGATAAGCTAGAAGGCTTCCCTCTAACACAGAAAGGCTCGGGAAGCTCAGAAGCTTACAAACAATCCTGGATACAGCAAATATCTATCTGGACTAGACTAGTTACAGGAAAGGCAGGAAACAAGATTAGAATTTTTATTATTTTTTTTTTTACAGAAAAGCAGCTAAAACAGCACTAAAAACAATTTAAGTTCACATTGTGCAGTGCAAGCTAGCACACTTGAGTGCGTAGCAATATTAAAACAAATACAGTTTAAATAAATACAATTTATTCCAACTGCATTCTGAACTGAATTCAATTATTGTTTTATTCAATGCTGAATAGTTGAAAAGTGCCAAAATAATATTTATCAGCTCTATATTTCCAGATTGTTTGAGAAGCACACTCAGTCAGAACACAAGGAGATCATGGCAATGTTTTTTTTTTTAATGTGAATTAATATATATTTTCTGAAATAGTCCATAACACTAATTATTATCATTATTTAAGTTTAATGCGCCACCTTTTCTCCAGACAGACCATTTCTGTTAACAAAACCAACATACATTAGGTAACTGATGCTATGAAGACACAAACATACTTCTCAAGTGCCCTGATTTTGTAGAATGTCCCCGATGTTGCCTTATATTCTGCCTGCTCCTTGTATAATTGCTATTTTTTCTGGTAAATTATCGTGGATTTCCCTATTAGCAATGTTAGGCATTGTAATGTCATATTTGTTATTTTCTCAAAAATGCTTTTGATGCAAACTTTCTTTTATTTTGACCTTTTAAGTGAATTACAGTTATATTTAATAAATGATCCTTTTATTTTTGCCTTTTACCAAAACTATTGAAAAGAAGTGGAAAGTCAGGGGTTAGCATACTGTTTAAGATGTTTACCTCATAGACACAAGGTACACAGTTTGGAATGGGAAATTTAGCTAGGTTTAAAGAAACCACAAGGAACATTCAAGGTCTTCACCATCTCTCCTATGGGGATTGTTTGAAATCACTGTCACTGTATTCTGTTTCATACAAACTACTCAAAGTTAAATTGTGCATTGCTGCCTCGTTTAAGGATTGCTAATTATCTGAAGTTGGAACTAAGCCATGGTGTAGCTTAGTAACTAAGACATTAAATAAAACTTTATATTGTTAGATTAGTCCCCTGTAAGGTTCATTTGCTTTACCTTAATAATATTCAAGGTAGGTGTGCTTCCTAAAGGTACCCTTTGGAAGTTAAGCAGTAATCTGTGTCTGTGGACTACAACCACACTAGTGAAGTGATATTATTTTTATTTTGGTTTTCAACCTTCATTTGATAGAAGGTTCTGGCTCATTCTCTAAAATACTTTCTTTTCCTACTTCTTTATCTCCAGGTGCTTTTAGTTTCAGAAACCTAATGTCTGCGATTCAGGGGCTGTCTTTGTGGAGTATTTTAACTTCTTGTTAG
Source organism: Protopterus annectens (assembly GCF_019279795.1). NCBI lineage: Eukaryota > Metazoa > Chordata > Ceratodontiformes > Protopteridae > Protopterus > Protopterus annectens. Next base: position 1,523,794,994 of record NC_056732.1, on the reverse strand, counting down.
TAGCAGACAGTGGGTACTTTTATTGTCACTGGCCGGGATTCTACCACTTTCCTTAGCTTCATGGAGAGCCATTCGGCTTTGACGAGATTCGTCGTAAAATTAATTATTAGAGATGCTGTAAAATTAATTAGTCTATTTTTACTAATAATATTTTATTTCATACCATAATGTGAGTAGTTGCTGATGTTTGCAAATGACATTGTGATCTGTAGTGAGAGTAGGGCACAGGTGGAGGAGAACCTGGAGAGGTGGAGATATGCTAGAGAGAAGAGGAATGAAGGTCAGCAGGACTAAGACAGAATACATGTGTGTGAATGAGAGGGAGGATAGAGGAATGGTGAGGATGCAGGGAGTAGAGATAGCGAAGGTGGATGAGTTTAAATACTTGGGATCAACAGTTCAGAGTAATGGTGAGTGTGGAAGAGAGGTGAAGAAGAGAGTACAGGCAGGATGGAGTGGGTAGAGAAGAGTGTCAGGAGTGATTTGTGACAGACGAGTATCAATAAGAGTGAAAGGGAAGGTCTACAGGAGGGTAGTGAGACCAGCTATGTATGTTATATGGGTTGGAGACAGTGGCATTGACAAAAAGGCAGGAGTCAGAGCTGGACATGGCAGAGTTAAAGATGTTAAGATTTGCACTGGGTGTACAGGATTAGGAGTAAGTATATTAGAGGGTCAGCACAGGTTGGAAGGTTTAGAGACAAAGCCAGAGAGGCAAGATTACATTGGTTTGGACATGTGCTGAGGAGGGATGCTGAGTATATTGGGGAAAAAGATGCTAAGGATGAAGCTGCCAGGTAACAGGAAAAGAGGAAGGCCTAAGATAAGGTTTATGGATGTGGTGAGAGAGGACATGCAGGTGGTTGGTGTGACAGAGCAGGATGCAGAGGACAGGAAAAAATGGTAACAGATGATCCGCTGTGGCGACTCCTAATGGGAACAGCTGAAAGAAGAAAAAGAATGTGAGTAGCTGCGCTGGCTGCCCTAAACACCAAAATCTAATCAGATGCCCTACATTATTATTATTATTATTATTATTATTATTATTATTATTATTATTATTATTATTGTTTCCCTCTCTCTCTCTAACACACACTTAATACTCAATATATACCATACAAAAATTATACTGACCCCTGGCCTGGCTCTCAAACCCTCATCATCTCCTTGATCCTGCTAAGTGTGCCACAGTTACAATCTTACACAGATCCTTCCCTCCATCACACAGAGGCAGGCATATGCTAACAAAATATATACATACTTACTTCTATGATATAAATATATATATATATATATATATATATATATATATATATATATATATATATATATGTCAGACTCACTACTGTCATCATTCTCTACTGTACTGACACAGCACAGACTTCCCCTTTCCTCAGAGAGTAGCAGGAGGACATTGGCCTAATAATGATGTTATGCATAAAAGGCTGCTATGATCATGATTATGAATTAGAATTACAAAAAAGAGAGAATAACACACTGCTATCTGCTTAGTCCTCACCTGACCTAGGCTGGCTATCTAATTATTTCTACCGTAGTCTGAAAGATTTTACACTGTCTGTACATGGTGGTGACACACCTCCTAGTCTTGGCTCTTGCTCTTCAATCACGCTGGAACTGTTCTGCTTAAAATTTACACGCAATTATTTCCATTCCACGCTGTTGAGTGGTGGAATAAGCACGCACGCATGATGAGTTGATTGATGACTTAAGCCGTACTTAAAGGAAAAGGGGAGAGAACACGGGCGGCGGTAATTGCTACTACAAGTATGTAATGTATATCATTCATGTACTGTCATAATACATTCTCTTCACTAAAAATGCTCCCATTCAAGCTGGATACATTTTCTTTCTCCTCTCCTCGCTCTGGCGGCACATAAAAAAAAAAAAACAGACCAGGAGTCCAGTTTTGATGAATGTTTTTAACTGGACAATTTGTCTGAAAACCGGACAGTCCGGTCAAAAATCGGACAGCTGGCAACCCTAAGTGGGATAACTGTTGCTGTGCGCCATTTAGTGGGCACAAAGCCTGATGTGAGGCTATTATTGAACATGGTGCTTAAGTGGGGAGCCAGTTCGTTCTGAAGTTCATGTAAAACGCAGCCTGGAATGTTGTCCGGTCCCATGGATGCTGTGTTTTTGGCCTTAGAGAGTGCAGCTTTTACCTGCGTAGCTGTTGTGAACCATTGCAAGCACTTATATGGTAATGTGTCCATTAAAAAAAAAAAAAAAAAAAAGCAGAATGTAACCCCTAGGCCATACTGCACCATTAACAATCCACGCCCCATCATAAGTGCAATTCAGAACTGAACTTCACTAGGCTAATGCCTTTTGATAGTAATGTAAAATAATTATGGAGGAATACAAGTTTGAAATAAAAAGAGTCAAGTTCTATGGTCAAGCAATTTTGTAATAACCATCTGTAACAAGCAAATCTATTTAGACTCACTTAAAAGTAGTTTCATTTTAACATTTCTTGAAAGACAATATTGCAATCAATGCAGAAAATCTACAGAGAGATTAACCTACCTTGATATTGCTATTAAAAGTATGCTTCCTTGAAAAGCAAAAACACTCTGTTAAGTCTCCTCCGAGATTTCCTATTGCACAGTGCTAATACTTCTAATTCACCCAGTGAACCGTCAAAAAACAAAAAGGTACACAACAAATTAAAGATAAATTCTACAAAACTGTTATCACAGGTAAGAGGAAGGAAGAGTGGAGAAAAAATATAAAATAAGGATTGAAAAAGGTATTAAAAAGGCTAAGTTACAGTTGTGGCAGGAGGAGTGGGAAGGCGGAGATGTTTTCTCTCTCACACATACATGTATATATATGGGTCTGCTTTGTTTCATTGAAAGCTCATTTCACTGAAATTGAATTCACGCTGACCAAATCACTGAAAGCTCAAATTACAGAAACCTCATTTCACCGAATCTCATTTCAATGAAATGAAGTACTGGCACTGTGTAGGGTACTGTAAGGCAAGTAAAAGCTACTGTATATGCCCTTTTCCCCACTATAGTGTGATCCTGGAGTTAGTATATATAGTTAGGGAGTGTGGGGGGCACAGCCCCCCCACATTGGGGGGTGAGGGGAGCATAGCCCCCTACATGGTTTAGTTTTATATAACATTTCACAGAAAGTTCAAAACAATACATTCTAAACCATAGACATGCATACTTATAACACCAATGACTAACTCTTTCCAGAAGACAATATATACTCAAGCTAAGTGGGGGGCTGTGCCCCCACACCCCCCCAACTATATATACTAACTCCAGGAATGCACTACAGTGGGGAAAAGTGCATATACCTTTTATTTGCCTTATAGTACTCTACACAGTGCCAGTACTTCACTTCAGTGAAATGTGATTCGGAGAAATGAGTTTTCAGTAATTTGAGCTTTCAGCGATTTGGTCAGAGTGAATTCAAATCCAGTGAAATGAGCTTTCAATGAAACAAAGTAGCCCCAAATATATATATATATATATATATATATATATATATATATATATATATATATCTATATATATATATATCTATATATATATATATATATATATATATATATACACACACACACACACACACACACACACACACATATATATATATATATATGTATATATATATATATATATATATATATATATATATATATATATATATGTATATGTATATATATATATATATATATATATATATATATATATAGGTTCATAGGTGGGTACTAGGCTCTCTGCCCGAGGGCATTTATAAGCCTAGCCAGAGTGTGTCGGCTTTCGCTGCCCCATTGATTAAATAACTGATCCTCTGTCAAAAAGAGCCAATGAAGTGATCCCAGGGGTGTATTTTCTGTTACCCATCCACTCATCAAGGTTTCTCTTGAAGAGTGTTAGTAAGGGGCTCTGCCTCATGTAATTTGGAATTTTGTTCCAAAGCATGGGGAGTCTCTGTGACAGGAATCTGTCCCTCCAGAATGTTCTAATTATTGTTGTGACAAGGTTTAGCTCACTAGAGAGTGTTGCTCGTAGTGACTTGGATTTCTTTAGGTGGAGCATGTCCATCAATTCTGAGTTGGACATGGCTTTGTAAGTCAGGCAGAAATCACCTCTGCGTAAGCGATATGCCACCAAGTACAGCCAGAGTTTTTTCAGTCGGGCTGCATAGGACATATGTTTGAGGCCAGTAATCCTCTTGGTGAGGTACCTTTGTGGTCTTTCCAGCTGTTGGAAGTGTCTTATGAGGTACATCCCAAATGGGGCATTATACTCTATGATGGGTCTAATGAGTGACAAGTAGAGGGGCACTATAACCTCTTTATTTCTAGATGCGAACCCTTTAGTAATTAGATGGGCCACATAGAAGGATTTCCTAACTACTTTGGCAATATGATTGTCAAAGGAGAGATTACTATCTACCTGGATCCCCAGATCTCTTATTACCTCTTCTGTATTAAGGGGGCTGCCACCTATGTGGTAATTCGTGGGTGTTTTGTGTTTCCCAAATGGGATGACTATGCATTTTTTGGCATTTAGCTTGAGGCCATGACTTTGACACCAGGTGTCCGTCTCATTAAGGCCCTTTTGGAGGATGTCCGTGTCAGCCGGAGAGTCAATTATGGCTCCCAGTTTGCAGTCATAGCAAACTTGGTTAGCCATAGTCCTCCTGTGTTTGCCTGTACTTCTGAAAAGTATATGCCAAACAGTAGGGGTCCCAGGACCGAGCCTTGTGGGACACCACTTGTGACTGCTTTAGGGTCAGAACTGGAGCCTGCTGTTCTTACCGTGTGAGTTCTGTCTGTAAGCCAGTTGGCAATCCATCTCATGATGTAGGGGTTTATGTTCAGGCTGGAGAGTTTTCTGTAATACCTGAGTGGGGAATGGTGTTGAAAGCCTTGGCGAGGTCAAGGTAGACTGTGTGAACCACCTTTCCCTCACCTATGGCTTTGGTGACTGTCTCGAAGAAGTCAACCAGGTTTAGTAGGCATGATCTGCCCTTAACAAAGCCAAACTGGGTCGGGTCAAGTGTTTGGAGGCTCCCAATGTCTTTGTTACTGAGTTCCATGATGATGCACTCCATAGCCTTGCAGACCAGGCTAGTTAGGATTATGGGGCAATAGTTACCAGGGTCAGTTGTGGCCCCTCCTTTGTAGAGAGGAATAACCATTGCTGTGCACCATTCTCTGGGCGCATAGCCTGTGGAGAGGCTGAGGCTAAACAGCGTGTTTAGGTGTTGGGATTAGTTCGTTCTGTAGTTCATGCAAGATGCAGCCTGGGACACCATTTGGTCCCATTGACGCTGTGTTTTTTGGCTTTTGAAAGGGCTGTTTTCACCTGTGCATCTATGATTTTTGGGACACTACACTTTTCTGGTATTGTTGTGGGCCCTTTTGGAGGTGGGGGGGGGTGAAGTTTGCACTGAATCTATCTGCCATGATGTTGGCAATATCAGTAGGTTCAGTATATTTTGTGCTATTTTGCACTAGTTCAGTGCATATCTGCGAGTTGCCACTTAGATTCTTAACATAGCTAAAGAAGGCTTTGTGGTTATCTTTTGAATCCTTGTCTATTTTTTTTTTTCGAAGTTAGCCTTGGATGTTTGGAGGTTGGGAGGGTGGCCTAATGGTTAAGGTGTTTGCCTTACAAACACAAGGTGCAGGGTTTGAGTCTCACAAGGGATAATTGGCTAGGCTTAAAATGGCTCACAAGGGCAGTTAACTTAGTAGTAACTTATGAGGGACCTTTGTTTCTTACTGATACTGATCAGGGATGTCTTTCCTTCTTGGGATTTGCTTTTTTTCTGAACTAGTTTTCTCCTTCTATTGTATAGCCTGTTTATTGCAGGGGTCCACCAAATTGGTTTCCTTCTCTTACAGGAGTGAGTCTTGGTTTTGCTAGGGATGGCATGATCCATGCATCCTTGTAGCTGCTCATAGAGTGCATTTGTAAAGCTTTCTGCATCTTGGGCAATGTTATCCTTTAGCGTGGGGGATGTGAAACTTACCACCTCTGTCTTAAGTAAGGTGAAGTTTGCTTTAGAAAAGTTTTTTACTGTGGTTTCCTTAGTTGGGGGTGGTGGTGGGGTGTGGACATCCAGAGTGATTAGTTTATGGTCTGATCTAACCAGTGACGGGTTGACCTCCGGTGTGGAACACCTGTCGCCCATGTTGGTGATGACCAGGTCCAATATGTTTTCACCTCTGGTAGAGGAGTTTACGAGCTGATCCAGGGCATTTGAGTTGATGAATTACAGGAAGCGCTGGGCCTGGGAATTTGTACTCGAGTAGTTTTCCCAGTGAATGGTAGGGTAATTGAAATCGCCCAATATCAGGGTGTTGGGTAGGACCTTCATGTTTTCCAGTGTCTCCAGAAAGGTGGAGTGGTAATCCTGGGTCATGGAGGGTGATCTGTAGCAGGCCACAATTTGCATTGCAGATTTGCTCGATGTTAATTGCATATAGATGATCTCAGAGGTATCATGCTGCACCACTAACCTGGAGGTGTAGGTATCCTTGATGAATATGGATACACCCCCTACTTTTGTGTTTCGGTCCATGTTTTGTGGCCGAAACATGCAGTATGAGTTGTAGCCCAGTAGTGCTGGGGTGCTCTCTGGAGCCTTGAACCTGGTTTCAGTTACTGCACAGATGTCGACGTTCTCCATACTGAGGACTGCTTCAAGCGCATGCATTTTGAGATTTAAACTCCTGGCATTGAGTAGCATAACCCTCAGTTTTTTGTTAATTGTACTGTTTACGGAGGTGGGTTTGACTTTTGAGGCTTGCCTAAAAAAGTCACTATGGGGGCAGCAAGAGCCTTGGCCAGTATTCAAAAACCTAGGGGTGACAGGTGCAAGCCATTTCTTGCGAAGCAATTTGGCTTGTCGAGCATGTCATCCCAGGCTGACAGACACTAGATCCCCTTTTAATGACACTAGAAGCTTAGCCAATTGTTGAAATTGATCATTTTTTTCTTTATACTGAAGTATCATTCTTGGTGAGGGCAGGATGATACTCAGGGTCAGGGCTATACCAGCCTGGGCTGCATGATCAGAGAGCTCTTCCATGTCTCTTTTCATGCAGTCCAGGGAGGTACGTCTCAGGTCATTCACACCAACATGAACAATGACAGAATCATATCTGTACTTGTTCTGGAGTGACCTGAGTGCTTGTTTTATGTGGTGGATTCTGGCTCCCGACAGACAGCTAACAGTAACCTTCTGCTTGTCCAGCCTAGTGAGTGGGACGTCAGTGTGCCTGACTATAGAGTCACCTATTACTAATGTGTTTGGTATGTTATTTCACCTTAAGGGCTGCAATTGTGCAGCAGACTGATTTTTGTGTTTTATGTGTTGACTGGTTTGTGATGGGAAGAGCAGGTTGTTTGGGTGTCTGCTTTGGAGGTCTCTGATGCTTTTGCAGGTTTTTATTTAGAGCTTCCGAGTATGATTTTGTGTATTTATGTGTATTTTTTGCCAGTGCTGTTTTAGTAGGTCTATGTGCAGCTGGAGGTGTGGTGCAAGTGTTAACCTTCTCCTCTTGACTGTCTGTTCCAGTCTTGGTTGGAGACAGCTTAGATTCCAGTTTGGCTGTATAATTGCATCTCTCGCATATGTTAGTGTTTTGTGGAAGGAGAGGGTTGTCTGTGTACATAAGGCAGTTGTAACATTGCCTCAGGATACCCAGACTCACCATCTGGACTGCAGGGTGCACCTGAAGCTGCCCTTTGGTCATGCCTGAATAGTAGGGTGAGCTGATTAGTCGCTTGGTTGGTGAGGGGTGAATAAAGAGCCTTGCCCTGCTGGGCAATCAATGTCAGGGTATATTAGTACTTGCTATTAGGTCAGAGCAAGTGCTGGGCTGTAAGATGCTTTTTGAGTGCTTAGGTTGAGAGTTAGACTAGCTTCAAGGTATAAACTGAAGAGGAGACTTAGTGGAGCCGGGAATAATTTAACCGTAGCTAACCGGCACTGCCCGGTGCGCAAAACCATGCAAACGCGGTTTTTATAGTAGGGAAATGAAAGAGATAGAAATTAGCCCAAAATGGCCAATAAACTACTAACTTCTGGGCTGGAACCACTCCTCCAGGGACAGATAGGTTGCTCAAACTCCCCTCTCTCACAGGTATAAATATATATATATATATATATATATATATATATATATATATATATATATATATATATAGATATGTGTGTGTGTATTTGTGTGTGAGTGTGTGTGTGTGTGTGTGTGTGTGTGTGTGTGTGTGTGTGTGTGTGTGTATATTGCCTTCTCTATATGTGGTAATAGGCATGTAGATTTCATGTTTAATATTTTTGCGTTCTTATTGTTTTTTGAAGGGTCACTAGCTTAAATAAAAGCATCAGCATTGAGTACTTAGTGCAGCATTTTTTTGTTTAACATAATAAGTATGAAGCTGAAATGATCCTGTGCTTGCAACAATCATGAGTTACAAAGTCAGCTCTAGCATTAATATGCAGTGTAAGAACACTAACAAGAATGTCCTTTAAGCAATACCTTCACTAATTACTCATTTTAATTTCATTTGCCCTAGTAACTGATCAAAATCATTGACTGATATATTTTTTCCTTCTGTTGCATATCTCTTAACACATCTGTATAATCATGCTTATAATTTTTTTAAAAGCTACCACAATTCTCCTTTTGAGCTATAAACATTTTTCTTACTAATGTGCACAAGTCATAACTCTGATAAAGGTTTAAGTATCTTAGGATAATCACTGCACTTAACTTTCAAACATTATAAACTTTTTCCATACTTAAGAACTATATTATCTACCCCAAACTGGGCTTAATCTGTTAAATTATTTGAGAAACCTGCAACTCTTTTACCTCTTCCTATCTCTTTTAAACAAGCTAAACATACAACATTTATCTGCTTTGTCTTACTCATTTAAATTCCCTGTCTCTCAACAATTACAGCTCCTCACGCTGCAAAATAGTCTTTATGGTTTTAAAATCTTGCAAATGTCATTTCCCTTTTACTCATAAATTGCAATTAAATTTCCCGTCATTACCACACCAATATTTGCCACAACATATTGTATCATATTTTCATATGACTTCACATATTCTGCCATCAAAAACCCTTAAATAAACATCAACAAGTAACCACCTTCACAATTTAGGATCTCCTGAGTTTCTCCTCACACACTGATTTTTAAAACAGATGTTAATACATTGTATGACCTGATTTATATGAAATATAAATGTCATCACAGACATCATACATTAAAAAAGATTAAAGTGCTATAAAAATTTGAAAATAAGTATACAAATAATGCATACCTATTACATGATGAGCAACATCACAAGTACTTGGTGATTAATTCTGAACCCCATACCACTAATTACCTGCCAGGTTTGAAAATATGAATATCCAACATTTCTGCTTATGAATTCTTAATTGAAAATTGTATCCCAGAACACTGTTCAAGCCTAAAATGTCATCTTTTTCCCACAATTCCTGAACCAGAAAACTGTTATATCTAACCAATTACATAAGCTTCCTCCTGTTGGCACCAGTTAAATGCTACTAACTACTGTAAGTCATATTTAATACCATTATCATTTACTGCTATGATATTTAAATTAACCTTTCCATTTTCTATGGTTTTAAAATGATTGCTTATGACTTGTTTAATTTCCTTTTCATTGTTCTCACCCTTTACCAATACAAGCCATATCCAATTCGTTAACTTAAGTAGGTGACAGCATACTTCTCTCCTGACTTTCACCTGACCTAGTATGTTATGCATATTTCACAATGCCAGCATTGCTGTCTCTTTAAAGCAATAGATTCAGTTTGCATATCATTTTGCCCATTTCACTTTCCACACATCCATCATCTTGTACAGCATCAATAAACTTATTATGTGTGTCATTATACATAATTTTCTCGTCCTGTTTCCTACCACCTTTCTTCAGCACGCAGGGAGCAGTCAAACTAAAAGTGTCTTCCAGCATTATAGTTTTGGCAAACCACTTTACAGTGTATGGTAGAAATGTCCTTTCTCACCAAATTGTAAATATTTTTTGACAGTCAGCAGTTGAGTGAGAGAAGACTCCAATGAAATAACATGATCTAGGCTATCCCCAGCACCTTACATTGCTTCTTAACATTTATAATGACATTTTGCAAATATGTTATTTTTCCATGTTCCACATTGATTGAAACCCACACCATCCATGTTCTGGTACATAAATATCTGTTATCATATGATTATACAACTTCATACACTTGTTTTGAGGTTTTGCTCAGAAATGTTTAAACTGTTCAGCCTGTACTTCTGTAGGTCTGTGCTGCAGCATTTTGTTTTTAATTTGGAAATTTCCAAGTGCCAAAGTAATCTTATTCCATGGAAAATCTTGTTGTTGTTTTTCCCCTCTTTATCATTGCCAAATATATTTCTGTTAATGTTGTTTGATTCAAAAGTGACTGTGGAAAGCTTCTGATTTGAATAGTGTCAGAACACATTTTGCATATCTCCTGGGTTCTAACAATGTACGACTCTACAACTCGGTCTCAGATAGTATACTTGTTATTCATAGTACTTTTTTGTAGCAATTTTTATCACAGCTTTCCAATGAACCACTGGCTCACTCTCTTGCACACTCAAACAACAGCAGCCTAAGTACTGCTTTGCTCCTAAACAGTTATCATGCCTGCAGTTACTCTGATTATAACAATTTCCCATTCTGTAACCACACAATCAACACTACTATTCACTAAATCCACCTCACCAGTATTTTGTAACACATAAATATCACAGGGGAAACTAACTCATACCCTGTCAACTGATACTTCTCACCATAATAATTTCTATTCATCTGCCAGGTCTCCAACAAAAAGAAAGTTGCAACAAACTGGTTTTATCCAGTCTTCTATCTGATACCTTCAGTGATAACTCCTTGAGATCTATAATATTAAAGGGCAACACATCCACCTGATTTTGCAGTTGCATTCTCCTCTGCCATCACTGTCTCTATTCTCTTTAACAACATCCCTGTAGTGCCCTCTAATGAACAGAGTAAGAGAATTTTATTAAAAACAATTCAATATACACATAAGAAAAAAACCCATATGCACAAACGTGTCAAGCATATCAAAAGCATATGCTAGTCTGATAACAGTTTAACCTCTACCCTTTATTCCACAACCATCTACTTAACATATGCATTTCATAGCTGGTAATATAATAGTGCAACATAACAATTACTCAAAACTATCCACGAAGTAGAAATTAGTATTATATCTACAAAGTCGATGTCCTGAATTGCTATACAGATCATATGAAATTATTTCAGGTATAACACTTTTGAAGGGGATAAGGAAAATATCTACATTTCCAGAAGATCTGAAGTCTGTTACAATCCAAAAAAATTGTGAAAATAAGTTTATTCAATATTATAAATTGTACATTCATATAACTTATATCTGTCCTTTTATAGTCTTCATAACAATCTTGAAAATGAAAATCCTTCATAAATCTGTTTTGCCTTTCAGTAAAAGCAGCTCTAAAAATAAAACATTGTCAGCCTATGGTTTGACGTAAAAGCATTGAGACTTATCCATGGATTCAGAAAGAACCCAACTGCTTGCATTAAGGGCTACAGTAAGAAAAAAAAATGATTTCATTGTTTTATGGTATGGTGCTAGCATATTCAGGACACATTAGCCGCAATGAGGAAAGACTGTTAATTACAGGCTGTGTGGATAAGCACTTTTCTGAGGTAAACAGTGGCAGCTGATGCATCACGTGAGCACATGCACCCCCTCATTCACTCTCCCACACACTATACACACATTCAGACACAAGCAAATACATTCTGCATTCTCCTTGTGCTGTCAGAATGTCACTGAGGTCTCATTTTTCCTGTCCTGGTAAGTTACTGATGATTACAGTCAGTCATTAGTGCTAAGCATTAGAGTTTCAAATGTTGTATCCTTCAGCAAATGCATGGTAGAGCAAGAGCTGTTATACTTTTGACTTTCTAAGTTTGCAGCAACAATAACTGAAATATGTCCCTGATTTTGTCCGACCATTAACTTTAACTTTGCCTTGATTCCTTGTGCTATAATGTTGAAACATCTGCTTAATGTTATAGGCCCTCTGCATTGTAAGTCAGAAACTGTTGCAGGCATTAAATAATGCCTATGATCCTCCATATATTTAAAACATAAAAACTGCTGCATCACTGTATCAGTTAGCACAATAGGTTATTGGTGAGGCTTCTTGTAGCAGAGGTGCAGAGTTTGAAACTCCCCCTTTAAAGGCATATTTTTTTCCATTTCCTTTCCTGGTGTCTAGCAGTGGCACAGTGGACTAATATCTTCATTTGGGGGGTACAGGGTTGGAATCCCTTTAAAGCACACTACTTACGGCATACTTGCTTTCTAGTAGTTCCCTGCAAAATGTTTTTTTTTTTTTTTCTTTTACGTATCCCTGTCATCTAGTGTTCTCCCTGACCCACGTCTTCAGAGTTCTCCTTGGAGCCTAGTGTTTCCAGCAGTCCCTGTTATGTTTAAGTCCATTAAGGCACACGATGCAGGAGTTCTCCATGGTATTTGTGTAATTAAGGAATAATGATGGAGGTTATCCCTGGTTGGTAGTGTCTCCCCATCCCACATCTTTAAACTTATCCCTGTTGGCTAGTGTTCCCGTCCCATGTTTTAGAATCTGCTCATGAGTCTAGAGGTAAGTGAATGTATGACAGCCATCACAACCCACCCATACACACGCGCGCACACACACACACACACACACACACACACACACACACACACACACGCACACACTCATACACACATGCACACATTCATTACACACACACACACACACACGCACACACACGCACACACACACACACACACACACACACACACACACACACACACACACACACACACACACACACACACACACACACACACACACACCTAATCAACCCCCTCACTAATCCCACACTACTGTGGCCACTCAAGCAGACAAAAACTCACACATATACTCACACATGCATCTTCTCAATTACATACACTCGCATATACTACCTAACTGCTAATCTACTCAGTACTTACCGAAACCACTATGGATGAACAGTTTTATTAATGACCGGTCCTAGTGCCTGTAGAAAATTGTATTAAATATCTAAGACGTGTCAGACTGAAACAATATTTTGATAAGAACCACCACATCATCTGCATAATTAGTAATGTATACACATATACTGCTTTGTCTTTAACTGTTATGTAGACTGCATTTCTCTATCTTGCAATTACTGTATCACACTGTTCTCACTATTAACTCATGTGGCCAGTTTTTATCACTAACTGTGCCCCTTTGTATTAAATTTGTTAACTTATTTCTTAATTATTTGCTAATTATTGTTATATAGCTAATTTCTTTACTGACTTGCTTTGTACATTGTTGATTAATACATGTTCAATTCGATTGTTTAATACTATTTGTATGTATGGAGCTTTTCTCCCCTGGCCTCCACTGAAAATGGGCCTCATGCCTAGTTGGACATTACCCGGTAAACAAACAAAAATAAATACATAAATAAGTAAATAACTTATAAAAAATTGGTAAATAATTCTTACGTAGGATCTCTGTTCTAGCTTTCCATAGATCTTTAGTTTGGGTTAATAATATAACTCTCATCACAAACCCAAGTAATAAAATACTTAACGGACAACCTTTTTCCACCACAATATCTACCTTGATTTACCTACCTAGTCAACCATTTACTAGTGATCTATCCCAAGAAAACTCATAAACTTCTTTTATCAATTGCCAAAATCCTGTCAAAAAACATTAGTCTTAAAGTATCCCAAAGACTATAATGGTTAAGGGAATCAAAAGCTTTCTGAATATCACACACTACCACTTTGCCCATAATCATGTCATTAACAATCCCAGTTACCACTTCTTTAAGAAGAGGCACCATGTCATAAATAGGATGGCCCTTTATCCCAAAACATACCTTCTCCAAATAACTTTGTCACAACCTTCATGCACCTATTTAATGACAAATTTATTTTATAATCTACATTGCATGACACCAATGGCCTCTGATTTCTCTAGTCAGGTTTACCATCCTTTTTTTCCATACAAATTGCATTATACCTCTATAGATGTCTTCTGAATCTAGATGGGTATGAAACCATTAACTTACAACAGATAAGAAACATTTTGTTTCTGTAAGTCACATAAAGAAAGCACAGCCATTGCTCTACACCAATAGTCAATCCCTCCCTGGTCACACCCGACCATAAACTAATCACCATGGAAATCCACATCTCACTCACACCTCCTGTAAAGGTAACGACCTTGAAAAACTTCTCCAAAGCTCACTTTGGACTCCTAAAAACAGAGGTGGCTAACATCACAGCACCCATGCCAATGGAAAATAGCTGCATGACTGCCGAATCATACACCAATGCACTGTACGAACATGTACATAAATGCATGGAACTAGTCACACCCAACAGAACCAAGACGCTCTCCTCCAAAAAAGGAAGCCAATCTGGTGGTCCCCTGCCATTAATAACCACTGTTGATATTGTTGGAGAAGTACCGAGTTTCATATATAAAAATAACTTAAATTTAAAACAGCTTCTATGTAAAGATGTGAGTCAACGTGTTAAGCAAAATAAGAGGTTAAGTTTTGGTACCTTCCTTTGCAAGCATTGTAATATGTGTAGATCGATGAATGTAACACAACTTTTTTGTCATCCCACTATGGATTTTAAATTTCTTCCTAGATTTCATGCTACATGTGACAGTAGCAATCTAATATATATCTTGATAACTGCAATTGTTGTGAATGCTTCTATGTTGGTAAAACCTCTAGAAGGTTGAGGGAAAGGATTTACAACCACTTATATGACATCAGGAATCTTAACATACAGAATGCCTTAGCCAAACACATTGTTGAGTTTAATACACACAGTTTTAGTTTTAAGGTGTTGCAACTTGTATTTGATAATCCACGAGGGGGTAACATTAACAACTATCTTGAATCTGTCGAAGTAAAGTGGATATTTAGGCTACGTATGCATATTCATCCAGGTTTGAATATCTATGTAAGCATCAAGTTGATTTTATAGGCACAGCCCTTTAAGTGAGTTCTTTTGCAGTAGTTTTGTAACTACTTTATTGATGTGTTTGTGTTTTAATTAGGTACCAATTGATTTTAATTAGCATTCTGCTTTGCTATTTAAACTGAGTGCTTGATTTTGTATTTTGAGATCTGATGAAGCGTGGTTATTCCACATGAAAGCATTTATCCTTTTGGTTTTACTCCTGGAATAAACTGGATTTTAGAGCCTTGGTGGTCCTACCTTGTTTGTTTTATTTCATTGCTCAGCATTTTCTGGGATTGGACCTTTGGGCAGCAGTATATACCTTTGTTTTTATATTTCCTGGTTTTGTTTGGAATTACTGCAGCCACATGGCTGAAACAACTTCCTTGGAATTGGACTATAATCCCATGAGAGAAAATCTACAAATGAAATGGAATGATATTTTTGCACAGCAGGGCAATCCACTCTTGAATCTAGATTTGGAACATACCCCTACATCTGCTTTTACAAGTACTGTTGATAATCTACACGAATTTAATAGCATACTTAAAGAGTCTGAAAATGATCTTTACAAGCTGCAGCACCTGATTTGACAGCATCGGCATTTAGAAGCCAGTTTGCATTTCCATGTCATCCCTCGAGGGACGAGAGTATTGGGTATGCTGACTTATGGAGATGCTCATCCTGAATTGCTTAAAAGCTGGCAGCAACTCAACATTGAGCTGGGCCACAAATATATGAAATTGTTAATTGATTATTTCCATCCGACTGAAGATGAACTAACGAAGAAAGTGGAACTGTTACATAAATATTTATCTTGCCATTTTAAATGTGAGTTTTTTATGGACCTGCTTACCAATACCTATATGAAAGTGCCCCTATACAGCAAAAGGCTACAGCACACTAAACAGTGCAAATTGCAACGTGACTTTAAAGATTTTAGTCTCTGCAATGTTTTTATGTGGCCGAGAAACAATGTAGCTAATGTCTCTTCCACTTTAAATACAGAATCCACATCTGATCTTTTACACACTGGTGTGCTAACTCTTCTGAGTCTATGCCTAATATGCCTCTTACAAATACTATGAAAGAGTCAGTAGCCGTTTCAAGCAATGTTCCATCACAGCAGTTGGAACCTTCACTTACTTTGCTGCAAGGATTGACCCCTCCACCCAATCAGCAAGCTCTGCAGAATACCACACCTGGGACCAGACTGAAGTTGTTACTACCTTTTAACGTGGAATGTTTGTTACCGTTACCGGTGAAATCACGCACCACGTCTCAGTCGATATCCAGCAGTCGGGGCCATCTAAAGAGAAAGTACTTGGGAGAGAACAACAACACAAGCAGAAGAACCAGGAAATAAATAACCTGGTTTTTAATCTATCTGACCATGAACTGTCTTTGGCAGAGATGTCCCTGTTGAATAAAGGATTATCCTTTATTCCTTCAACAGGTACAAATGTGAGTGACCTGCTTACTGAACTAAGGATGTTTGGGCGCAATGTTAGCTTGAAACTGTTATAAGATAAAGATTCAAGTCAACAAACTGAATTTTCTTTGAAACTTAGAAGTTCATATAGCCCTGTATGGCCACCTCATGTAGACTGTTTTGTAAAGGCATGTGAAAGGGACATTTACAAACAGCTATATACTAAAAACAACTGTTCTTATTTTAATTTAACTGTTAATGAGAGAAAAGCTCTACAGTCCTTGCAAAGCAACACAGCCTTAGCGATTAGACCAGCAGATAAAGGTGGGGGGGATCATACTTATGAATAGGAAAGACTATAATATAGCAATGTATGAATTGTTGCAAGATGCTGATACCTATGTTTGTATTGATGATACACATTCATGACAACCTTTATGACCTTTTAATGTGCAGACAGATAGATTATGGCTTATATTGCTATCCACATATAGAACATCCACTTATTCCTTGTATTAAGGGCCTACCAAAGGTGCATAAACCTATACATCCACCCCCCCCCCCCCATGAGACCCATAGTCGCAGGTGGTGGGTGGCCAACTGAGACCATGTATATTTATATAGAACAGAAATTAGGACCGATAGTTAAGCAAATACCAACTATCGTAAAAGACACCACTAAGTTTCTAAATGACCTAATTTATATAACAAGGAATCCTCCCTTCATGGATGTTTAATGGTTACACTAGATGTAAAAAGTCTTTTCACCTCCATACCCAATGAATATGGCCTGGATGCCATCAGAGGAGTGCTAAACAGTATGCATTCTATGAACAACAATGAGATGACACTAATTTGTACAATACTGGACATGGTCCTCTCCAATAATGTATTTATGTTTGACAATAATATATATTTGCAGCAATAGGGTGTCACTATGGGCACCCCATGTGCGAATTCTTATGCAAATTTAGTAGTACATTATTGGGGAAACATGCATGTATTCAATTGTGTTTATTATCCACACGCCCTATTACATTGATGGTTTGTGGATGATATTTTTCTGTTATGGAATGGTAAGCTTTCTTGTTTGTATGACTAAATTAATTATCTAAAGTCCATGACTGATTTTTTTGAAGTTTACTTTGACATCATCTATGCAAAAGGTTAACATTTTAGATGTCACTGTATATAGGGAAGACTCTGGGATTCTTAATACTGGCTTATTTCGTAAGCCATGCTGGAGAAACAATCTGCTAGAATTTAGCAGTATGCATCCCAGGTTTATATTCCTGAACATAGTAAAGGGACAATTTCATAGAATGAAGAGGATTTGTAGAAAGCAAACTGCTTTGAATGACAAAATCGACACTTTAGAACAGTTGTTTGTAAATAGGGGTTATACCAAAATGATATTTGACAAGGCTAAGAAGCATGTTTTTGAGAACATGAATCCAACCGAAAATGGCTCTGCACATTCATTGAATTACCCTAGGTATACTAGACACCTTAGGGGCAGGAAACTTAGTTGCATAACAAAATATGCCTATGATAATGCAGTTATGTTAGAAATTATTAGACGGCATTGGCATAGTTTAACCATAGACCCCATCGCTATTCATATTGTTGAAGTACTGAGTTTCATATATAAAAATAACTTAAATTTAAAGCAGCTTCTATGTAAAGATGTGAGTCGGCATGTTAAGCAAGATAAGAGCTTGAGTTCTGGCACCTTCCCTTGCAAGCATTGTAATATATGTAGAGAGATAAATATTCTGATGTACGTGCCCTAGCCCAGCAATCAAGGAGCCTCAATCCTCACCACTAACCCTAGAGAGGGCATCTCATATATGAGGAAAGGATAAATACACACAGTAAAGTGCAATTTCCCTTAAGAGCACACAGAGATCACAGTCAGTCTGGGTCTGTTTGCTCCCTTGCTCTCCAGGTCCCCAATAAGACTCCCCACTGGCACAGCTGTAGGGTCCAGATCGTACCCTAGTGGACAAGCTAAAACCTCTAGCACCCTCTCTGTCCAACCAGTGCTTCATGTCCCTGCCCCAAGTAGTTGACACACACACACACACTTTGAGAAGACTTTATACAACCACACAAACACTCCTGGGGTAGGCTAGCACACATTCTCCAGCTGTGCCCCTTCTTCCCAGACTATACAGTAGCACCAACTGCCACCACCCACTAATAATTATCAGCTACTCAAATGCCCTTTAAAGGGTGTCCAATTATTACTGTGCAATATTATTACCCAATTGGTATATAACTCAGGGCTAAAGCTATTAGAGTGGATTTGTACAGTTTTACCAAAAGCATGCAAGTACTCTTAAGAGCTTAAATTATCTCTATACAAACCAGCCACAGTTAAAAGGTTTTAAAATATTTAATAATAAATAAGTAAAACCACAAGGCAATACGTTCTACTACACAGTGCTAGACAAGAGTTTAGAGATCACACAGAAATACTTAAAATAATTCAGTATTACAGTTCTGATATCACAGAAAAACACTTAGTCTAATCTTTCCAGTTCCTAGCTATTTCTAAAAGAAAACACAAGTCTAAGATAACTTACATATGACAAGACAGTGCTGTGAGTTGGATGATCAAGACAAAAATGCTTATATCTCTATGGTTCTCCCTGTTTAAATTGAAATTGAAGTTCTGATGAACATTACATCATTCTTTCACTTCCCTGGTGTTCCCAGGCTGACTGATACTACATTCTTTTGTTATCTTGTAGCTGCTGGAAACTACATCAATAAAAGACATTCCATATGTAAATGCTAATAATTATTCCTTAAGTTAAAACAATAGGCAGGATGCCTTCATTTATCCCAGCAGGAGCCGAATTGTAAACATCAAAGACAGTCATGAAATAATTTGAACTTCAAAGGACAAACAAGAACCGCTTGTCTTAGCTTTCTTTACAGCAGAGGGCAATGGTGTTACATTGTTTTAAGTTCACATTTCACAACATATTCTTTCACTTAAGAAAACAAGTCTGTAGTTCAACATTCATATTTACAAATGATAGAATTATGTATAAAATCCCATCTGGCTAGGCTGGCAGCCTTCACAAATGTAACGCAACTTTTTGTCATCCCACTTTGGATTTTAAATTTCTTCCTAGATTTCATGCTACATGTGACAGTAGCAATCTAATATATTTTGCTAACTGTAATTGTTGTGAATGTTTTTATGTTGGTAAAACCTCTAGAAGGTTGAGGGATAGGATTTACAAGCACTTATATGACATCAGAAATCTTAACATACAAAATGCCTTGGCCAAACACATTGTTGAATTTAATACACACAGTTTTAGTTTTAAGGTGTTGCAACTTGTATTTGATAATCCAAGAGGGGGTAACATTAACAACTATCTTGAATTTGTTAAATTAAAATGGATATTTAGGCTACATCTGCATATTCATCCAGGTTTGAATAGCTATGTAAGCATCAAGCCGGTTTTAGAGACATGGCCCTTTAAGTGAGTTCTTTTGCAGTAGTTTTGTAACTATTTTATTTATGTGTTTGTGTTTTAATTAGCTACCAACTGATTTTAATTAGCATTTTGCTTTGCTATTTAAACTGAGTGCTTGATTTTGTATTTTGAGGTCTGATGAAGCATGGTTATTCCACGTGAAAGCACTATCCTTTTGGTTTTACTCCTGGAATAAACTGGATTTTAGAGCCTTGGTGGTCCTACCTTGTTTGTTTTGTTTCATAATCTACATTGCATGACACCAATGGCCTCTGATTTCTCTAGTCAGGTCTGCTATCCTTTTTTTCCATACAAATTGCATTATACCTCTATAGATGTCTTCTGAATCCATATGGGTACAAAACCATTCATTTACAACAGATAAGAAACATTTTGTTTCTGTAAGTCACATACATTTATAGAAAGCACACCCGTTGCTCTACACCAATAGTCAATCCCTTCCTGGTCACATCCGTTCATGAACTAATCACCATGGAAATCCACATCTCACCCACACCTCCCGCAAAGGTAACCACCTTGAATAACTTCTCGAAAGCTGACTTTGGAC
Organism: Protopterus annectens; assembly: GCF_019279795.1. Classification (NCBI taxonomy): domain Eukaryota; kingdom Metazoa; phylum Chordata; order Ceratodontiformes; family Protopteridae; genus Protopterus; species Protopterus annectens. The sequence continues at coordinate 1,523,774,363 of NC_056732.1, read as the reverse complement.
TCCTAAAACCAGAGGTGCCTAACTTCATAGCACCCATGCCAATGGAAAATAGCTGCATGACTGCCGAATCATACACCAATGCACTGTACGAACATGTACATAAATGCATGGAACTAGCCACACCCAATAGAATCAAGACACTCTCCTCCAAAAAGGAAGCCAATCTGGTGGTCCCCTGACATTAATAAATTCTACAACAGAAGGAACAAACTTTTGCAGAAAAAGGTGAAGTTCCAAGAATGAAAAAACTCCTTTATTAGACTAACAAAAAGTTGAGATCCCTCATCAAATCCTCTAAAGCCAGCTATGAAGGCAGAATTTCAGCAGATACCAAAAACAATCACAAAACCTTCTAGAGCTATATCAAGAACCTCCATGGCAATACCTAGATTTGCTCTGAGTTACTGCACAATGGTACCTCCTGTACTCAGCCAACAGATATTGCCAACATACTGGCCAACAGATTTACTGCCAACGTTACCCCTCTATCCCCCCCCTAAAGGACCAATCACAATACCGGAAGAATGCCAGCATTACTGCAGTGCAGGTTAAACTGCATTGTGCAAGGCCAAGAATATAGCTTCCATGGGAGCCGATAATATCCCTGGCTATGTTCTACATGAACTACAAAGTGAACTGGCACCACATCTGTGTGCCCCTTCAGTCACAGCCTCATCTTAGGCTTTGTTCCTACCAAATGCTGCTACAGTCATCCCTCTCCATAAAAGGAGAACAAATACAGGCCCTGGGAATTACTGCCCCCATTAGTCTGATGAGTCTTATATGTAAAGCTATGATGCGCATCATCATGGACCTGATTAACAAAGATATAGGAAATCTCCAAACTCTAGACCAATACAATTTGGCTTTGTGAAAGGGAGATCATGCCTGCTCAACCTGATTGACTTCTTTGAGTCAGTCACCATGGCTGTGGATGAAAGTAAGGCAATGCATACAGCCTATCTCAATTTGGCCAAGGTCTTTAATACCATTCCTCACTCAAGAATTATTGATGAACTCACCAAACTAGGCATCAACCACTGTATCATTAGGTGGGTTGTTAAATGTCTCACAGGTAGAACACAGAGTGTGAAAGTAGCGGACTCCTAGTCAGACTGCTGACCAGTCATGAGTGGAGTTCCACAAGGATCGGTCCAGGGTCCTCTCCTGTTCAGCATCTACTTCTCAGAAGTCCATGCCAACACAAAGGGACTCTGGCTGACTACGTTTACAGACGACTGCAAGCTGGGAGCCATTATTAACTCCCCAAGTGATGCAGACATCCAACAGAAAGGCCTCACTGAGACTAATGACTGGTGTCAAAACCATGGCCTTATGGTTAATTCCAAAAAAAAGTGTCATCATCCCCTTTGGTTAAAAACTCAGTTCCCACTAATTACCACATTGATGAGAGCCCACTGAATACTGAAGGTGTTATAAGAGATCTGGGGACGCAGGTTGACAGCAACCTCTCCTTTGACCACCACATTGCCACTGTGGTCAGAAAATCCTTCTATGTGACACATCTCATTACCAAGGGTTTTGCATCCAGGAAGAAAGTGGTCATCATCTCTCTCTACTCTTCCCTCATTAGACCAACCATTGAGTATAATGCCCCATTTTGCATGTACCTCACTAGACATCTGCAACAGCTGGAGAGGCCAAAGAAGTACCTCAAGAAGAGGATCCTAGGTGTTATACACATGTCCTACACAGATAGACTCAAAAGACTCCAGCTATTCTCTGTCTCATATTGCCTACTTAGAGGTGATCTCTGCTTGACTTACAAAGCCATGTCTGACCCAGCTGTGTTAGAAATGCTACATCTAAAGAAATCCCAACCCCTCTGCACCACACGCTCCAGAGACCTTAACTTCATTACTGCAATCAGCAGAATATGCTGGAGGGACAGGTTCTTCACCCAGAGATTGCCTATGCTCTGGAATAGAATTCCCATACATGTCAAGCAGAGCACCTTGCTTTCCCTCTTCAAGAGCAATCTTGATGAGTGGATGGGTAATAGAAAGTTCACCCTGAGGATCACTCCAGAGGATCTACTTGATATAGGCACTGGGAATTAACATTAGGCGGCACGATGCCAGGGCACTTCTACGGGCTAGGCTTGTAAAGGCTCCAGGGCAATTAGCCTAGTACACACCTGTGAACCTATGATACCATCCTCACCAGGAACTTTTTCTGCACTACCCTTACCGATAACTTTCTTCAGTTCTCCTTGAGTAAATGGTTTGGATAATAAATTACAATCAGTTTGTACCAAAGAAGGAACCTTCCATTGCTGAAAACTATATTTGTCTTTAAGCTGGTAAATATCAGATAACAAACTTTCTACAAACTGTAGTATTTCTTTCTGAGTGAGAACTTGTCCACCAGTGTTATTTTCCACGATTGAAAGGAAACTAACTTTCCTCTGCAGTTTATCAGCTAAATAAAATGTTATTGAAATAAAGAGTCCCTTGGTCAATAATTTGATTAATTCAAAATAAAAGTATTATAAGGAATAACACAAATCATTATTAGACCCAATTGCAACATCGTATTCGTCATGTAGTGACTTATCGACTAGTTATTTTAAGGTGAACTCACTCATGCTCAGTCAAATGACCATTTATATTTATGCTAGTACATTATCTGCCAATCAGTCCAGGAGGACAACATTTACTCATAGAAAGATGTGCAGATAATAGGTATTTCCTTTCCTGCAACATAGTGCTTAAAGAACTACACAACCCTGTCATTTTTGTATCCCTTTCCCCATCTAAGTGCAGCACCATTACTACTAAAGATTGACCAAAACACCCTGTGGTTTGAAAAGCCTATATCTGAGTTACTTCTATCCATCTCTTGCAATAACTAAAATGTAAGTAGTCTGTCTCTGTGGCATCTGTTCCCCTCTTATATGTGTATATCAAGACTTATCCAGTCCTAAATTAAAGTCTATCATGTTGGACTGTAACAGCCTGACTGACCTTACTGTGATGTTTCCCTCAGTCACAATTAAGGTCCCTTCCCCACCACGATAAACAGTAAACTAACACTGACATAAGAAGATAGTTTTGTAAAATTATATGATCTACCCTTAGTACCAGTACTATCATAAATTATTATGCTAATAACTATTTATGCTAATAACTATTTTCATTATACCTTTATGATCTAATAACAGAATTCTACCAAGGTGTATTATCACTGTATCTAAGATATCTATGTCCAAAGATCCAAGTAAAACTGCATTGTCAGAACATTTGTCTGGTTCCATGCCCCAAACAACCTCCCTTTCCCAATATGGTCTAATTTGTTCTCCTTGCAGTGTAGTCCACTGTTAAACATATAATAAACATGTGATATCACTACATTGTGTATTACACAAATATAGAATAGACAAATGTTTGACATCATTCAGAGCACTGTTGACATTAATAAATAATATTTTCCATGTATGCTTTACCCCTTTTAAGTCTTTTTTTAGATTTTTTTCTCTCCTGTCTCTAACAGAGTTTCCCTTTTCCTCTTCTTCCTTAGCAGATATGTATTCTGGATGAATCCTATCAGCATCACAATCGTTTCCCTGTTTCGCTTCTTTATTCGCTTCCTCCCTAACTTTACTTCTGTAAATAATATCACAAGAAACCTCAGCGACCAGTGTAGGAGGTCCCATCAGTACAGACAAGGGAAACTAAGGGATATCTGTTGGTATTGCAGGGGCAGGAGGAAGACCATCATTATTATCTTTCAAAGTAATATGGTCGAACCATGCATGCCCTTTCTCTCCACATTTGGAACATTCTATAAACAAAATTTGTAATGATATTACCAAACTAGCCACATTACTGGCATTACCTCTACAGGCAAGAATTAATAAGGTGCGAGCATTTCCACAAAAGAAACACATCTTATGCTGTCTTACATAGTAGACAATGCCTGTCACAGTGAATGCATGCATTATACAAAGAATTTGTAGTACGTTTTCATGTGTTATAGCAAAGTTACGTACATTTCCCAAGCCCCAGTCCATACACTACCGTTGTCAAATAATGTATGTAGACCATGGACTGTTTTACAACACTTAGAACGATAATTATGTACTTCCAGTTCTGTCAAAATAAAAGTTGCAAATTATACAGTTAGTATTTTAAAGTAGGTTTAATTCCTACAAAAACATATTTATTCAACGGATACAGTTGTTGCTTTGTTTGTACCGTTTGAAACAGGAAATCTAATGGTTCAAAACTTTCAAAAGTCAATTCAAAAATATTTTTCTTTCCTAACTGTATGAATGAACATCAGAAACCAAAATAATAATAAAAATAAAAAAAATTGGTTTAATTAAAGTATGCCATAACTTGTATCTATTTAAAGTTTTACCACATTTTTCAGAAATGCTGCTTTCTACTCTCTTCTCCATTACCATGATGACTGTTGCATACCTCATAAATGGTAGCCTCTCCTTCTGTCCCAGAAATTGCACATTATTCTGCTGAAGAGCTCCTCTAGCTCCCAAATCACTCTCTATAGTCTGCTCTGTAGTCTCCGAATCCTCCAACAGCTGACAGTGTCTCTCCATGATTTCTTATGACACAGCCTGTTATGTAGATGGTACTTCTTCTGAAATTAAGCATTTGAGCTCATTGGAGGGTAATCAACCTTCTGATAAAGCAACCTTTGATTGGCTGTCTTTACCATGAAACACTACAGCATCCTACTGCAGTTATAAATCATTTTCACCTCCAAATCAGCCTCAAAATTTTCTTTCACAATAACACAGAGGAGATGACATAACAGATCCCCTATCGAATAGAGAAGAAAAAGTTCCCAAGTGCCTTGGTCAAACTACCCCTTTTCAGAATAAATATCTCCTCAGGTCTACCCTGAAAAGAAGGACACTGGCCTAATAGGACTAACCAGGTCATTGAAAGATTAATAAATCAAAAGTAAAATGAAATAGTATGTTATAGCCATGCTTGAGGAGAAGAAATATAGATATTCTGGTTTGCAATAACCAATAAGTATACATTCACAATCAGTCAACAGAACCATGCTTATCACCATATGCAAATAAGTTCAAAGAGACTTGCATAATTTTGGTGCATAAATTAAAAAGGAATATAATCTTAACTGGATTGGTATAAGCTTTAAAGAAAAATAGATATATCAAATCAAACAATACATCTTTATGTGATTTATTTTACATATAAGAACAATACTAAACTGTCTTTTGGCTTTTCCCGGTTAGGGGTCGCCACGGGGGAACTCCGGTCCGCTAATGATTGGCAGTAGAATTTTATGTGCTGGCTTGCCAGGCCTAATGCACAATCTTCAATGAAGGAACGCCCATTCACGTATGTTGACACACAGAAGATGCTCTGAGAATCGAACGTGCAACGTCTAACTGTGAGGCAACAACTCTACCGCAGCACCACCACCACAGTATATACTAAACAGGCAAATTTGATTCTATTTACAAGATGACCATAAAGATAACAGTCTTCACCACCTACAAAGAGAAGCTGGAAAAAAGATTCTACAATAAAAGTTAAAAAAATAGAACAGTTCACCTAAGAGGTGATGATAAAGTGACACTTTACCTCTTGGTATAATGTGTAAAAATAGTAGACGGCTACAGTAATGACATCGTGGTAGAGAATCCTGCTGGAAAGCATTCACTATAATTGGGCAAGTATTTACAGTTGTAACAGATATAGGGCTACTTCTGTTGGATTTGAGAAAGTCACTTGTCAATTGCTGAAGATAAATTTGAGGAAGGCATGACATTGAAAATAAAACTTTATATGATGTAGGTTTAAGGTTTGAAGAACTTTTCAAAATCATCGACATCCTCATGCTAATTCCTTGGACTATTCCTTATTTTTTTCTTAGGGAAGTGCCATGGTATTTCAATGGGTCTTTACCCAAGCATTGTGAGGCATACTGCCTCATTTCAAAAAAAAAGTTTCAGAATTTAACCAGAATAACAGGATCACATTTACTTGATGTGGATGTGTTTCAAATAGGTACTTCACGTGTTCTTTGTAAAGCAGTGTTTACAAGCTCTTATTCCCCTAATACCTCAATAAGACAGGAAGGTAGAACCTGTAGCATCATTTGACCCTACTTCTTCACAAGTACTGCAAAGATACTCATATTAAATAAGCAACAGTGGTTTCCTACGTCATCTAAAGGTTCTATATGATAATTATTTTGTTGCAAAGGTAATTTGACTTTAGATATGCTTCTCGAAGCCTTTCACTAATATGCATTGCTGAAACTTCTAATGCAAAAAGCTAGGAGCTACTCTAAGCAGCAGGCACCTTAATCTCAGACAACTAATGCTCAATTTAATTACTGAAAAATTGCAATGTTGCTTTTCAAATCCCATACACATATGATGAATTCAACAATGAAAATTTACACCACTTTACTTTAAGATAAATGATTTAATAATTTCATTAATTTAATAATTTCACAGGCCTTTGATATGGTCAACCATCTTAAACTAGTACAAGCCCTTACTGACCTTGGCCTTAGTAACCAAAAATTAGCTTGGTTTCAGAACTATTTACAAGGAAGACAACAAGCAGTTTGGTGGGACAACAACCTAACCACACTGCTACCTATCACCACAGGAGTCCCACAAGGTTCCATTTTAGGTCCCCTCCCATTCTTCATTTTCATCAATACCCTCCACAGCTTCTGTCAAGATGCAACAGGTATACAATATGCTGATGACTTGATACTTGTCTGTTCAGCCAATGATCCTGAGAAATTCCTCTTTATAACCCAAAAAGTCTTCCATACTACTGAAAACTGGTTTCTTAACAAAAACCTAATACTAAATCTCCCAAAAAATAAACTGTTGCTATTTGCACCTAACAATTCTACCACAATACCCATCCATTTAATATTGTGTCCAGGGATGGGACTGTCATCTCCCCTGGCACTCACACTAAATTGCTAGGAGTGACCATTGATAATAACCTCAAATTTGATCAGTATATAAATCAAACCATTAAAAATATCCACAAAAAATGGGCAGTCTATATAAAAATAAACCATTTCTAACACAACCTGCTAGGATAACAATTGCTCAAACTCACCTCCTTTCCACACTGTTTTATGCCTCACCCATTCTCACCAACTTACCCAAAACCAAAATTGTCAACCTCAACACCTGTTATAATCAAATTGCAAAATGTGCTACTAGTGCCCCCTTCTGAACCCATCACTGCCATTCTTTAAAACAACTTGGCTGGCTTGAATTCCCTAATCTCCTAAATTATCATCAACTTTCCTTTGCACATAATCTCCTATTACTCCCAGACAAAACTCCAGCTCTGTCCAATCTACTAGAACTACAAGCTAAAAATAGACAGCTTCGCTCTAGCGACAAAAAAATGAATAAAGGTCACCAAGGCCAACAACACAGCAGAGGATTCCCTATTCCCTAACTACATAGGCAAAATCCGGAACAATCTACCTACTGCTATTACCTCAGCAGGCCCAAAGATTACATTTAAAAGACTCCTGAAAGAACATCTAAAGCACACATGGATATGCACGTGTTCCCCACCTGACTGACCCCTCACCCTCTCCCCTTACTCCTGTCCTCTGACTTCAACTTTATTGTCAAAAGAATGCAACTTCTCTAGCTTCCTTCCAGTTCCACCTCTAATTTTAACCCCTTAGTCAATACCCATATCTCACTGCTAGGACACTCTTATCTATCCACTACACTTTTCTCTTTACACCTCTACTCTTACTCTATACTTTAGCTACTTACTCCTCCTGCTTTTCTTACTTAACCTGTTATCCAATTTCCCATCTCTGTCTCTTCTCCTGCTACTATACTCCCTACTATGTCTAATCTTTGCTCTCTTTGTTGCTTTACTCCCTACTGTGGCTCACTTGTTCACAAGTCAACTGTACAAAGCAAAAAAATGCAACCACTACTAACAATGTTCACCATTATGTAATGCCTCAACCTAAAACTGTAAAAGATGTGTTCAGTCTATGTAAATGTGTTAAATCTTAAGCTTCAATGCTATGTTACTTGTCAGTGTTAAGTTTGGTACTATGTTAATGTGAACGCTTCTGTATACACCTTATATTTTGCTTAAAACTTATTTGTGGAGCTTTTCTCCATGGGCCTCTGCTGAAAATGGACATGCATCCAGTGAAACTTTCCCAGTCAACAAATGTAAAATAAACAAATACATTTGTTGACAAGGTCATTCACCATCTCCAAGATTTTACATGCAAAAAGAAAGATCCATATGTATAAATCCCATTTTCCCCATTGTATTATATGTTACTGTAGATATCCTGGTAAATATAATCCTTGTATTTTTAAATCCCAATGTTCTCAAACTTTTAAAACTCCTTATGTTTGACCACTGTAACTGTGAAGCATTTTCTCTGTACAATGTGCAGTTTATTTCATTTGTACACTGTGCTTGACTCTTGTTTGGCCATAGCTCAAAAGAGTCCTTTGATCTAGCTTATTGATCTAGTGAATTAACAGACAACCAACTAGAGAGGGAAAAATATGTTTTGTTCCCATGTTAACGTTAATTTTGCCCAAACTACAAGACTTTCAAACTGTTATGTGGTGTCACCTTAGGTAAAGAAGGAGCAAACCAATTCTGATGAAGGCAGTGTAACGTGTAAAGCTTGAGCAGTATTGAGGCTGGGATTCACAGTCGTGTTGCCTAGTATGCAAATCTGCACAGTGTAGCCTGCAAGCTAGGTGTGACTGGTTGAATTTGTAGTCCCTAAGATGCCTAGTAGCACAACTCCTTACCACAGAAAAGTGACAGTTTTGGTACTGTATTTAAATGTTGTAGTATAGGGTCCCTATGTTAATGAGAACCATAAGCAGCCCAGTGCACTGCACTTATACTCCATATAGCCCAGTCAGATTTACTGGTCATTAAGTCAATAAGATATATTAGATAACCAGATAAATAGATATCTAGCAAGATGCATACATACAAAATACAAAGATACATAGATGGGCAAAAAGAGACCCCCATAGCTCTATTCTGCTAACACTTACTTCTTCCTTCCTAATAGCCTCACTAAGAGGAACAACTACTGCCAGTCAAAAGAACCAGTTATTGCTGCTCATCATCACAAGGTCTAAAGAATCAGAAAGAACAGTTCATTTAGACACAAGGGCTTACATAAAGGACTCTGCATAATACTGTAAACATCAATAAATTACTCCTGCAGTACAGCAATGATTTGTTCTTCCTGCGAAAGCTTACCAGCAGGTACTGCAACTTCCTCCTTTAGCAAAATGTGTAAAAAGGAAATATACAGGATTTTTTCTTGGCATCCTAATCAAATTTTCCCATATAATACAAATTCAAGTCTCCACTGAAAACAGGCTTTAGTTCTACAAGGGTAACTGAGTAATAAACTGTAAATAAATATATGCATAAATAAATAAACAACCACACAAATATCTATCTATCTAGCTATACCCCAACACACACACACACACACACACACACACACACACACACACACACACACACACACACACACACACACACACACACACACACAGATTTACTATCCTTCTGTGCAGTACTAGCTTTTATTAAACAGATGAAATTTAACCATAGGTGCACGGGTTTGCCCATCGCTTAGCTATGGTTAATGCAGCTTAAATGGCACAAGAGGATAAAAAGCAAGATATATTCAAATAAAGTAATACAGAAATAGTGTAGTGGGCAGAGCATTTGCCTTACAAGCAGTCATTCCCAGTTTGAGTCCCACTGCAGCACATTCCATTTTCAATGTCAAAGCATTTTATGACCAATATTTTTAGTTGCATAACCTACGAAATAACATATATTTGTGAACTGGAGTACTGCATTAAATGCATATATGAGGTGTCAGTGTCATAATGTTGCAATGTCCACAGATAATCACATGTGCCCCATACAGTATATGTGCACAGGAATCAGGGATACAAATGTAAGGTAAAATGTGTAATGAATGATAACTCCATACAGCTTCCAAATCCCCCACCTTCCCAAGAACCAGTAGACATTACTGTCTAAATAAGTGCAGTGGTAAGCAGGAGTAAGCAATAGCAAGCAAGTGTAAACATAATTAAGCAGTAGTAAGCAGGAGTAAGCATATATAAGCACTAGTAAGTGGGTTTAAGGCTGTTTGCCCTGGGGTAAGCAATGCGCACACAGATTAAGCAATATTGAAGCTAACTCTCTGTAGGCATATGCAACCGGAGGTTAGCAGTGCTTACCTTCATGCAAACCCACTTACAACTGCTTAAAAGTGCCTTAATCACTCTGTATGCAACAGCCGGTGTTCTGGCCAGAAACAAAATAAACAGCCTTTGCAGGGCTTGAACCCAGGACACTACAGTCACAGTAGTTAACTACTAAGCCATTACAGCAGTACATAAAACTGACGTATCACCAGACAAATCCTCACTATAGTAAAATCAAACTGAACACGTGAAAGGAATCTATATACAGTCTTAACACAAGTTCTATAACCTACTACATAACATAAATATGTGAACTGGAGTACTGCGGAAAGCCCAGATGTGAGGTGTAATTGTAATAAAGTGTTGAGGTCCCCTAATAAACACATGAATCATGAATACCAGACATATATATATATATATATATATATTTAACATGTAATGAATAATAAATCAATACCCTAAAGCAAATATAATGCAAAGTAAATATTAAGCAACGCTAAGCATTGCACAGGCCAGCTTAGTAGGTGTAAGCAATGTGTAGGCCAGTTAACTCAAGTTACCCATTGGTATACACCTTTAAACAATGCCAACCTTAGGTAAGCAGGTTTGCCCATAGTTCAGCCTTTTCAAAACTGTCCAATAATGGCAGAGTGTGGGAAATCTGCCCTATTTAAACCCAACAGGTGGGAATACATCTCATAACTGGTTGTAGCTTCCCTTTGCAGGCACCATGTCTGGAATGGGAGAGGGATTGCGCTTTCGGGCGCAGTGCTGGGGCATCCAGGAGTGCAGAGTCATGGCAGGACTCCTTGTCAAAGACCATGAGCAGAGTCTGCTGCAGGGCCAGTACCAGGGTTCCCAATATAAAGCGGAAGCCTGGGACCGTCCCATCCGTGACCTCACCAGTGCCACTGGCATACCCCGAACTGGTGAGCAGGTCAGGCATCACTATGCCGACCTGAAGTGGTGAACAGGTGATCTCTTGGATCAGTGGATCCAAGAGGCTAGGACTACAGGGGAGGTCCCAGTAGTGTGTAAGTATCACTCTACTACCTGTTTAATAATTGCCAGCTCATGTATATTATGGATAGGTATGGCTAAATATTCCTCTTATGTCCTTCACAGTGGCAAGTGAGTGGGCTGTGAACCAGGAGGCCCATGGATGTCGCTTGGAGAGGTTGCGATGTGAGGCAGGTTAGTAATACTCTTGCATGTACTGTCATAGGAAATAAATCTAACAGTATTAGTAAGTTAATTGCCTGTATAACACCTGTATTGTTAAAGGCAAGTACTGCATACACCAGAGAATAAGGCAGGAAGAGTCTCATATAGGTTGTATGTAAATAAAAGCATAATAGCCTGACAATGAAGGTCTAACTGCTGTACTGTATGTGTTTACTCTGGTATCATATGGTAATGTAGAATTGCAATCACTTAATAGTACTATTGTATTAAGCACTGTTACCCACACTGTGCAACATAAATAAAAAATGTGTAGGAATGTCTGTATATGACTGGTGTAATCCCCAGAGGTCAGCTTGTACAACTGAGAAAGACATAGACAGAAAATAGGGAAAAGACAGACAACAAAATCCAAATAGCACATGCAACTGAGATGTGAACTGTTGTATTTTTAGCACACACAGACATGGTTTGAATCCTGGGAGTGGTAGTAGTCTGCATACAGAATCATACCCCACAACTGTACAGATATGTCCAGAATGTCCAGTAAATTGGACCACATATGCTGCCTGTCACTGTGTCCCCCTGGGAAATCAGTAGGATGATCCCAGACGTATAGGCTGCAAACAAGAAATACAACTGATTGTCATACATCTATAAGAACAAATCTGTCAATCTAGCAACTCCCCAAACTGTTATGAGAGTAATAAGCCAAGTATGTCCCATCTACACCCCCATGTTATCAAGCTGTGACCAAAGTGTGTACAGTAACAGAGTGAGATGTAAGTGCATAATACTAATGTGAAATCTGGTACTTTGTGAGGCAACATTCAGGTAGTGCTAACAAACACTGCTCCCACAGGTCCGTCAGACATGAACACTGTGCCCAGAAATAAAATAGTGATACCCTATACTGGTACTGTTTACTCTGGTATTGTATGGCATTGGTGGTGTTGCAGTTGCTCTGAATAATAAGGTATTACTCATAGCAGTCACCGACATTGTGCTACATAATCTAACTCTCTAGGAAATCCTGTATAAGAGTGTTGTAAGTCACTAAAGGTTGATGAGGGCAATAGTCTACATATGTCCTGGTTAACCTGCATGTGGTCAAGACATGGCCACAGTCCATGCAAAAAGAGAAGGACAGGTATGTGCATAACATCAACCTGGAATCTGGGAGCATGTGTAGAAACAGTCAGTGTTAACAAACAATTCCTCCACAGGTATACCAGGTAAGAGGTGTATACTGCAGGTAAAACCAGTTCATGTATATAATTGTCGACAGCCATATCACTGTCCAAACTAAGGCAATAGGGTAGTGTAGTAATACTTGTAAGGTACAGATATCAGCACTGACTAAGAAAGTAATGCAAACTACAGGACTATACTAGCTGTTAATTGACATCTTTCTCTTCCCCCCCAACATATCTCCAACAATACACTAAATACCCAACTCATTTGGTACATGATGACTCCACTGTAATGTTGGGACATATGTCCTATTGTTTGATAATTATTTAAATCTGTTTTTATGCATGTGCTATGTCGAAATACTACAACATTGGTGGCATGATGCCATCAATGTACCTGCATGCTGTTGTTATTACCACTGTGGTCTCATATATGCATGTGTTCTGTTTGCTATGCAACTGTTCCATATCTGGTGTCTGGGTTAATGGGAATATCTATGCATGCTGTTATACCTAATCCTGGAATGTGTTGACTATTACTAACCCACATATGTTGATAAAACATAAACACCATAGCACATATGGGAATGTGGGTCCCAGTGGTCCCACCTGTCCCACCTCTGCTTGCCTTGGCACCGGGCACCAGCATGTCTGGGGCCCAACCTGGGACCTCCTCGTCCATTGGTCCTGCACCACCTTTGGGTGGAACCACCTCAGAGGATGGGGCTTGCCTCCCCCCTCGGAGCGGGTGAAGACAGGAACCTGTCACCCATTGCCAGGTCCAGGTTGTGGTGCGTAGCGAGATCCACAGGGAGGTTGGAGATCTGCTATGCCAGCTCAAGGGCCATGTATCATGACTAGAGGGTCGGCCTGGCTCTCCGACTCAGCTGTGAAGGTGCAGTGGTGACTGCCCATGGGTGGGGACCTCAGTCCCACTGTTTCCACTAGGGGGCTCATGGGCTCCTGATTTCCCAACACCCCTCCCCATAGGTGTTTACCCCCCACATGTGTCATATACTGCCCCTGTATGCATCTTGTCTGTCTTGTCTGTTAACCTACCCAACCTAACACCCCAAATATACCTATTATCCCTCCCCAACATCCCACTCTCACCTGAAAAAAAAAAGGTCAATCAGTTTTCAAAAAAAAATCACGCCCTGTACATAGCTGTCCATTTCACAAACGTGTCCACTGGACACATGTAATCTGGTCTAATTGGCATCACAACATATTATTGTTGTCCTCACCCCTCTCTCAGGGGTTTGAGTATCCAAATCTACCTCCAAATTCAGTGTATATGCACAGCTGTTGCTGTAGAAGAAATGGGCAGCTATGGACTTTCCCTACACCCTTCCTGCACATCCCTAGCTATTTTCCCTACTGTCTTTCCCTCTTTATGCCCCTTTTTCACCACTTTCCTATCAACCTTTTTTTCTTTTCTTTTAAGGAAATGAGTGTGGGGGTAAGCGGGAGTAAGCACTTTTAAGCAGCAGTAAGCGGGTTTAAGCCTGTTTGCGTGGAGGTAAGCAATGTCTACACAGGTTAAGCAATTGAGAAGCTAAATCAGTATAAGAAATTGTAACTGGAAGTTAGCAGTGCTTACCTCTGTGCAAACCTACGCAGACCCGCTTACAACTGCTTAAAAGTGCCTTAATCACTCTGTAACCAACAGTCCTTGTTCTGCCCAGCAACAAAATAAACAGCCTCTGCAAGGCTCAAACCCAGGACCCCGCATGCCATAGCAATTTACCACTAAGCCATGTCAGATATACATAACCCTGTTGTTTTCACAAACATATCATCCAGCACAGTCATTCAACAGTACAGGAAATGTATTTAAACATGTAGATGTATGTGTATGTATATATATTTATATCTAAAAAGATATAGCATATATATATATATATATATATATATATATATATATATATATATATATATCTATACACACATATGCATACATCTATAGATATATATGCCTACATCTATATGTCTATATATCTATATATATATATATATATATATATATATATATATATATATATATGTATAGATGTAAGTATAAGTATATATCTATATATGTATATACAGATATATATCTATAGATATATAAGAGAACATAACAACATATATGTCCACATGTACCATTAATGGGGGTGAGAGGGCCTAAACAACATACATCTTGCACGTATAGATATCCCCCCCACAGCCAAACACATCTGCCCTGCAATACAATACCAACTGTTGCAAATCCCATAACCAGGACCTGACGCAACATGGGCAGAAGATGTTAACAGTGCTCTATCCCCCCTGTACGATGTCGGGCTGGTATAAGTAACATATCATGCAGTACAGTCTGGCTACTATAGGGAATGTACAATGTGGAAGCAATCAACATTCCTAAGATACATATACACAGACACATATATGCAGATACATATATATATATATATATATATATATATATATATATATATATATATATATATATATATATATACATATACATATATATGGCTATATATGTAACTACACATACACACACACAGATATGTATAGGAAGATGGATTCACTTTAGAAGCTTGAAATACTGAAATATTGAAATTCAGTATTAAGAGCCCATAAAGTGGAATCCTGAAAAGAACGAAAACTCAGAAGTGCGAAATTCAAAATCTCGCATACCGGAGATTTTGAATTAATGCTTCTGCTATACACAAACACACACCTTCTTTCTCACACACAAACACAAGCTCTTTACCCCTGCACCCCCATGTGGGGGACTGTGCCCCGCACACCACCCCTACATTAAATATTCTAACTCCAAGGTTGCACTACATACAAAAGCACACAAAACACTACCATACAAGCTACATTCTCCTCGCACACACACATCACAGCAACAAAACACACTAACACACACAACAACCCCTACCCAGAACCCTTAACACATAAACACTTACCTGAATCCATAACCACAGCGAAATGCCAGAAGCTCTAATTCTAAATCACCAGTATGTGAGGTTTTGAATTTCATGCTTCTGAGTTTTCGTTCTTTTCAGGATTCTACTTTATGGGTGCAAAATACTGAATTTTGATATTTCAGTATTTCGAGCTTCTAAAGTGAGTCCATATGAAGATACATATGTAGAAGGTGCACACAATACGGAATACCCACTATTCCTACAGTTGCCACCTTACCAACTGGACACTGTATGAGCCACTCATTCAAATGACAATTGTTGCCTGCAACATATACCCACAAAGAGGTCAAAGGATATAACACCGCACACAGGTTTGCATACATGGGAAAGCTTTATTTGTGTACTATTACAGTAGTATATGCCGTATCATATAGCTTTTTAGACTCTGACATACATATACACTAGTAACTCTATAGTCAGGCACACTAGTAATAGGTGACTCTATAGTAAGGCACACTGACGTCCCACTCACTAGGATGAACAAGAAGAAGGTTACTGTTAGCTGCCTGTCGGGTGCCAGGATTCGCCACATAACGCAAGCACTCAGGTCACTCAAGAACAAGTACATATATGATTATGTCATTGTCCATGTTGGTGTGAATGATCTGAGCCATACCTCCCTGGACTACATGAAAAGAGACATGGAAGAACTCTCTGACCATGTAGCCCAGGCCGGTATGACCCTGACCCTGAGTAGCATCCTGCCCTCACCAAGAATGATACCACAGTATAAAGAAAAAATGATCCATTTCAACAATTGGCTAAGTTTCTGGTGTCATTCAAAGGGGATCCAGTGTCTGTCAGCCTGGGATAACATGCTCGACAAGCCACGCTACTTCGCTATAGATGGCTTGCACCTGTCACCCTTAGGCTTTTGAATACTGGCCAAGGCTCTTGTCACCCCCATAGTGCCTTTTTTAGGCAAAGCTCAAAAGCCAAACCCACTGCCATAAATAGCACAAGTAACTAAAAACTGAGAGTAATGCTACTCAATGCCAGAAGTCTAAACATCAAAATGCAGGCACTTGAGGAACTCCTCAGTATTGAAAAAAATCGATATATGTGCAGTAACAGAAACCTGGTTTAAGGCTCCAGAGAGCACCCCAGAATTACCAGGCCACAACTCATACCATACACTTTGTCCATAAAACCTGGACTGAAATACAAAAAGCAGGGGTGTATCCATATTCATGAAGGATACCCACACCTCCAGGTTAGTGGCACAGCACGATGCTTCAGAGATCATCCACATGCAACTAACAATGGGAAGAACTACAATTCAAATTGTAGCTTGCTACAGATCACTCAACATGTCCCAGGACCCCCATTCTCCATTTCTGGAAACACTGGGAAACATAAAGGTCCTACCAAACACCCTGATAGTGGGTGATTTCAATTACCTAAACATTAACTGGTTGAACTACTCAAGTACTAACTCCCTTACCCAACATTTCCTAGAATTTATAAACTCAAAACACCCTGGATCAACTAGTCAACACCCCCACCAGAGGTGACAACATATTGGACCTGGTCATCACCAGCATGGGCAACCGGTGTTCCACACCGGAGGTCAACCCCTTGCTGATTAGTTCTGATGATAAACTAATCACTCTTGATATCCACATTCCACCGCCACCCCTGATCAAAGAAACCACCGTGAAAAACTTTTCAAACTTCACGTTACTTAAGACCAAGGTGGAATGTTTCAAATCCCCCAGGCTAAAGGATAACGCTGCCCAAGCTGCAAAATCCTTTACTAATGCACTCTACGGGCACCTACAAGAATGCGTGGATTATGCTATCCCAAGCAAAACCAAGACTCACTCCTCCAAGAAAAGGAAACCAGTCTGATGGACCCATGCCATAAACAAGCTATACAATAGAAGGAGGAAACTGGTGCGGAAAAGAGTAAAATCCCAAGAGGGGAAGACACCCCTGATCAGTATCAGCAAGAAACTATGATCCCTCATAAAATCATCCAAGGCTAGCTTTGAAAGAAAAATTGCCAAGGACTCCAAAGATAACCACAAGGCATTCATTAGCTATGCCAAGAATCTAAGTGGCAATTCCCAGATCTGCTCGGAGTTAGTGCAGAATGGCACAAAATACACTAAACTGACCGATATCGCCAACATCCTGGCAGACAGGTTCAGTGCAAATTTCACCCCCCTCTCACCACCAAAAGAGCCCATAACCATACCAAAAGAATGTAGTGCCCCTGAAATCACAGACACTCAGGTTAAAACGGCCCTCACAAAGCCAAAAACACAGCATCAATGGGACCGGACGGTGTCCCAGGCTGTGTCCTACATGAGCTCAAAGATGAATTAACCCCTCACCTAAACACACTGTTCAAACTCAGCCTATCCACAGGCTACATGCCCATAGAGTGGTGCACAGCAACGCTTATTCCGCTCCACAAAGGTGGAGCCCCAACAGACCCAGGGAACTGCTGCCCTATAAGCCTGACTAGCTTGGTTTGCAAGGCTATGGAACACATCATCATAGATCTTATTAACAGAGACATTGGGAACCTCGAAACACTGAACCCTACCCAGTTCAGCTTTGTTAAGGGCAGATCATGCCTCCTAAACCTAGTGGACTTCTTTGAGACAGTTACCAAGGCTATAGATGAAGGAATGGTGGTCCACACAGCCTACCTAGACATCGCAAAGGCCTTTGACACCATTCCCCATTCTGGTATTATAGACAAGCTCACCAGCCTGAACATAAATCCCTACATCATGAGATGGGTTGCCAACTGGCTCATAGACAGAACCCACATGGTAAGAGTTGCAGGAGCTAGGTCTGACTCTAAACCGGTTACAAGTCGCATTCCCCAGGGCTCAGTCCTAGGAACCCTCCTGTTCAGCATATACTTCTCAGAGGTACAGGCAAACACAGAAGGACTATGGCTGACCAAGTTCACAGACAACTGCAAACTAGGGGCTATAATTGACTCTCAAGCTGACACAGACATCCTCCAAAAGGGTCTCACTGTGACAGATACCTGGTGTCAAAACCATGGCCTCAAGCTAAATGCCAAAAAGTGCATAGTCATCCCCTTTGGAAATAACAAAGTACCCACAAATTACCACATAGGTGGTGGCCCCCTAAATACGGAAGACAAAATAAGGAATCTGGGGACGCAAGTAGATAGTAATCTCTCCTTTGATAATCACATTGCCAAAGTGGTTAGAAAATCCTTCTATGTGGCCCACCTAACCACAAAAGGGATTGCATCCAGATCGAAAGAGGTCATTGTGCCCTTCTACACATCACTCATCAGACCCATCATAGAGTACAATGCCCCATTTGGGATGTACCTTACAAGACACCTGCAACAGCTGGAAAGACTACAGAAGTACCTCACCAAGAGGATTACTGGCCTCAAACAGATGCCTTATGCAACTCAACTGAAGAAACTCTAGCTGTACTCGGTTGCATATCGCCTACTCAGAGGTGATCTCTGTCTGACATGCAAGACCGTATCCAACCCAGAATTGATGGACATGCTCTACCGAAAGAAAACCATATCCCCTCAAGCTACATGGTCTAGAGTTCTAAACCTCACCACAACAATAAATAGGACATGCTGGAAGGATAGATTCCTGTCCCAAAGACTTCCCATGCTCTGAAACAAGATTCCAATCTACATTAGGCAGAGCTCCTCACTAACACTCTTCAAGAGAAACCTTGACGAGTGAATAGGAAACAGGAAGTTTACCCCGGGGATCACTTCAGTGGCTCTGCTGGACAGAAGCACAGGGAACTAATCTAAAGGGGTGGCGAAAGCCAACACATTCTGGCTAGGCTTATAAATGCCTTTGGGCAGATAGCCTACTACCTACCTATGAACCTATGACCCTATACACAGACTAATGCAACTGTGAAACAGTTATATTAATACAGTAGTCTGGAAAGGTTTACATATGTTGCTGTCCATGCCAAGGCCTTCAAGTAGTACAATAGTAAAAACAGACTGGGCCACAGAATAACAATCAATCAACAGTAAGTAATACAGATGTATAGTCCAGCAGCCTCTGTCTACACTCAGTGCACAATCCCTAGGGGGTAAGGACCTCAGTTGACACAATGGGATGTATCTTTTACATAACAAGGCATAATTGACACCATCACAATCACACTGACAAACAGAACAGTCTGTATGTCAGGAAGCAGTAGGCCTGCAATTACCCAAAGTGCATTGCATGGTAATGTATATCCAGATACCTTAAGGCAGCTTACCCCTGATACCTCCACATGTTGCAACAGCCTAGGTTAGTTATGGTGCACCCCCCCATAGACTGACATACAGGGCCAATTACCACTGTTACATAACTTGCCGCTGGAGTGCATAAGGGCACACATGTATTTTGTAGATGAAGGCCGCACATATATGGACCCAACCCCACAATATGTGTGGGGGCCACAACAGCAGTGGACTGATTACAGGAATGGCAGCATGACATACTCACAGCCTTCTACATAACAACCCCTGACAGCATGACATATGGACAAAGCCTGGTATGTAGGTGGAGGACAAAGGCTGGAACACAGGCCCATATGTGAAATACTGTTGCCATACACTAAGCAAGTCATTGGTGTTACAGGATAGGCTGCAACATACCCTTAGTCAGGCATATGAAGTTAGAAATACAAATTGATGCAGCCATGTGCTGATAGCACTCAACACACACACTGCTAGTGATATATCTGACACAAGATCTGTGTGGTAGTCAGACAAGACATAACAGGCACACCTCTGGCCATCAAGTGGATAGGCCGACAGTTGAGATCTATGCAGACAGACTGCATTCCATGTTAAACTAGTATGTACACACAAACCCTGTAACACCAGTGCTAAACAATGCATAAAACACTACTCACACTCTGTATGTATTTCTGGAATCTCATACAAATATGTAGCTGGCCTGAGTGTACAAGTTCTCTTGTAAGAGGTATTGCTACCTGCTGTCTGTAACACTGCTGCCCACATACAGGAAGGATGTCCACCATACAGCAAAGGTACAGGGACCATGCCCACATGATATTGGGATTTATAGTAGTGGGTTACCATGACAGTGGTAATTGGAAGTACTACTCAGAATGCTGCATGCAAGTAGCAAGTGGAGGACACAGATTGGTGCAGAGGCCATTACCTGATCATGTGCATCACCTTCAAAACCGTGCTGCAATCTATCCAAAGCAGCTCAATCCATGTACTGGAGAGAGACCAAGATAGAGAGAGATAGAGACAGTGAAAGGCAACAACAATCAAAAAACAACAGAAAAGAAAAAACATCCATCAAGCAAACTATCCAGGAGAGACATCATTCCCACAACAGGTATGTGAAGTATACCTGCATGTAATTGACTGTAGTACTTGGTCTATAATAATGGGATAGATGATGTGGAATGATTTATATGGGCCATAAGGTGTTGTTGTTGTAATGATGTTCAGCTGAACAACTGCTAAGGACAATAGAGTCTGTCCCTGGGGGCAGTGTGCCATACCCGTCAACTGTGCAGAGCAGCACTGACTGATAAGATGTGAGTCATCATAGTGTCTGTTGTGTAAAGGGAAGCATGTATATTACTGTGGCCAATAGCTGGTGGTGGAAGTAATGCCATAATGATGGCCACGTGGGTTCCACAGCCCACCAATTGCAGGATACTCAGGGTGACCTGTATTGAAGCATGCTGGAATGCCATAGGTGTGTAATAGGGTTACCTGCAATCTGGCACTACATATACCCCCGTAATGTCAGGCTGTGTCCATATGTGGCACCTGTCTGTGTTGTAACAAGGCAGAACAGTGCAGCTGTGCAGGAAGGTGTTGTGAGATTGTGGACCTGATGTCTGAATGTACCCCATATATAGGTATGTATATGTGTACATATTCATATATATATATATATATATATATATATATATATATATATATATATATATATATATATATATATATATATATATATATATATATAGAACCACTACTAAATACTGAACACTCACTCTACTGATGCCCAAAATTCCAAGACAAAATGCCTGAAACACTACAACACTGAAAAAACAAACCCGCAAAATTCAAACTACTGAAAACTACACACAACATGCTCCAAACAGAGTACCATACACACACCTTCTCCAAAACACAAACACACAAGCCCCCCTGCACCCCCACATGGGGGGCTGTGCCCTCCACAAACCCCCCCACTTAAATATTCTAACTCCAAGGTCGAACTACCCAGACACGCACACGCCTATATCTTCTTTGCGCACGCACATCACACTCACAACACACACTTACACACTAACCCTCTAACCAACACAGTTAAACAGCAATACTTACCTGCCCTTCCACCATACCGCAACACCAGAAGTGCAAATTTCAAACTCCTGATAGTCTGGATTTTGAAATCCGCGCTTCTGGTCTTTCAGTAGTTTCGGGTTTTGGCTATATGGTCTCGAAAGTTTGAAATTCGGTATTTCAGACTTTTGAGATTATGTAGTGTTCCCATATATATATATATATATATATATATATATATATATATATATATATATATATATAATGTCCACACATTTACAGATACCAATGTGTAGACATATATATATATATATATATATATATATATATATATATATATATATATATCAACACATATATACATCATATATATCTACACATATATAGATATATGCCTATATGCACGTCTACATATATACAAACACACACACAAACATATATGTATGTAATACATGCCCCCTATATTACCACCACAGTGCTGCATGCTATGTGTAAGGGAACAGCACACATAGCAATACACATAGATATCTACAGCTGTCAGTCTGTGCAACATGGACGGGTATATCACATGTGAACCCTTTGTTGGGACCGCATTGCCCTTGCCTGTGAATTATAGAATGGGAATATGGGGAAGTATGGCAGGTATAGTTATGGAGGTGGTCAGGGTTGGTAGATATAGAGGACAGCCACCAAGGGTGGTATGTGACACGTGTGGTGGGTAAACACCCTGGATGGTGTATGTGTGATCTGTAATGTGGAAGCCCCATGGGCCCCAATATGGACACAATGGGAACAAGCCTCCCACCCACTGCTACTCACAACAGCAGTCCACGTCCCGAAGGTGCCTGGCCTGGAGGCTGAGCAGGAGGAGCATGTGGACCCTGTGAATGTGTACTAGGTGCCTCAAGGTGATGTAGCACATCCCACATGTGTCTGTATAGCTCGCTATGGAAGAAACCCTGGACCTGACTGTGGGGGACAAGATCACGTCTGTGTGTTCCCCGGGGGAACAACATCCCCTGAGTTGGTTCCACCTGAAGGTATTGCTGGACCAGTACATGAGGAGGCCCAGGGTGGGTCTCACATGTGATGTAGCCTGGTAAAATGGGCAGATGAGTGTGGAGAGGTGGTTTTGCTGGCCAATAGTCCATAAACATGCTATTGTGTCACTGTTATAAAACATATGTGGGTAGTAATAGTCTACACAATCCTGGAACATGTCTAACAGCATGCATAGGTATCCCCAATAACACAGAATGTCAGATGGGCGGCAACCACATAGCAAGCATACCACACACATATATGGAACCATAGTGGCCCTGACAATGGCATGCAGGTGAATAGCCTGTAACAGGCCAGCAATTATAGTGTCCACACAGGGAGCATGGCTACAAACACATCACACAAAGTGTGGTACAATACAATATCTGTCCCACTGGCAGGTAAGCTGTAGCTATACCTATTGAGTTGTGTGTATAGTTTGTTGTCACTGATATGTTGGGGGTGACAGTGATGTGTATTAAGAACTGTGGTAACCTCGCTGTATGACTTGCTCACACCTGTTTCCATCTTTATGTCTTTCAGGCAAGATGTCACATGGAAGGCTCCTGGCTTACAAAGCTGCTGAGAATGACATTGTGGTAAACCAACTAATCCAGCACTTCCCTGTCTTGTTTGGCCGGGCCACCCATGAGCAGCAGGAGTGGACCTCCCTGTGGAATGACTTAGTCCACAGGGTCAATGATGTCAGACTCCACAACTGCAGTTATGAGCAGGTCTGGCATCATTGTTCTGACCTGCTTCACAATGCCCGTCAGCATGCTGCTGCTACAGTCCAAGGGGATCACCTCGCAACAGGGGGGCCATGCCATCCACCCCCCCGGTATGTATTGAGGAGATCCTAGCCAGTCTTGTGGCACCTGCCTGCCCACATAGCCAGCAACTGCCGGACACCATTGTGGAGGTGGGTGCTACCCACACACCAGCTGGGGAGTGTGCAGATTGGCCACAGGGTGCATCAGTAGACCACTGTTGCATATGCATCCACATCTGCACAGGTAGATCATGCATATCTGACATCTCATAGATATAGTTTGTTGCTGCATAGTAGTGATAAACAGATGGGCATACATGGTAGTATTGTGGACATGTACTGTTCATATATTGTAATGCTGCAACCACCCTGTAGCAATGCCACAGGTGTGGCCACTAAGTTTGCATCTCACACCCTCTTATGTAGGTCCCTCCAGTATACCACGAAGGCAGCAGCCTGTAGCTGGTGAGTATGGTTTATGTTAATGCTTGCCAATACATCGGGCATATAATGGCTATGGTATATTCCATGCACACATCTAACACATCTACCCAGAATGCATGCTGTACATGTGCACGTATGGTTGCTGTTAAATGCATGGCATCACAGTGGCGATCATGATGTGGTTTTGGAAGGGTATGTCAGACACCTGCAAGATAACTAACATCCTGTCATTGTGGAATGTGTCCACAGGGAGTACATAATGGTGGCAGACATGGCTTACAGTAGGCACATGTTTGAAACATCACCCATATACAGTGCAACACCAGTGTATATACCAGTAGTACAATGGCAACTGTTGCAGAGTTACACTATGGCATAACGTATTACTGTGGTCCACATTATCAGCTGGGACTAGGCTGTAACACCTGGTGTTCAGTGTATGGGACACTGCAAACTGACACACCTGTAGGCCTTACTTGTCAAGCATTTGCAAAAAGGCTGAAGTTGGGAGGGGTGTCAGGATGACACACCATTCCACTGCAGTAGAGATCCTAATGATGCTAATAATGGCTGTATCTGTACACAGTCAGGTTCAGGAACTGTGGCAAACATAACCCTACCCCCACAGCAATAGGGACAGCAGTGTGTGAACATCAAGGGATGTGCACATGAGTAGACCTTGCAATCATGCAGATTAGGGGGACATGTGTAGGGCAGACTGAATATACACTGACAAATGCAGATGGCCCATGCTAGTATACCCCTGTCAGGAGTAGTGACTGCTGTAGTATACATAACAATAGGTGCAACAAACTGTCATGATAAGGGTATGTGCACATATGCACACACGGACGGTATGCTTCACAGTCAGCATCTGCACACCTAACACATTCCGTAGACACTGCATGTGAATGTACAGGACATATGTCACATATCGGGCTCATGTACTGTTAATATATGCTGTGATGTGGTCCCATGGCAGATCAAGGAAGGGTGCATCATATCAATAAGGGTGTGTACACTCCCCATAGCCATGGTATGCTCTGACGGTTGTCAGTGTAATAGTATTGGATTGGTCATATATGGTCTGCTGATGTTGAGAGCTGTAAACCAGACATCAGGCATTCACAAATGACATCTGTGCACATATCATCCCAGGTATATGTTGCTGAAAAACATAGGGACTGTGAGCATTAAAGCTGACATAACTGACACAGTACTACACATTCGGCAATAGGTTGTACATCTGTGAGGTGTGGTGCACAGTACATGGCAGGGTGCAGAACAGTTGAACAGCAATACTGTGTACATGGGTGCACGGATATCCAGGGGAAAGGGCATCACATAGTAACACAGCACATGCATCACACACATGTATACTGTTGCTAGCATGGATTGGCTATAGCTGCACTGCATGCTGTTGTGTACCATATGTTATGCATGTTGACAAATGGGTAATAGGAGGACTGTATGTAGTATCATTGTGCAACCTCACCTGTATTTGTGTGTGTGTGTGCGTGTGTGTGTGTGTGTGTGTGTGTGTGTGTGTGTGTATGTGTGTGTGTCTTGGTGGGTGGTTAGTCTGTCTGTAGGGTCACTCTGGTGAAGTGGACGGAGGTTGATGCATGTAGGATGCATGTTTGCATGTGTGTGTTTGTGTGGGTGGCCATGTATGCACATGTGAGATTGTGGGGTGTTCATACAACTGTACCTCCCTTTGGGACTGTGCAGTACATGGACATGGACTGCCACATTACCCACCAGGAATATGTGTTATGTGTGTAATCACAGGACAGCTGATAGTATAATATGGTCTGTAGCATGGAACAGCCATCGAGAGGGAAGGTGGACACCAGGTACACCCTTAATATCGCATTCAGCAGGGAGGTCACCTACAACCCACATATGCAGCACTACAGATGCATTGGTGAAGTACTAGTCAACACTAGGTAGTGTCTCCACATATTGCAGTTGTCACATGATAGGCTGATTGAGCAGCATATCTGGCATCTACTGAGCAATAAATACACATGACACTCCAGTATGTGATATTATGGAGTGTACATAGTAGCCCCTCACATATAGGGGCCATGCTCATGATGTCCAGACATACACAGGGTGAAGACTGAATGACAGCAGTGAGGCCATGTAAAACCACTCCACTCAGGTCAGGGAGGTAGTGGAGTAACAGGTCTTGTGTTGTGATCACTTGTCTAGGCATTTAGAGGAATGATACATTAATGAGTAGTATTAATGAGTGTATGTTACCAAGTGTGATACGGGATGGAGAACGCATGGAAATATACGTGGGACTGTCGGGAAAGTCATGGACAAGTAGGTATTAAGGTAATGTGTGTGTGTGTGTGTGTGTGTGTGTGTGTGTGTGTGTGTGTGTGTGTGTGTGTGTGTGTGTGTGTGCGTGTGTGTGTGTACTGTTCTGCAATGCTGCACAGGTCTTACAGTGCATTTATTGTTTTCCCCCACAGGTGGCAAGGTGGGTCAGGGTCCCTCCTGCATGCAATCTGATGTTGGTGTCCATACAGACATCAAAGATGATGCTAGTACTGTTGAGGCACAGGTGGAGTTGTCAGGAGCCAAAACAGCACCATCATTTGACATCACCCTTTTAACCACCTCAACCCTGCACACAGTTTCAGTGCCTATACATACCCCATCACCAGTGGCCATAGCAGAGGAACAGCTGGCTTTTGGTGGCAGTGCACAGGAGAGTGTGGTAACCATGCCTACTGTGTCTGGTCACAGCAGGCATAGCCAGATATCTGGCAGGGCACCACATAGGCAGATGTCCCAGGGTGCTCGTGGTAGGGCTGCTGGTCATCATGCCCTTGGCAGACACACTACAACTGGTATGACCAGGTGCATTTTTCAGGCTGTCATGGCAGTGCAGGCACATATGGAACGTTACACCAGACAGGGCCTGAGGCTGCAGAGGGCTGCTCTCACATCTGCACATGACAACTTCTGTGAACTGTTTGGTGCCATCCATGCTCATACCGAGCTCATGGATAGATGGTCTGGTGGGATGATGGGCTCATCGACCATTGCATGTCTGTGCTTGAACATGTGGTGGGAGTCTGTTGACAGCTGCGTGGACATAGGTCAGCAACGCCAACAGCTGGCAGTCAACGTGAATGTGCTAGGACACCAAGGGGCTCCTGTAGTGGCAGTACCAGTCCCGGTACTGTGGGAGGATGCTGTCCACACAACACCACAGCAGGCCATGAGCACGTGGTCCTGGCCAGTCCCAGGAGGGACCTGGTTCCAGCAGACATCTGTCATCATCAGGGGAAAGTATCACATGGAGGCCTGTTCCTGGATGTGCCCATGGAACCCCTGGTAGGCACAGTTCACATGTCTGTGGCCAGAGGCAGTGAACTGCAAATCCTTCCAGATATGGTCTGCAGCTGTCCATAAACACCTGTGTAGGGCAGCCACATGGCAGAACTGTGTGCATGCCTACCCATACACTGTACGAACACACCTAGGGCAACCCCATATCTACACACACCACATCACCATGCCCAGTTCACCTCATTACACCCCTCACCCTCACACATGGTGTCAAATGTATGGTCCACCCTCAGCCTCTGGCAAACCAACAACATACCCTGTGCATATGATGATATCTGTGCCACATCCATAACATCAATGCATGGGCAGGCTAATATGGTTCTGTTGCACATGGTGACTGTACTACAGTGTACCAAAGTACTGCAGTATAACATGTTGTCTGGAGTAAAGTTTAATGCATACATGTCAGCTAGTGTAGCCATCCAGCAATGATGCATTATAGCCGTTAGTAACACTGGTTAATTGTAGTCTCCATAATGTTATCCATTTGTGTTCTGGGTATACATGTGTCAGCACGAGGATGGCCTTCAGTCATATTTCACAATGGGGTATGGCATTGTGGTGAAACCATGGCTGTGACATATCTGGGATACAGTTGAACACATGTCACAGGTTTGTATGACAGTTATTGTCTGTGCCACATTATTTAGGTGACCCGCTGAGACATGTATAATCTGCAACCTGATGTAGACCCATCCACATATGCTCACACTCTTACTTTGCAACACTGGGACTAGACCCCTACCTAGGTATGTTGTGCTACTGAAGTTTGTGGCTTTCATTGCACACACCACACAGCATTTAAGGTGAGGTGTGTTCCAGGTTACATGTTACATGCAGAACATCCCCAGACATGTAGAGTATGCTAATGGGGGGTGTAATGGGTGTATATGGGCAATACATAGTGTGACATACCTACATATACACATTAACAGACACATAACAGGCAGGCACACATCCGAGAGACCTGGGCCTATGATCATGTTGACATGTATGCAACATGTATTACAACACATGGTTAGTGTCTGTGATGGAGACCTGTACCCAAGCATGTTCTGTTGACTGTGGTAGTGTAGTGGAGGTACCTGTGGCATGTGGTGCATACAGAGTGTTGTCTCCTATATGTGCCAGTTCTTACACAGCTGGGCAGACATGTAAGTGTCAATCAAGCATAGGTTGCCTGTACATATCCCAGTTGGATACCTAACATCTGCACATCTGTACAGGGATTGACAGTCATCAGCTTGGTGAGTAGCTATGCAGTAGGATGCATGTGTTGACAGATAGATGTTTGACAACAATATGTATGCTATAACTACATGTTGGAAGCCCTCACTAACATGTGCTGTACAGACGGTAATATACAGTTACAGTCTACATATTGGATCATTATCCAGGAGGGGATATATACTGTGACCCAGCTCACACACCAGAGATACAACAGGGATGCCTCAGAGTCCAGCTATGCTTGCAGGTGTACCTGTTGTCAGTACTCCATTTAGCACTCTACTCTTGCCTGGGAAAGGACTGTAGTACCGGCATGATACACTACATGCCAGTGTGACAGCACGTACCCTGCGCTACTACCCCTGTATGTAATACATTCACATGGATAACAGTGCTGTACAGGCCTCATATACTTCTGTGTTCCAAACATGACACTCACACCCCTTGCTACTGTAATGACAGTACATAGGTGCATGTATTGTACATGGCATTACATGCACTTATTACAGATGTCATTACAATGCTATGTTATCAGACTGGGTGGTGTGAACTGGTTAACAGGGCTAAGCCATGCTTAGCAGGTATCAACATTGCTCCAATATAACAGCTAAGCTGATTTGCATACTGGTAAGCAAAGCCTACACTGTGTAAGTGCCTGTACGTTTACCGGTAGCTTAGCAGCGCTTAGCTTCGCGCAAACCTGCACAAACATGCTTAAAGCTGCTCAAAACTGCCTTAACTACTCTGTATCTGACAGCCCTTCTGTCCAGCAACAAAATGAAGAGCCCTTGCAGGTCTGGAACCAAGGACCTTGTACACTATAGTCACAACACTTAATCACTACACCATGAAGACAGCTGCTGTTTTTTTCCAATATATCTGTCAATACACATTTTGATTAGTACTGAACAATTGCCTTTACTTCCACAATTGTGTAGTACTTCTTATTAATATGACTGTTGCATCACATATGTTGTTTTATCATAATGTACACATAGCAGATACATATGGTGAGATACATCTGGGAGGGTATACACAACTGTGATGTTTACACATGACAGGAATATGGACATATACATATGTTGATATATGTCTACATGTACATGCACATGTGTATTCATACATTTGTCTGTATACACATCTGTATAGTGCATCATATATATGGCCATGTGCAGATCTCTTCATATACACACACACACGCACACACACACACACACACACACACACACACACACACACACACATATATATATATATATATATATATATATATATATATATATATATATATATATACATAATATGTGTAGCAGTCTGATATCTCACTGGCTTGTTATCAGATATGATGGCAATAAATAATGGTGTACAGAACATATGCATCTCTTACTGCAAAATATATGTACCGAGGTTGATAGAGTTGTGGCTGGAGGCACAAACACAGGGCCAATATGACATGTTGCTGTGATAACCTCATACATTTACTGTTGTAAAAGGGTTTGTTGTGACATATGTCCTATGAGGGATATGAAGTCAGTAACTCTCATGGCTGTCACCATGTATTGACTGCAGTCCTCACACTATGCTTCTGCAGTTTTCAGATAGGTGCTCTGTGAGTAACACAAGAAACAAAAGGCACCACACACTGTCCAGTCTGCAGATGACCCTACAGATGGGGGTTTCCTCAAAAAATAGCACTGTCATGACAAGTATTAAAACATGTAGACCAGCCATATCCACACACACTCTGTTAAACCGACATTACTCCAAATGCAGAATAGCAACACTTACATCCTGTAGTCATGTCAGGCAAATCCCCCTCCTGTGTGTTGGCCTTTTTCCACAGTATATGTTGTTAGAGGTAAATCCAAAATCCATCTATGATGCTGTTTGCCAAACACCAGATCTAGGTCTTGCTCACAGTGAATGAAAAGGCACAACACCAACATGATGTTCCTAGATATTGGAGTGTGTTTCCATGCAATTGGTTATGGGAATGTTACCACAGCTGTTCCCCATACAATCACCTAGACGAGGGCTGCAATTTATGCAGAGGCCATCAGCTGATCATGAGCATCACTTACAAAACACATGCTGCTGCCTAAGCAAAGCAGGTGTAGTTCCCCACATCCAAAAACGCCAAACCGCTCAACCAACAAAAAGTAGTTTAATGTATCCTTTAAGTGCGCTCTAATACATACACTTTTTCGTCAAAGTAATAACTCCGACTTCTTCAGGCATTTCTTCTGACTTAAAAGTGTATGTATTAGAGCGCACTTAAAGGATACATTAAACTACTTTTTGTTGGTTGAGCGGTTTGGCGTTTTTGGATCCACTTCTGTGTCGCTACTGGTTTGTTTTCAATTCTTCTTAGTTCCCCACATCCACCAGAAAGGGAGTGAGAGAGAGACAGACAGAGACAAAGAAAGTTAGGGAGGGGGTGGGTGAGTAAATCCTAAGCATGGTTGTGTCACACACCTATCAGTACAGAGTTTCAAACCCCTGACTATGTATTGCTATCACATGTTTATGCAGTTATTGCATGCACCACATAGCTTACATGTTGAGGAGCTGTCAAAACGTATATGTGATGGTGAGTGACATCTGCAACAGTGATATGGTAGTGATATGGTAGGTGTAGTACACATTCCTGCCCACAAGAACAGGTGTCAGCGTCAACACAGCCACACTCTCTCAGGAACTCACACACACTGACACACTTGGCAGAGACAGGAATACACTTCATAACTAGTTAGTTTGCCACAATACAGCACTGTGCAGGTATCACATGCACCAAAGGGGTTATCAAGAAGTTATATGGACAAAGGGTATGTGAAGGTGTCTGACATCAGACAGCATGCCTCAGTATGCCAATAGGGGTTGTAGTGAGTGTGAATGTGATTGAAAGCCACCCACAGACACAGGGTGCCAGTACTGACATGCATGCATGCATTGCTTCATGAGTGTGTAACGGTTGACTGTGGCAGAAGGCTATACAAGGCTAGGTGAAGGGTATACCTTGGCATCAGGCCACATGGGTCTGCAGTGTGGCTCAGGGGTGTAGTGTCTGAATTAGTCCACACAGGTGGGTATTGTATTCACTATCCAGTCACCTGGGTAACTACTGTGTGTGGCCATTGCTGTGCAATGCTTGCCATGTATGTGTTTTTTTGTCCATGACATGGACACTGTGTGGGATGTGCACACAGTGACATGTGGAACTGTACCTGGGGTGACTGGCCCATGTTGTGTACACAGACTGTTATCATCAGATGCGCCTGTCCTGACCTCATGTGCCAGGAACTGGTAATGGACAGCAGGCTGACCCTGCACCTACATTGATAGCATGATACAGGTATTTCCTGGTGTCAGTGGCATCTGTCCATACAGGGCATGTGTTTAAGGCATGGTATGTCCTTTGTGGGTCACATTTCATGGCACCATAGATGTTGGAGGTGTCCAGTGGGGAACACAGTGAAGGCACACTGTCTGCATGTACGTGCCTATTGTACTGATGGGCAGGGTGCCATGACCTCTGTAGTCCACTGCAATCACACCATGGTTACTATCTGTGGGCAATATGCAGGGTAATACCAACATAGCGGTTGTTGCCTAGGCAAGTGTGTCTGTGTATGATGTCACATGTAGGGGTATTTTTTGCCACCCCAGCCTTTCGACTATTTCACATTTGTTATCCTTTTAAGGTGGACATTGTGACATATAATAGGGCCACCATATAAGAAATTTGCAAAACTCGCTCCACAATGAGTCCAGTTCTAGCCACCTCCACACAGGATATGAATGACAAACACAGACCCACACACTTGCCATGCCTCGGATTAGAACTCCTACCTAATTAGTTTATTACACTACAGCATTACACAAGTATAGGCCATGCCAAGGAGGTTACTGGAGTATGCCTTCCCCAAAGGTATATTTCAATGGGTATATCATCAGTAGGCTTGCCAAAGAAGGTCATTGAAGGTTGTAGTGACTGTGAATGGCCTCAAAAGCATTGCACCCTACACAGACAAAGAAACACACACACACACACACACAAACATCCAGACTTGCTATTTGCGGGAATAGAACACCTACCAAAGTACTACATCACACTACAGCACTACGCTGTTATAGGATGCACCATGGAGACTACTGGGCTACTCCTTTCCAAAAGGTGTATTTCACAGTGAATGACATCAGCAGGCTTGACAAAGTAGGGCATTTGAATTGTAGTGAGTGTGACTAGCCTAAAAGGCATTGCCCCCTACACAGACAAAGACACACACACACACACAGTTGCCATGTCTGGGATTAGAACTCCTACCTAGGTAGTTTATCACATAACAGAATTATGCAGTTATAGGACACATCAAGAGATTACCAGGTTGCTCCTTTCCCAAAGGTGTATTTCAAAGTGGATGACATCAGCAGGCTTGTCATAGTGGGGCTATGGGAAGGGCAGTGTGTGTGCATGGGCCATAACTGATTCATCTAGAGGTAGACACACCACATGCAGGCACGTGCAGGTTTATGTTTCACAGGTACATGTATACAACTGCTAGACGACTATTGCCTTGTACAGTCATGTTGCACAGCTAGCACTTGCACCACAGAGTCTGTAATGCTGATGGATACCAGTGGTTGGGTAATTTCTACAGTGAGTGACATTTACATATCATGTTGTTGTAGCCATTTGGCTGTGTTCTGGTTGGGCCAGGCCTCATAATGGAAGGCTCTTTGTCACTGTCACTCTCTTCCACACATCTATGTATGTCTATGGTTGGCATATTATAGTGTGTTGTCCTTGGATATATGTCTGTATTCCTAGTCAATGTGAGTGCAAAGCATGACTGGTGCATACTGAGGAGTGTATGCACTAAGATCTGCAACTGTCAGATATGTATGGTCCACTGTCGTTGGCAGACATGGGCTTCATTTGTTTATGTGAGTGAGCATGCCCAGTATGCCCGTCTGTATTGAATGTGTGGATCCATTTCAGGTAGTTTGTACTCCAGTGCAGACCTTTGTGTTCTACACCTACTGGTATCAAACTGTTTCTGCAGGATATATGTAGATCAGTTGGCAATATGGGGTCAACATGCGCAAGGGATAGTGTGTACTGTAGGTGATTGTGTCTGTCCTGCTTCTACTACATGGTACTGGTGTTAGCAGAGATATTCAGACATGTGTACTGTTATACATTGTCATGTTTTATGTCCTCAAGTACTGTCAGGTGGACATTCTTACTCACAGTGATGACCTGGGGAACACAGGGTGAATGCAGCTGTGTCCCGTATTGTGGTCAAATGCCTACATATTCATGGAAAGTTATGCCATTCTGGAGGGGGAGCTGCAGACACTTGCTGCTGGGTCTGTGTATCCAGTTCAGCACCTTGGTACAGTGCTGACAGAGGATGCCATACCTGTACATCCATCAACGTGAAAGTATGGCTTTATCTTGCTGTGGCAATACCTCACAGCTGTACAGAGTCACATAGTTTATCCAGAGACAGGGGTCATAAGTAAGGACATTACCCCTATTTTGGTGTACTGGCAGGTTTGTAGAAACCCATTGTTGTGTTTGCAGTCAGGGATAGTATGGGCACATGGCTGTGTGTCGGACCTTGCACATTCCATGCTGCCCATGTCCAGTAGCCTCTCTATTATTCTATCCTCTTCCATACATTATGCATATATTCTCTGATACTTTCCCTAAAGTTATCACCTTATCACAGCTGTGTTTTGGTGTTGGTCCACAGTTCATGCAGTGGGACATGGTGGACATGTTACTGTGGTTTGTCCATATGTCCTTGCATATGGCTTATGTGGAGTGTATTATGTCGTTATTTGGGTGTCCATGACATAACATACATTGGCAGTACGGGTGAGACACAGGCCTTTGGCAGAGGCCTGTAGGCCATTTGGTGGTGATGCAGACCAGCTGTAGCAGGCTGTTGTATTCTGTCAGTCCTACAGTCCCAGACTGCCATACTGTATATTTTCCTGGGGTGACAGGGTAGGTGTGCTAGGTGTTCATGCCAATACTTTCTATCAGTATTGATCAGGAGGTGTGGATGCTGGCAGGGTGCTACTTACAGCTAGGGACACATCTGCATGGGACACCTGCATTGCACGCTGCATTCTTTTGCTATTGCCATACACAGGTGGGGGTCATATTGTACCCATTCCCAACAGCAGGGATATGACCAGAGAGGTACCTGTGGTGGTGTTTGGGTGAGCTGGGTGCATGTGTGCTATGGATACTACTTGCATGTGACTCACAGATATGCATGGTGCATTCCAGTTATGTAGGCTTGTGCAGGGACATCAGCTGTTTTCCAATACATCAGTCATATCACCTTTGTGATCTGCAAGTATTTGGCCAGACCACATCGGTATTCTCTACTACAAGCCCAGTTAATGTGATGCATACCTGTATGTACAATTCCAAGGGTGTGTCCATTACATGGTTTCACATTATATACTGTATGTCTGGGGTACTTTTCCATGTGTACTGTTTGTATATCTAGCCCAACAGTCATGCCATGTCCATCTTTCAGATGTTGACACATATTACCACCATACATTTACAATGGCTTATGGCTAGCATGTGTTATACTGGGGGTAATTGTCTTTGGCACTGCAGTGTTGAGGACTTGACCCTGTCATCAGCAGCAGTTGGCAATGTCCTCCAGGTCAAACCTCAACATGCATACATACTGACCACTCTCACACAATATGAAACACACACCAACCTAACACACACATACATGCATATTGTACAAATACTACAATCTATCCTGCTACCTTGGCCACCTCTGGTCATCTGTGCTCCACTGGTATTATACCTACACATACATGTTACTACATGTCTACATTGTATTGGGGGGCACACCTGACTGTTACTACTTTCTACATAGGATTTGGGGGGCACACCTGACTGTTACAATGTGTGTGTACATCGGATTGGGGGGCACACCAGACCATTACTACATTTCTACATAGGATTGGGGGGCACACCTGACTGTTACTACATGTCTACATAGGATTTGGGTGGGGGCACACCTGACTGTTACTACATATTTACACAAGATTGGGAGGGCACACCTGACTGTTACTACAGTTCTGCATAGGATTGGGGGGGGCACACCTGAATGCTTCCATATTTCTACATAGGATTGTGGGGGCACACCTGACACTTGTACACATTTACTATGACTGTACTGGTATGTCAGGTACTCCATTTCATTCTGTTTTCTAACCTAGTATGATGACTAGAGACATATCAGTGTACTACAGGTCTTAGGTTTGATTGACCTACATATTAGTTTCTGACTTCCTACCCTTCAGAACTAACATCCCACTGCTTGACCTGATGTAGTCTGTCTGTGTAGGCCTGGTAGGGAGGTTATCTGTAGGTATCATTCAGAGGCCTTAGCACAGCCTTTGTTTGTGTTTGTCTACACCTGTTCGCTGGCTGAGACTGTTGTTGGGTATGTGAACCTCCGACTGGCATGTGTTTGTCATATGGACACACATGTGGCCCAGCACATTTCCTGTAGTAGGTTTTGTCACCATGTGTAGTACTGGCTACTGTGGTGACACCAGTATTTGTTAAAGATCTCATACTGCCACTATAGGTGTCTACTATCTGCTGGCATTCAATTCAGCCACTCAATTCCCTTGCATGCTCACATTCATACCACAGATACAGGTAACAACACATACTACTCCATTCTGCAATTGGTAAGGAGAGTGACTTACCTTGTGGGTGGGCCAGTACTGAGGATGGTGCTGGAGAGCTGCCTATGTCAGATGCACATAGTACACTCCCTATACATGGTTGAGCACAGGTAGTGTCATGTTTGGCATCCATTTTACTGTATGTGCAAGTCAAAGAGAGGTGTCATTCCCTGGGTCCCTCCTTTGTCAGTGTATGTGCTATGCAGGTCTATATCGTAAGCGCAAATGCTTAGGTTGTTGAATACAGCATGATCAACACCTAATAAGTGAACCACGAGTACACCAAATGCTGAAAACCATGAAATTCAAAATCCCGATTTGGCATAGTTGGCCCTTCTGCGATGTAGCTTTGTAATGTAAGTGTGTGATAGTTACGAACCTTAGGGTTAGGGTGCGGGTTAAGGTAAGTGCATAGAAAGTAAAGTATATAAGGGTTAGTGTAGGTTTAGAAGTAGGGTTTAGGTTAGTGCATGTATGTGGTTTATTTATTTTGTTTGGGTGGGTAGTATGTAGCGAGCTGTGTAGTGGGAAGTGTGTTTTGTTTTCGTTAGTGGGTGGAATGGTGTTGCCAAGTTAAAGTATTTGGTGATGTGTTTTTCTGAGTTGTGATGTTTCACTGACTTGTGCATTCACTGAATAGGTGTTGATCATGTTGTATTCAACAACCTAAGAGTTCGCACATATAATACAGACCCTGCTACGCATTGTCTCTTTGCCAGTGCCAGTGCATACTGGGCATGCCTCCTTCTGCCTACTGGGGCAGGCTCAGGTTGTTCCTCCTCCAAGTCACTCTCTGCCTGTTCAGGCCTTGGCAATGCTGAGGTGCTGTGTGGCACTGCCCCGTGCTGTTCCTGCTGCAGCTCTTTTTGCAGGATCATATTGTGCAGCATAGCACATACAATGACAATTTGAGTACATGTAGCTGGAGAGTACTGCAAGGCTCCACCGGATGTGCCCAGGCACCAGAATCATGACTTGAGCATCCCAAACACACGCTCTAGTACAACTCTGGTCTGTGTGTGCCTTATTATGGAGTTCTTGCTCGGGGTGTGTGCATTTCTGATGGGTGTGATCAGCCACGGCTCCAGTGCTTAACCAGCACCTCCCACTAGGTGACCATAAGGGATGTCCCCACTGGCAAATCTCTGGTACAGCTGCATCAGATGCCAGATGTGGGAATCGTGATCGCTTCCAGGGCAGCCAGCACACACATTCATTATAATGCCCTGGACATTGCACACAACCTGGCAGTTGATGGAGGGAAAGCCCTTGCGGTTGAAGTAGACCCTACCCCACTCACCGGATGGTGCATTGATGTATACGTGCGTACAGTCTATAGCACTTACTACCTCTGGGTATTTTGCTATTTGGTGGAAGGACGCATATTGATGGCCAAAGCCTCACGGGTGTTGAGGAAATATACGTGCTCACCAGCATGTGCTGACATGGCATCCAGGAACTGGTGGAGTACCTGGATGCTGATGCCTGTGAGATCCCCATGATATCCTCAGTTGACCTTTGGAAGGTACCTGTAGCTAGTATTCTTAGGCATACACATACCTTGGTATCCACTGGGATGGGTTCCCCTCTGTTAGTTCTGTGTGTGAGGCATGGCCGGAACAACTCAACAATTTGCTGTAAGAGGTTCCTGTCCACCCTATAGTGCTCCACTCTCTCCAGCTCATGTAGCCCCTGGTAGTTTACCCTGGGTCTGTACACTCTTCTCCGTCTCCTTACTGTGGGTTGATCAACAGCATTCTCATCCTCACCACCCTCAGCCTCTTCCACATATTTTTGTATGATAGTTATTGCAGCCCCAATCACTTTGTTGGTTTTGTTTGTTAAAATGCCCTCGCTTGTATACACCGGCACTGTAGAGTATGTGGGAAAACCAGAGGGAAAGGTGTTTGCATAGTTTATAGTAGTATTCTGGGCTGGGCTTGGCTGCTGCCTGTGTGATTGGCTGTTTCTGATACATTTCACCTGACAGCTATGCTAGTTCTCCTTGATTACCTTCCTACTACTGTTTTTCCTTTCCATTGCCTTTCTGTTTAAGCCCAGGGGCACACCGCACAAACACAGTGTTCAAACATGCACAGAGCTGCTACTTCCTGGCTTACTTTTTTTTTCTTTAAAACCCGGTGCACGGCACGCACACCTGCTTAGGCAATGTAAAGAGTGCTAGGCAGCCTCAGACACACCCCGTTGCTTAACTCT
Organism: Protopterus annectens; assembly: GCF_019279795.1. Lineage (NCBI taxonomy): Eukaryota > Metazoa > Chordata > Ceratodontiformes > Protopteridae > Protopterus > Protopterus annectens. The sequence goes on along the minus strand of NC_056732.1, from coordinate 1,523,735,623 downwards.
GCTAAACTAATGACAACCACGAGCCACAGGGCTCCAATACGCTTACAGTATGCCTGACACACACCCCCATGATGTCAGCTAACTCCAAGGCTTGCACCAAGCTATTCCTGCTCTTACACTGTTGAGCACTGACTAGCATGTAGGGGAGATCTGGGATTCAGTATCATTCCCCTCATTTGTATAGGATTTCCTCTTGATGCATAGCTACAGGTCCTACACTGAGTCCCCCCCTTAGCAACCACTATTCACCGGACATGTTTTCTTCTGCCTGCCATTGAGTATAATGACAAAATAGTGATTTTGGTTAGAATGCTTATTTTAGGTTTCTTTTTTTATTTTTCACCCGATCCTGTTTGCAAGCCGCTGCCCTACGCTTAAACAGCTGAAATCGGCTAAAAAAAAAATAAAAGTTGATTTTTTTATTTTTGCAACTGTTTTCCATGCCAATGGCTTTATATTTGGTCATTGGCATGCTTTATACATAATATTCACCCTTTATTTGGAGCTGTCATGGCTCCGTTTTGTAGTTTGCAGAAATGTACTCGGTTACTGGCCGAATACATTTCTGCAGATTACAGTAGTCCTGCATGGCCGGCTTCCAGCTTCCTGGATCACAAATTCACCTCATTTGCATGGATTTCACCTGCAAATGGGGTAATTTGCATACAGGGGCTGAGTCCTTGCAGGAGTAGTGCAGGAGCGCTCATGCACATCCCTACAGCTTATTCCTGGATCGCACAGCAGACATATTGCCTGATGAAGCTCCTGCACTAGTCCTGCACACCATGCAGGGCTTGCTGAATGCTAGGAACACACACACACACACACACACACACACACACACACACACACACACACACACACACACACACACACACACACACACACACACACACACACACACACACACACACTGACACACTCCCCCGCATTTACTAAACTTCCGTCCAGGACTAGTTTAGTCCTGCACGGAAGCGCCTGTTTAGGAGCAGGATGACAGTGAGCCATGCATAGTAATGAAGGTGCACTGGCCAAGCTCCTAGGCTTACATGGAGTGTGTATGAGTGCAGGGGGTGTGTCTGAGAACATAGCTCTCAGAATAAACATGCCCCTGCAATGTCGAACAGCAGAAGCTGTTAAGAAATGAGCGAGATCGCTCTCAAAAGTCCCATATCCCCAACAACAGACCCCCCCACATGTACAACAGCAACAGGACATATAAAATAAAAGAAGAAACCCATCTATAACTTTAAAATACCGATCAAAGCTAACCATAGGTGCGCGGGTGTGCCCATCGCTTATCTATAGTTAATGTAACTGAAATAGCAAAAGTAGGATAAAAAGCAGTATATGTGCAAAGGAAGCCATACAGTAATATTGTAGTGGGCAGATTCTCCTCACAAGCAGTCAATCCCGGTTCAAGTCCCACCACAGTACATTCCATCCCCATGTCAAAGCACTGTTATGATCAATATATTTAGTTGTACAACCTAATAAATAATATATATGTGTGAACTGGAGTAGTAAGCAATGTAATGAATATTAACCCCATACACTTGCCAAATCCACCACCTATGACTGTCGAAAAAAGAGCAGTAGTAAGGATAAATAAGCACGACTAAGCAGGTGCAAGTCTGTTCATATGTTCATAGGTAGGTACTAGGCTAGTAGCCCTAGGGCCTACATAAACCTAGCCAAAAAAGGTACCCTGGCTTTCGCCACCCAAGAAAATTATTTCCCTGTGCCCCTGTCGACCAGAGCCACAGAACTGATCCCTGGGGTGAATTTCATATTTCCCATCCAATCATCAAGATTTTTCTTGAGGAGTGCTAATGAGGAGCTCTGTTTGACATAGACAGGTAGTCTGTTCCAGAGTTTGGGAAGTCTCTGGAACAGGAATCTATCCCTCCAGCATGTTCTGTTTTTTGTGGTGACAAGGTTTAGGTCCCTAGAGCATGTAGCTCAGAGGGATTGGGATTTCTTTAAGTGGAGCATGTCCAACAGCTCTGGACTTGACATAGCTTTGTATGTTAGGCAGAGATCGCCTCTGAGTAGGTGATATGTGACGGAGTAAAGCTGGAGTTTTTTGAGACGGTCTGCATAGGGCATCTGTTTGAGGCCAGTAATCCTCTTTGTGAGGTATTTCAGTGGCCTTCCCAGTTGTTGTAGATGTCTTGTGAGGTACATACCAAAAGGGACGTTGTACTCTATAATGGGTCTAATGAGTGATGAGTAGGGGGGAACAATGACCTCTTTTTTTCTGGATGAGAAACCTTTTATGATGAGGTGAGCCACGTAGAAGGATTTCCTGACCACTGTGGCGATGTTATCAAAGGAGAGATTACTGTCCACCTGTATCCCAAGGTCTCTTATCACACTTTTGGCGTTAAGTAGACTATCACTTATGTAGGATGACAATACACTTTTTGGCATTGAGCTTCAGGCCATGGCTTTGACACCAGGCATTTGTCTCAGTGAGGCCCTTTTGTAGTATGTCCACATCATTAGGAGTTTCAATTATGGCTGCTAGTTTGCAGTCATCTGCAAACTTTGTTAGCCAAAGACCTTCTGTGTTAGCCTGTTCTTCATAGAAGTAGATACCAAACAGGAGAGGACCCAGGACTGAATCCTGTTGCACTCCACTTGCCACTGGTCTGAAGTCGGATTTGGAGTCTGCTACTTTCACGGTGTGGGTTCTGCCCATGAGCCAGTTGGCAACCCATCATGTGACATAGGGATTTATACATAGTTTAGTGAACTTATCTATAATTCCAGAGTGGGGGATGGTGTTGAAAGCCTTGGCGAGATCTAGATAAGCTGTGTGAACCACCTTACCCACATCTATGGCTTTGCTGACTGCTTCAAAGAAGTCAATCAGGTTTAGGAGACATGATCTGCCTTTTACAAACCCAAACTGGGTAGGGTCCAGAGACCCACTGTTTGCACGATGGGAAGCAGTGCATATACAGAGTAAGCAATAGTGAGGCTAACCATTTGTAAGCGGATGTCACCGGAAGTTAGCAGTGCTTACCGTCGTGCAAACCAGCTGACAACTGCGTAAAAGTGCTTCAACCACTCCATATTCAACGGGCCCTGTTCTGGCCAGCAGCAAACTAAACAGTCCCTGCAAGTCATGAACCCAGGAGCCTGCATAACATAGACAATGTGATTAACCACTAAGTTACCACACATACACATCACCCTGACGTTTCCACAAACATAGCATCCAGCAATACCAGTCAACATTACAGGACATGTAGCTAAATATGTAGATGCATGTGTATGTATATATATCTGTAACTAAATAGATATATATACATCTCCCTCTCTGTATTACATATGTATATATATATATATATATATATATATATATATATATATATATATATATATATATATATATATATATATATATATATATATATATGTGTGTGTATAGACATACATATATATAAATATCCACATATAGATATATGCATATGCAGACATCCATACATCCACATGTCCTTAGATATATATACAGCAATATATATATATATATATATATATATATATATATATATATATATATATATATATATATGGGATCCGTACAGATGCTCGACTGCATCTTTCACCAAATCCCAATTTGGTGAGCATACTTGTGTGAAAGTGCTGTTCACCGAAGCAGCACTTTCATGTAAATATGCTTGTTGTTCCAGTCGTACTATGGTGCGGTAAGGGAAAATTCCCTTTTCCCCACTGTAGTACAACCTCGTAGTGAGAATATTAAAGTAGGGGGGCTGTGGGGGTGCAGCCCACCACATCTGGGAGCCCCATGCATTCAAGTAGATTTTGTGTTTTTTTTAACATACTTTAATGAAAGCGCTTTTTCGATGAAAGCGCTTTTGTTAAAGTGTGTTCGGTGATAATGGATTCAGGCTTTTGATCTTTCAATCAAAAGTCCTAGATCCATATATATGTATATATATATATATATATATATATATATATATGTGTATATCTACGTGTGTGTGTGTGTGTGTGTGTGTGTATGTATATATACACAGATATATATCTATGATATGATACAGCATATAAGAATGACATATATGATCACAAGCACCACCAATGGGGGTGAGGGGCCCAATCAACATACGTGTAACACGTACCGTTACCCCTCAGCCAAACAGGTGAAACATACACACAAACCATGTAAACAAACCACTGCTCCCCAAACCACAGGCAGGATACAACCAGTGAGGGAAACACTGTGTACCCACTAAGTCTAATCTAGAAACAAAGACAGGAATGTCCCTTGTGGGACAACCCAAACATTCTTGGGTATTTGGATTCCCATCAGTACACAGACTCATCAAGACAGGGCGCATATGTACTTGGGCTACAAGGTTGGGAAGCCTGATGATGCATTGGTTGAAACAACGTACGAGATGGGTCCCGAGAAGTGGAGAGTGGGCAGTGTGTAGTGGTATAGTTAGACACGACCTGTACCCAGAAAAAGGATGAGTGCTGCAGAGGAGGAGCGGGGGGAACTATGGGTATGAAATTTTGGGTCAAGGGGTGCAGATGTTGGCTGGAGTGGTTCTAATTGGAACGCCTCGTGGATGTAAGCAATAGTGTGAACTGGGCAGAGCAGTCGTCTAACGAGCAGACATTCCCGGTGCGAGTCCCACTGCAGCACAGTCTATTTTACATGGGAAAGCATGGTATAACCAGATTTGTTGTTGCAAAACCCACTAAATAACACCAAAGAACACATGGTCGCAGCACCCCTCTGTAGGCATGTAAGCTGTTCTAACTGGCATCACAACTTATTATTGTTATCGTCATCTCCACCTAGGGGTGTGAGTGTCCAAATCTACCTCCAGATTCTGTGTATATGCACAGCTGTTGCTGTAAAAGAAATGGCCAGCTGTGGACCTTCCCTTCAGCCTTCCTGCATATCCCTGGCTATTTCTCCTACTATCTTTCCCTCTTTGTGCCCCTTTAACACCACTTACCTATCAACCCCTTTTTCATTTCTATTAAAGTTTAAAGTTACAATTAGGTGACACCCTCTTCCCCAACTATATTGGCAGAATCTGGAACTCCCTACCCACATCTATTACCTCAGCTGTCCCAGAGGACACATGTAAATAACACTTGAAGGAACACCTCAAGCACACTTGGATCAGCACATGCTCACTACCTGGCTAAATCCTCCCCCCAACCTTACACTCTGTACCCGTACAGCAACTACTGAAACCAACATCTCTTGTCCTGCCTTGCATACATATCCCAACATCCTTTAAACCTTCCCTATTACTCCCCTACCAATTATTCCCACAGCCTACTATACAGTTACAATGTCTCCCCCTCTACCTACCTACCTACTCTGGTTATCTAACAGTGTAGTACCTCACAGGATGCGCAGTAGCAAACCCCGCCCCTTAATGCCCACAACTTACCAAGCTACATTAATAGTAATTAGCTGTCATGTAGCTGTCACTGGAATGTATCTGTCAGTTTCACATGTCCAAGTTTAATAATAAAATAAAGCAATAAAAAGCCTTTTATTGTCATATCATGCAAGTTCTGTATCTGGAATCGGAATGTATCTGTCAGTTTTACATAATAAGCAGTAAGCAGTAAGCAATAAAAAGCAAAAAAATGAAATGCAAACACTGGAATGATTTTAAATGCCACAACCAAGTTTATTTAATGAAATATACCTACAAAAGCGTGACATATATTTAAAAAGGCCTGAGAATGGTAAAAGATGCAAATACAAACACTGGAATGACATTCAATAACAGAACCAAGTGTATTGGAATGGTTATTCAGGTGTTTAAAATAACGTTAAATAAAACACATTACCAGACTGTAAAATTAGCGGTTATTCAGGTGTTAAATATATTAAAGCAGTATTTACAAGTAAAAAAAAAAAACATAATTGATGAATAACGGGAAAGGTAGAACAGCATGTTTTTATAACATCTGTCACTCAGATGTACAATGATCTGCCAATCTATGTGGACACGCCCTAACCTGTCCAGTACCGCCCACAAGGTACTACACTGTTAGATAACCCCTACTCCTTCACTATTCTCTTCTACTCTACCACACAGGTAGGGAATAACTAAATCTTAACCCGAATACCTGAGTGTATCCTATTTAGAACTGTTAAATTGGAATCTAACGTCACCTTAAACTGACTTTTGTCAACAGTCATACCTGACATGTAAACCTGACCTAAGCATGACTAATACCGACATGTTAACGTAAACTAAGCATGAAGAATATGTTACTTAGCTATGTTAACACTGTTACTCTCTATTAATGTGAACACCTCTGTATTACTTGTAATGAGTAGCTGGGTTTTCATGTGGAGCTCTACTCCCCGGGCCACTGCTGAAAATGGACAAGCATCCAGTTGGATTTTCCCGGTCAACAAATGTAAAATGATTACATAAAGTACTGCGGGGGTAAGCAGGAGTAAGCGAGTTTGAGCCTGTTTGGGCGGCGTTAAGCAGTGCCTACACTTGTTTAGCAATATAGAAGCTAACTCAGTATGAGATGCTGTAACCGGACCTCGCACAAACCAACACATACTCGCTTACAATTGCTAAAAAGTGCCTTAGTCACTCTGTAGCCAGCAGCTCTCATTGTGCCCAGCAACAAAATAATCTGCACTCCAAGGTTGCAACCCCTGGACCCTGCACACTATAGTCAAAGTGAGTTACCACTAAGCCATGGCATGGCAAAGCACAGTATAACCAGATTTGTTGTTGCAAAACCCACTAAATAACACCAAAGAACACATGGTCGCATCACCCCACTGTAGGTATGTAAGCTGTTCTAACTGGCATCACAACTTATTATTGCTGTCCTCACCTCCACCCAGGAGTGTGAGTGTCCAGTTCTACCTCCAAATTCAGTGTATATGCACAGCTGTTGCTGTAGAAGAAATGGCCAGCTGTGGACCTTTCCTTCAGCCTACCTGCATATCCCTGGCTATTTCTCCTACTATCTTTCCCTCTTTGTGTCTCTTTAACAACACTTACCTATCAACCCCTTTTTCGTTTCTATTAAAGTTTAAAGTTACAGTTAGGTGATACCCTCTTCCCCAACTATATTGGCAGAATCTGGCACTCCCTACCCACATCTATTACCTCAGCTGTCCCAAAGGACACATGTAAATAATACCTGAAGGAACACCTCAAGCACACTTGGATCAGCACATGCTCACCACCTGATTAAACCCCCCCACCTTACACTCTATACCGCTACATCAACTACTGAAACGGACACCTCTTGTCCTGCCTTGCATACATATCCCAACATCCTTTAAACCTTCCCTGTTGCATCACTACCAATTATTGTCACAGCCTACTATACAGTTACAATGTCTCCCCCTCTACCTACCTACCTACTCCTTCACTATTCTCTTCTACTCTACCACACAGGTGTGGAATAACTAAATCTTAACCCGAATACCTGACTGTATCTAACTGGAATCTAACTTCACCTTAAACTGACCTTTGTCAACAGTCCTACATGACCTGTAAACCTGACCTAAACATGAATAATACCGACATGTTAACGTAAACTAAGCATGAAGAATATGTTACTTAGCTATGTTAAGACTGTTACTCTCAATGAATGTGAAGACCTCTGTATTCCTTGTAATGAGTAGCTGGGTTTTACTGTGGAGCTTTACTCCCTGGGCCATTGCTGAAAATGGACATGCATCCAGTCAGATTTTCCCGGTCAACAAATGTAAAATAAATACATAAAGTACCACAGGGGTAAGCGGGAGTAAGCGGGTTTAAGCCTGTTTGGGCAGTGGTAAGCAATGCCTACACTGATTAAGCAATGTAGAAGCTAACTCAGTGTAAGACGCTGTAACCGGAGGTCAGCATTGCTGACCCTCGTGCAAACCAGAGCATACTCACTTACAATTGCTCAAAAGTGCCTTAGTCATTCTGTAGCCAACAGCTCTCATCGTGCCCAGCAACAAAATAATCTGCACTCCCAGGTTGCAAGCCCCGGACCCTGCACACTATAGTCAAAGTGAGTTACCATTAAGTCATGGCAGATACATATCCAGCTGCTGTTATCTCAAACATATCATCCAGCACAGTCATTCAACGGTATAGGAAATGTATGTAAGTATGTAGAATAATACCAACAACCATTTTTACATTGCTCAGTTACAGTATTTCAAGCAGTCTATGTATATCATAAAAACAGTGCCTGTTTAATCATACTGTGAGAACAGTAGTCTTGCGTAATACTTAAGAGAATAATAAAAAACGGTTCACGTAGAGGGGGCGTGTAGGCATGCTTCATGCACAGAATGTTAAACCTGGGATGTTGGTTCTGCGGAACTGGGAGATGAGGCCGGCCAGGTGTGTGAGCCAACTGCTGCTTCTAAAACCCCTGGCAGGATGCTACCAGTGGGAGAAACAGTGTAGACCAGCTAAGTCTAATCTTGATGCAACAACAGGTCCATCCCTGGTGGGACGAACCAAAAATTGTGAGTCACATCGATATTTGCACCAGTATCAGAGTACAATCACGGCAAGGCTCATACATACGTGGACTAAATGGATGAAGAGCCTGCAGAAGCTTGGGTCAAGACAGTATACTGGATGAGTACCGAGACGTGCAGAGAGGGCAATGTGTGCAGGTGTGGTATGGCTGGGCTAGAACTGGAGAATGGATGGTTGCTGTGCATGTGGAACTTGGGGGGGGGCCTGGGGAGGAACCATAGGTATGACATTATGGTAGAAATATGCAAATGAAGCAGCACAGCAATAGTGTAGTGGGCAGAGCATCTGCCCAATGAGCAGGCATTCCTGGTTCGAGTCTCATTGTAGCACAGTCTATTTTACATGGCAAAGCATGTTATAACCAATAGTTTTGTTGCAAAACCCACTAAATAGCATATATATATATATATATATATATATATATATATATATATATATATATATATATATGTAGATAGATAGATATATTTATGTATATATAAACTGGAGTATCGTAAGAAATGCACATGTGAAGTATCAGTGTCAGACTGAATAAGGCAATAGTAAGCAGATTTAAGCACAAATAAGCAATAGTAAGCATATGTAAGCACTAGTAAGTGGGCTTATGACCATTTTCATGGAGGTAAGCAATGCCTACACTGGTTAAGCAACTCTGAAGCTAACACCCTGTAAGCAGATGTAACGGCAGGTTACAGTGCTGACCTCTCCGCAAACCCACTAACTGACTAAACGTGCCTTAACTATTCTGTATGCAGTGGCTCATGTTCTGCCCAGCAACAAAATAAATGGCCTCTGCTAGACTTGAATACAAAACCCTACACACCATAGGCAAAGCAATTTACCACTAAGGCATGTCAGATATGCATAACCCTGCTGTATTCAAAACATATCAACCAGCCCAGTCATTCAACAGTACAGAGAATGTATTCCAACATGTAAATGTATTTGTGTGAGTAAATATAGTAAAATCTAAACAGATACAACATATCAGTAGATGTAGATATCTATATCTATATCTATATCTATATATATATATATATATATATATATATATATATATATCCATAGAAATATATACATATATATACGGCCACACATCTGTAGATAGCAATGGTAATATATCATGCAGTACAGTGTGGCTCCCATAGGAAATGTAAAATATGGCAGCTATCAACATCCTCAGGGTACATATACACAGACACGTATATGCAGATACAGATATACAAATACATATAGCTACAGCTTTCTATCTATATATATATATATATATATATATATATATATATATATATATAGATATAGATATACATGTGACTACACAGACACACGCAGAGATATGTACAGTATGATACATATGTAGAAGGTGCACACAATATGGAACAGCCACTATGCCTACAGTTAACACCTTAACAACCGGACACTGTATGGGCCACTCATACAAATGACAATTGTTGCCTGCAACATATGTCCACAGAGAGGTCATAGGATAAAACACCACACAGAGGTTTGCAGAAATGGATAACCTTTATTTATGTACTATTACAGTTGTATATGCCTTGTATTATAGCTGTTCAGACACTGACATCCATATAGACAGAGTAATGCAACTGTGAAACAGTTATACTAATACAGTAGTCTAGAAAGGTTCACAGTTGCTGTCCAGGCCAAGCCCTAAATATTGTACAATAGTAAAGACAGACTAGGCCACAGGATATCAACCTATCAACAGTAAGTAATGCAGATGTATGGTCCAGCAGCCTCTATCTACACTCTGTACAAAATCACTAGGTGGTAAAGATGTCAGTTGACCAAATAGGATGTAACTGTTACATAACAAGGCATAACTGACACCATCACAAGCACACTGACAAACAGAACAGTATGTATGGCAGAAGGCAGTGGACCTGCATTAACCCAAGTTATGTAAATAGTGTAAATATAGGTGAAGTGTATGGTACTATACATCCAGATACCTTAAGGCAGCCCACTCCTGATACCCCCACATTTTGTAACAGCCTAGGGTCTTTATGGTACTTCCTCCTCTAGACTCATTAATACAGGCCCATATACCCCTGTTACATACACTTGCCTCTGGATTGCATAAGGACACACATGTATTGTGTAGGTGAAGCCCACACATATATGGCCTTAGCCCCACCATATGTGTGGGGGATACAACACCAGTGGGTTGATGGCAGCAATGGCAGTGTGATGTAATCACAGCCCACTACAGACCAACCTCTGACAGCATGTCATATGTGCAAAGCTTGGTATATAGGTGGAGGACAGAGGCTGGATCACAGGCCCATATGTGGACAATTGTTGCCATACACTAAGCAAGTCGCTGGTGTTACAGGGTAGTCTGCAACATACCGTTAGTCAGGGAATTGAAGTTAGAAACATAAATGGATGTAGCCATTTACTGATAGCACTCAACACACACACTGCCAGTGAAATATCTGACACAGCACCTATGTGGTGGACAGACAAAACATGATAGACACACCTCTGGCCACCAAGAGGATAGGCCCACAGTTGAGAGCTATGCAAACAGACTGCATTCCAAGGTAAACTAGTATGTACACACACACCCTGTAACACCAGTACTATACGAAGCATAACACAACTCTACTCACACTCTGTCTGCAGTTCTGTAACCTTCTACAAATATGTAGCTAGCCTGAGTGTGCCAGTTCTTCTGTAAGAGGTATTGCTACCTGCTGTCTGTAACACTGATGCCCACACACAGGAAGGATGTCCATCACACAGGAAAGGTAAAGGGACCACGCCCACATGATGTGAGGATTTATAGTAGATGGTTGCCATGACAGTGGTAATTGAAAGTACTACACAGCAAGCTGCATTCAGGTAGCAAGTAGGGGACACTAATTGGTGCAGAGGCCATCACCTGATCATGTGCATCACCTACTAAAGCCAGGCTGCAATCTATTCAAAGCAACTCAATCCATTTATTGTAGAAAGAGATCAAGAGAGAGGAAGAGGAAAAAAAATGACACAGCTCTTAAGCTGACATCATAGGCATTTAGACAACTGTCCTTCAACAAGACATCAATCCCACAACAGGTATGTGAGGTGTATATACATGTAATAGAATGTAGTACCTGGTCCATCATAATGGGACAGATGATGTGGAATGATTTATATGTGCCATCAGGTGTTGTTGTGATGATGTTCAACTGAACAACTGCTATGGACAATAGTGTCTGTCCCTGTGTGTAGTGGGCCATAGCCGTTAACTGTGCATGTCAGAACTGATGGACAAGATGTAAGCCATCATAGTGTATGTTGTGTAATGGGAAGTATGTATATTACGTGGCCAATAGCTGGTGGTGGAAGTAATGCCATTATGATGGACATGTGGGAGCCATGGCCAATCACTGGCAGGATATTCAGGAGAATCTGTAGTGTAGCATGCCTGAATGCCATAGGTGTGTAATAGGGTTACTTGCAATCGGTCCCTACATATACCCCCCTAATGTCAGGCTGTGTCTATATGTGGCACCTGTCTGTGTTGTAGCAAGGTAGAACAGTGCAGCTGTGCAGGAAGGTGTGAGATTGTGGTGCTGATGTCTGAATGTACCTCACATATAGGTATGCATATGTGTACATATCTCACATATATAATATTTAAAGATATATATGTATATCAGCATGTATATTCAGAAATATACATATACCCATGTGTAGACATATATATGTGCACATATATATATATGTAGTCACATATATCTACACACATATAGACAAATACTGATATGCAAATGTCAACATCTGTACAAACACACACAACCAGATATGTATGGTAAGACATGTCCCCTATATCACTACTAAAGTGATGTGTGGTATGTGTGAGGCAGCAGCACACATAGCAATACAGACAGATATCTACAGCTGGCAGTGTGTGCATGATGGACGGGTAAGTCACATGTCAGTCCCGTCCTAGCACCACAATGCCCTTGCCTGTAAAGTATGCAATGGGAATATGGAGAAGTATGGCAGATATACACATGGAGGTGGTCAGGACTGGTAGATATAGATAGTCTACAGGAGTGGTATGTGACACATGTGGTGGGTAAACACCGTGGATGGTGTGTGTAGTCTGTGATGTGGATGCCCCATGGTCCCCAATATGGCCACAATGGGAACAAGGCTCCCACCAACTCCCACTCACAACAGCAGTCCACATCTTGAAGGTGCCAGGTCTGGTGGCTGAGCAGGAGGAGCATGTTGGCCATGTGAATGTGTACTGTGTGCTTCAGATGGATGTAGCACATCCCTCATGTGTCTGTGGAGCCTGGTATGGAACAGACCCAGACCTGAGCTCAGGGGACAGGGACATGTTGGTGTGTGTCCGAGGGGGGTGGGCCAACACCCCCTGGGAGGTTCCATCTGATGGTATGGCTGCAAAAGTACATGAGGAGGCCCCAGGTTGGCACACACATGTGATGTGGCCAGGTATCCTGGTCAGATGGGTGTGGAGAGGTGGATCAGCTGGCCAATGGAACATATACATGTTAATGTGTCACTGTCATAGTACATATGTAGGTAATAATAATCTACACAATCCTAGTACATGTCCAACAGCATGCATAGAACCCCCCTATAACACAGACTGTCAGATGTGCAGTCATCTCAGAGCAGCCATACCAGTGGCATATATGTAACCATAGTTGCCCTGACAATGGTATGCAAGTGAATAGTCTGCAACAGGCCCGCAGTGTTAGTGTCCACACAGGGGATATGGCTAAATCACCTAGCAGAAGGTATGGTACACTACACAATCTGTCCAAATGGTAGTTAAGCTGTAGCCATACCTAATGAGTTCTGTGTATAGTCTGTTGAAGCTGATATGGGGATGACAGAGATGTGTATTATGAACTGTGGTAACCTTGCCATATGTGTCACTCAGGACTGTTGCCATCCTCATGTTTTTCAGGCACGATGGCACACAGCTGCCTCCCAACATATTCCACAGAGGCAAATTAAGTGATAATAAACCACCTGATACTGCACTACCAGGTCCTGTTTGGCAGGACAACACTAGAACAGCAGGAGAGACTGCCCTGTGGAACGATCTCATCCACAGGGTCAATGATGTTGAACTGCATAACTGCAGTTATGAGCAGGCCCAGCATCATTGCAGCAACCTGTTTTGCAATGCCCATCGGCATGCTGCCGCAGTCCGGGGTCACCTTGCCACTGGGGGGGGCATGCCATCCATCCTCTCCTGACACATGTGGAGGAGCTCCTGGCTAGCCTCGTGGCACCTGCCCATCCTGAACAACATCAACCACTGGACTCCTTTTTCGAGGTGGGTGTCACCCAAACAGCCAAGGATCATGCAGGTAAGGACACAGGGCACATCAGTAGACCACTGTTGTGTAAATATCCACAGTGGTACATGTAGATCATGCATATCTGATATGTTATACAAATTGTAGTGATAATCAGATTTCCAGATGTGGTAGTATTGTGTGTATTTATAGCAGATGTATGGTAGTACTGCACCCAGCTTGTAGCAGTGCCACAGGTCTGGGCACTGACATTGCATCTCTCACCCACTTATGTAGGTCCCTCTGGGGTAACAGCAAGGCAGCAGCCTGAAGTTAATGAGTATGTCTTTTGTAGATGCATGCCAACACACCAGACTTGTAATGGTGATGTAATATTCCATGCACACATCTAACACACCCACCCTGAATGCATGCTGTACATGTACATGTATTGTTGCTGTGAAATATATGGTCTTACAGGGGCAGGCATGATGGGGTATTGAAAGAGAATGTCACACACCTGCATGACAACTAACATCCTGTCATTGCAGAATGTGTCCACAGGGGGTAACATACTGTTGATAGATATGGCCTACAGTAGCGACATGTTCTGAACTACAACCATATACAGTGCAACATCAGTGTACATACTTGTAGGGCAATGCCAACTGCTGCTGAGATACACAATGGCATACAGTATTACACTAGTCCACATTATCAGCTGGGTCTAGCCTGCAACATGTGGTGTGCAATATACGGGACACTGCAAGCTGACACATATGTGTAGGGCTTACCTGTGATGCATCTGCATAAATGCTGAGGGGGGGGGTCTCAGCATGAAACATGAGTGCACTGCAGCAAGGATCCTAAGGATGGTAGGGATGGCTCTATCTGCATATAGTCAGGTCCAGGACCTGTGGCAGCCATAACCCTACCCACACTGCAATAGTGATGACATTGTGTGAACACTATTGGATGTGCACATGAGTGGACCTTGCAAACATGCAGAATAGGGAGACATGTGTAGGGTAGGCTGAACATACACTGGCAACTGTGGAAGGCCCACGTTGGTATACCGCTTCCATCAGCAGTGGCTGCTGTAGTACACACACCACGAGGTGTGATAAACCATCACACTAAGGGTGCGCACACACATCCCCACATGGTGTGTATGTATCGTGGTCAGCAGTTGCACACCTACCACAATTTGTAGACACTGCATGTGAATGTACAGGACATATGTTACATACCGGGTGTATGTACAGCTAAGATCTGCAGTGCTGTGGTCCAATGCCAGATCACAGATGTGTGTGTAAATGCAATAATGGTGCGTACACCCCCATAGCCATGATATGCTGTGATGGTTGTCAGTGTAAGCATTTCTTCAGTGGCCATACATGGTCTGTTGATGTTGACAGCTGTAAATCAGGCAACCAGAATTCACCAATGACAACAGTCCACATATCATCCCAGTTATGTGTTGCTGAAACACATAGGGGCTGTGAGAGGTACAGCTGGCATAACTGACATGGTACTACACATTCCGCAATGGGTTGGACACCTGTGAGTTGTGGGGCACAGTACATGGTAGGGTGCAGAACAGGTGCACAGCAATAATGTGTACATGGGTGCAGAGGTATCCAGGGGAAGGGGCATCACCTAGTCACAGCACATGCATCATAAACATGTATATCACTGCTAGCATGGTGTGAGTATAGCCAAACTGCATGCTATTCTGTACCATATGTTCTGCATGTTGGCAGATGGGTAATTGGAGGACTGTGTGTACGATCATTGTGCATCCTCACCTGCATGTGTGTGTGTGTGTGTGTGTGTGTGTGTGTGTGTGTGTGTGTGTGTGTGTGTGTGTGTGTGCAACCTGGTGGTTAGTTAGTTTTCTTGCATGGTCACTCTGGCAAAGTGATGTGAAGTAGATGCATGTATGATGCATGTGTCTGTGTTTGTGTGTGTGGCCATGTATGCACCTGTGTGATTGTGGGATGTTCATATGGCTGAATCCCCTTTGGGACCATGCAGTGCATGGACATGGAGTGCCACATTGCACACCAGGAATAGCTGCCATGTACTCATAGGACAGCAAATAGTATAATATGGCCTGTAGCTTGGATCAGGCATCTGGAGGGAAGGTAGACCCCAGGTACACACTTATTATTGCTGTCAGCGGAAAGATCACCTACAGCCCATGTATGCAGCTCTACAGATGCATTGGGGAAGGAATAGTCAATACCAGGGAGTGTATCCACATATCACAGCTGACACTTGATGGGCTGATGGAGCAGCATATAACGCATGTATTGAGTATTACATACACATGACACACCAGTGGGAGGTATTATGGCTACAACATAGCCCACACATATAGGGGCCATGCACATCATTCCAGCTGTACAGAGGGTGCATACCGAATGACAGCATTGGGACCATGTTACTACACAGGTCAGGCAGGTAATGTAGCAACAGGCCTTGTGTTGTGGCCACTTGCATGGGCAATTAGAGTACTGTGATGTTAATGAGTGGTAGCAATGTGTGTATGTTAACAAGTGTGATGCAGGATGTGGTAACACATGGACCTATATATAGTGCTGTCTGTAAAGGCATGGACAGGTAAGTAGTACAGAGATGTGTGTGTGTGTGTGTGTGTGTGTGTGTGTGTGTGTGTGTGTGTGTGTGTGTGTGTGTGTGTGTGTGTGTGTGTACTGTTAAGCAATGCTGTACTGGTTTTAAAGTGCGGTTATTGTTTTCCCCCACAGATGGCGAGGTGGGTCAGGGTCCCTACTGCACCCAATCTGAAGTTGGTGTCCATACAGACACTGATGATGATTATGATGATGATGATGATGATAATGGTGAGGCACAGGTGGGGTTATCAGGGGCCAACACTGTGCATACATTTGACATCCCACTTTTAGCCACCCGACCCCCGCACACAGTTACAGTGCCTATACACACCCCAGCACCAGTGACCATAGCAGAGGGACAGCTGACATTCAGTGGCATTGCACAGGAAAGTGTGGTAACCATGCCTACTGTGTCCAGTCACAGCAGGCATAGCTGGATGTCCGGCAGGCTGCTACATAGGCAGATGTCCCAAGATGCTCGTGGTAGGGTCACTAGACATCATGCCCTTGGCATAGGCAACATAGCTGCAACCAGCTGATGCATGTTCCAGGCTAGAATGGTGGGAGAGGCATATATTGAGCATTACACCAGACAGGGCCTTAGGCTGCAGAGGGCTGCACTTGCTACTGTAGGTGACCACCTCCTGAAGTAGTGGCTGCCATCCATGCTTCTAACAAGCAAGCAGATAGATAGCATGATGAGCTGATTGCCCTCATCATCCATGGTGTGTCCATGCTTCGACATGTGGTGGGGATGCGGCAATGCCCGTGTGGATGTGGCTCAGCAACACCAACAGCTGGCACTCAGCATGGGTGTGCTGGGACACCAAGGGGCTCCCCTAGTGGCAGTAGCAGCCCCAGCAATGCAGGGGGTGTGCTGTCCACACCACACTGCAGCAGGCCATGTGCACATGGTCCTGGCCAGTCCCAGGAGGGATGTGGTACCAGTGGACAAATGTCATCAGCAGGTGAGAGTAGCACTTCAATGCCTGTACCTGCACGTGCCCATGGAACCCCTGGCAGGCACAGTCCATGTGTCCATGGCCAGAGGCAGTGAACTGCACACCCTGCCAGGTATGGTCTGCAGCTGTCCATAAACACCTGTGTAGGGCAGCCACAAGGCAGAACTGTGTGCATGCATACTCACACACTAATCAAACACACCTAGGGCACCTCATACCTACACACACCACATCACCTCATCCAGCTTCCCAGAGTACAGCCCTCATCCACACACATGGTGTCAAATGTATGGCCCACCCTCAGCCTCTGGCAGACCAGCACCACACCCTGTGCATATGATGATACCTGTGCCCCATCCCTGTCATCCATACCATTGAGGCAGGGACAGGCTGATATGGTTCTCATGCACAGGGTGAGTGTACACCAGTGTACCACAGTCCTACAGTGTAACATGGTGTAGGGTGTTGAGTGTGAGGCATAATTGGCAAGTAGTGTAGCTGTCCATCAGTGATGCCTTCTAGCTGTTAGTAATACTGCTTGGTTGTGATCTTTAAACTGATATGATGCAAGTGTGTTGTAGGTGTACATGTGTCAGCATGAGGATGCCCTGTGCATATGATGATACCTGTGCCCCATCTCTGTCATCCGTTCCATCAATGCAGGGACATGCTGATATGGTTCTGATGCACAGGGTGAGCATACACCAGTGTACCACAGTCCTGCAGTGTAACATGTTGTAGGGTGTAGAGTGTGAGGCATAATTGGCAGGTAGTGTAGCTATCCAGCAATGATGCCTTCTAGCTGTTAGCAACACTGCTTAGCTGTGGTCTCTAAACTGATATGCAGGTGTATTGTAGATGTACATGTGTCAGCACAAGGATGGTCTGCAGTCATAATGCACAACGAGATATGTCATTGTGCTGACACCATGGCAGTGACATATCTGGGGTACAGTTGAACACATTTCACAGGTTACTATACAGGGTATTGCCTGTGCCATATGGATAGATGGCCCGCTGAGGCATGTATACCCTGCAACCTGATGTAGACCCATCCACATACAAGCACACAGTTTCTTGCCAACACTGGGACTTGACCCAAACCTAGCTATGTCATGCTACTGACATGTGTGGTCTACATTGCACAAACACTGCCTTAACCACTCTGTATCCAACGGTCCTTATTCTGGCCAGCAACAAAATGAGCAGCCCTTGCAGGTCATGAACTCAGGGCTTTTCATACTGAAGTCACAACACATGACCACTATGCCATGACCACTGTGGGGACAGCTGTTGTGCTACCAATACATCTGTCATTACCCAAATTGAGTGGTATTGAACACTTGCCTTTACATCCTAGATTGTGTAGTCCTTGTCATTAATATGACTGTTACATCACATATGTTGTTTCATCATAATGTACACATAGCAGATACATATGTTGGGATACACATGGTAGGGTATAAGCAACCATGACATTTACTCATGACAAGTATATGGTTGTATACATATAGGTGTATAGATGTCTACATGTATATACACAGTTATACACATACATATGTCTGTATACACATCTGTATAGTGCTACATACATATGGCCATGTGTACACCTCTTCATATGTACATATGTGTACATATCTATACATATATGTATCTATACATATGTGTATATATAGGTATATGTAAATGTACATATAGATATGTGTATATAGCTGTATATGAATGCACATCCTATGTGTACAGACATGCCGAGTTGTGTTGGTATATATTTAGATATCTATAACTATATGTGCATACATATCTATACCAATATACCTACTACTGTCGATATATCTGTAGATATCCATATGTTTATGTGCATATATATCGCTATCTGTATATGTGTAGCCATATATTGCTCTTTATATGTATATATCTGGGTGTGTATATGTATATCTATGTACTTATACATACCCATCTATATATGTTGATATGTATATGTGTAATCATAGATATATATCTGGATGTATATATGTACAGATGTCCTCACCATATGTCTTGAACATGGAGTGTAGACCAACTCCAGCCCCTAAAGTCCCAATGTCATAGTGCAAGTAGATGTCTGGTAGGTATAGTAGGTATATCGGTAGACTATTGCAACTGTAATTGTGATTGTCTTCACAGACATGGTGTGTGTGGGAGGTCACTTCTGCTTTCCATATGTGTACCATTGGCTACTGACAAACATCCTAAGGACATCCTGGTAAAGAACCACTGCTAGCACATAATGCCCCCATGGACTGCAGCACAGATATTGGCCAATATATGTGGACATTCTGAAACACTCTTTACAGTCCAGAGGTATACACAAAACCCCTTAGTGCTAAACATGTGTACCATGCATAACAATATGGATGTTAACAGCCATGTAGATGGGTATAACACATAATGACTGGTATACATATGCCACCATAGGTATGCATTCACACACCCCTGTCTGACCTAATACATAATACCGCTGGTACAGGGGTGTCATGGCCACATACTACCCATTAGATAATGACATACATCTGTACAGCATCCCACTGCTCTGTCTGACATACATGACTGTTAAGGGAGACCCGGCCCCTGTACATCTGGCAAGTATCTCCACATGACATATCACTGGATAAGTACACTAAGCTGTTAGAGATGTAAAAATGCACTGTGCAGGCTACAGGCAGACTGGCTCATCACTGACCAACATCTCCTGTGGGGGAATGCACATGTACCTGCATTTATAGCAGGCTCTGCAGGCATGTCACACCACAGGGTAAGATACACCTGTGTGAAGGGGCATACCCACATCCAATGTGAACACAGCCACAGCCACAAATGGTAAGCTTGCATAAAAGTACAGTATATGGACTATCTGTTCAACAACATCCTCATATGTGCCACTCACAGACTAACACTACATATACTGGGGTGCTACATGGTGTGTTCTGCTGTCTGTCTGTGGTATGGGATATGTGTGTGTGTGTATGGCCCTAAAAACATGTAAACCAATATGGTAACATACAGTGGAGCAGCATGTAACATCAGATAGGATGGGACCTATAACAATGACATCTACCACAGTCTGTACACAGGCTGAAGAACATGTTCACAATACACACACTGTCGACAGTCACCATAGTTACACAGACCTCAGTACTGTACAAATGACCATGGAATGTCCTGGTAATGTCGGCAAATATTACTCGTACTGTACATAACATGTGTAGTAGTCTGATATCTCCCTGGCTTGCTATGATGACACTTATGTTGGTGTACAGCACACATGCACCTTGTAATGCACGACATATGTTCAAAGGTTGATAGAGTTCTGGCTGGAAGCACATACACAGGGCCAATATTGACATCTTGCTGTGTTAACCTCATACATGTACTGTTGTAACAGGGTTTATTGCAACATGTGTCCTATGAGGGATATGAAGTCAGTAACTGTCAGGGCTTTCACCATCTACAAACTGCAATCCTCACACTACCTTCTGCAGTTCACAGATACATGCTCTGTGGGTAACATATAACACCAAGGGCACAACACACTGCCCTGTCTGCAGATGACCCTGCAGATACAGATTCCTCATAAACACAATACTGACATGGCAGGTATTACAACATGTAGGACAGCCATATCCACAAACACACACTGTTAAACCAACATTACTCCACATGCAGTATAGCAGTACTTACAGTCTGTAGTCAGGCCAGGCACATCCCCTACCAGTGTGTTGCCCTGTTTCCACAGTGTAAGTTGATAGGGGTAAATTGCCAATCCATCTGGGCTGCATTTCACCAAATGACAGTTCTAGTTCCTACCCGGAGTGGATGTTAAGGGCCAACACCAAAATGATGTTCCTAGATATTGGAGTGTGTTACCATGCAATTGGCTATGGGAATGTTATCACAGCTGTTCCACATGCACTCAATTAGAGGAGGACTGCAATTGGTGCAGAGGCCATCAGCTGATCATGATCATAACTTACAAAACATAAGCTGCTGCCTAGCAAAGCAGGTGTTCATCCCACATCCACCAGAGAGGGTGTGGGCAGGGCAGACAGAGACAAAGTATGTCAGGGAAGGTGTGGGTGAGCAAAATGTAAGCATGTTTGCGTCACACACCTACCAGTATGGGGTTTCAAACACCTGACTGCTATGCATAGCTATCACATGTGTATACAGTTATTGCATGCGCCACATAGCTTACATGTTGGTGAGCTGTCCAGACGTATATGTGCTGGTGAGTAAAACCTGCAACACTGTTGCGGTACAGTAGGTCTAGCACACAAACCTGTCCACATGAACAGGTGTCAGCATCAACATAGCCACACTCTGTAAGGGACTCATACACATTGCCACACTTGGTAGGGTAACAAATATACTTCCTAACCAGTTACATTGCCACAATACAGTAATGCATAGCTATGAATTGGCCCACAGGGGTTATCCTCAGGTTCTATGGTCAAAGGGTCTGACATTAGATAGCATGCTTCAGTATGACACTGGGTGTGGTACTGGGTGTGACTGTGGTTGGAAGCATCATAAACCACACACACAGACACAGGGTGCTAGTTCCAGTGTGCATGTGTGCATTGCTTCATGGGTGCATAGTAGTTGATGGTCCCAGATGTCTGTACAAGGCTAGGTGAGGGGTATACATTGGCACAAGGCCACATGAGAATAGTCTGCATTATGTCTAAGGGGTGTAGTGTCCGGAATGGACCACACATGTGGGTATAGTTTACACCATCCAGTCTCCTGGGTTACTATTGTGTGTGGCCAGTGCTGTGGAATGCTTGGTATGTATGTGTTCTGTACACCATGACATGGATGGTGTTTGGGATGTGCACACATCCCACATTCATGTACAGTGGCATGTGAAAGTGTACCTGGTTTGTCTGGCCAATGTTGTGTACACAGAATGTAATCATCAGATGTGACAGTCCCGCCCTCATGTGGTGGGGCCAGGTAATGGAAATCTGGTTGACCCTGCACCTACATTGGTAGGATGCTAGAGGTATTCTCTGGTGTCAAGGCATCTGTCCATACAGGGCATGTGTGTAAGGCATAGTATGTCCTTTGCAGATCACATTTAATGGAACCACAGTTGTTGCAGGCTTCCGGTGGGTAACATACTGAATGCGCACTATCTGCAAATAGGTGTCTATCGTACTGCTGGACAGGGTGTCATGGCATCTGTAGGCCACTGCATTCACACCATTGTAACTATCAGTCACCAATATGCAGTGTACTACACACATCTTGGCTGTTGCCTCGCCATGTGTGTGTGTGTATGAGACATGAGTTGAGAGTGTGCTCTGGGTAATACTGGGGTTGCTAACTGTGATTGTCTGGCCTTGTCACATGTATGGGTATGGATATGCACCCCAGCATCTTGGCTATTTCACAGCTGCTTTCCGTGTACCCATTCATGTAGGGATTGACGTGCCACATGCGGACACACACAGGGTCATATTTCACATGTATGTGTATACAGTTGCTAGATGACTATTTCCTTGTGCAGTCATGTTGCACAGCTGGCACATGTACCACATGGTCTGTAATGCTGACAGATACTGGTGGCTAGTATCTGCAGTGAGTGACATCTGGACCTCATGTGTTTGGGGCCCTTTGGCTGTATGCTTGGTGGGACAGGCCTGTGTGTCTCCTTGTCACAGTCACCCTCTTCCACACATCTATGTCCCTCTACCTTTGGCTTATTATAGTGTGTTGTCCTTACATATATGTCTGTATTCCTACCACGGTGTGTGCAAGGCATGAGTGGTGCATACTGACGAGTGTCTGCACTAACAACTGCAACTGCCAGATATGTCTGGTCCACTGGTGTTTGGAGACATGTCCATCATGTGTTTAAGTGTGTGAGCATGCCCAGTATGACCTTTCAGTATGTTGTTGCCTTACATTGCCTTCATTTCTCTAAGTGTATGATCATGCCCAGTATGGCCGTCTGTATTGCATGTGTGGGTCAAGTCCAGGTAGTTTGTACTGCAGTGCTGACCTTTGTGTTGTACACCAACAGGTAGCATGATGTATCTGCAGGGTATCCATCCATCATTTGGCATTGACCGTTACTACATTTCTACATAGCGGGGGGGGGGCACCTGACTGTTTCTATAGCTCTACATAGGATTGGGAGGGGCACACCTGACTGTTGCTATATTTCTACGTAGATTGGGGGAGGGCACACCTGACTATTTCTACATTTCCACACAGGATTGGGGGGGCACACCTGACTGTTACTATATGTCTACATAGGATGGGGGTGGGCTCACCTGACACTTGTACACATTTGCTGGGACTGTACTGGTATGTTGGGTACTCCACTTCAGTCTGTAGTCTTATCTATCATTCTGGCTAGAGGCATACCAGTGTACTACAGATCATGGCTTTGGTTGCCCTACATATTATTGTCTGACTTCCTACCCTTCAGAAATGACATCCCACTGCCTGCCCTGCTGTGGTCTGTCTGTGTAGGCCTGAGGGAGGTTAACCATAGCCATTATTCTGGGACCATGGCACAGGCTCTGTTTGGGTTTGTCTACACCTGCCTTGCTGCCTGACTCTGTTGTTGGATATGTGAACCATCCTGACTGACATGTGTAGGTCATATGGACACACACGTCACTCAGCACATTTCCTGCAGTGGGTTTTGTCACCCTGTGTAGTACTGGCTACTAAGGTGACTCCAGTATGTGTTACAGATGTCATGGTGCCACTATGGGTGTCTACTGTCTGCTGCTATAACACCCAGCCTTCCATTTCCCTTCCATGCTTACATCCATACCATAGCTACAGGTAATGAAACATTCTACTCCATATGGCAATTAGTAGGTTGATTGACTTACCTTGTGGGCGTGACAGGTTTGTGGATGGTGCTGGTGGGCTGCTTATGTCGGATGCACATAGTATACTCCCTATACATGGTTGAGCATAGGTAGTGTTATGTTTGTCATCCCTTTTACTGTATGTGCGAGTCAGAGAGAGGTGTCATTCCCTGGGTCCCTACTGTGTCAGCGCATGTGCTATGCATTGCCTCTTTGCCAAGGCCAGGGCATACTGGGCATGCCTCCTTCTGCCTACTGGGGCAGGCTCAAGTTGTTCCTCCTACAGGTCACTCTATGCCTGTGCAGGCCTTGGCATTGGTGGGGGGGGAGCTGTGTGGCCCTGCCCCATGCTATTCCTGCTGCAGCTGTTTCCGCAGAATCATATTATGTAGTATAGCACATACCATAACAATTTGGGTACAAGTATCTGGTGAATACTGCAAGGCTCCACTGGATGTGTCCAGACACTGGAACTGTGACCTGAGCATCCCAAACACATAGTATATTATATGTCTGGCATGTGCGTGTGCCTCATTATGGCATTGTTGTTCAGGTGTGTGTGCATTTCTGATGGGTGTCATCAGCCATGGCTCCAGTGTGTACCCAGCATCCCCCACTAAGTGGCCATAGGGTATGTCCCCACTGGCAAATCTCTGGTACAGCTGCGTAAGATGCCATATGTGGGAATCATCATAGCTTCCAAGGCACCTTGCAAACACATTCAGTATAATGCCATGGGCATCACATACAACCTGGCAGTTGATTGAGGGGATGCTCCTGTGGTTGATGTAGGCCCTACCCTGCTCACTGTGTGGTGCTTTCATGCATATGTGCGTGCAGTCTATAGCACCCACTACCCCAGGGTATTCTGCTATTTGGAGGAAGAGATGCATATTGCTGGTTAACACTTCATGGGTGTTGAGGAAATATATGTGTTCACTGGCATGTGCTGACATGGCATCCAGGAACTGGTGGAATACTGTGGATGCTGATGCCTGTGAGATCCCCATGATATCCCCAGTTGTGCTTTGGGAGATACCTGTGGCTAGTATACCTAGGCCTACACATACATTGGTATCCACTGGGATGGGTTTCCCTCAGTCAGTGTGGTGTGACAGGTGTGGCCAGCACAGCTCAACACATTGCTGTAGGAGGTCTCTGTCCACCCTATAACGCTCCACTATCTCCAGCTCATGTAGCCCCTGGTAGGTTACCCTGGGCCTGTACACTCTTCTCCATCTCCTCCCTGTGGGTTGTTCAGCAGCATTCACATCATCACCACCCTCAGGCTCTTGCACATGTTGTTCTATGTTGCCTGCTGCAGCCCTTCTTATTTTGTAGGTTTGTTAGTTAAAATTTCCTTGCTTGTATACACCAGTGGTGTAGAGTGTGGGAAAAACCCAAGGGGAAGGTGTTTTCATAGTTTATAGTGGTGTTCTGGGCTGGGCTGGTCTGCTGCCTGTGTAATTGGTGGATTCTGATACATTTCACCTGCCAACTAAGCTAGTTCTCCTTAATTACCTTCCTACTGTTGTTTTCCCTTCCCATTGCCTTCCTGTATAAGCCCGTCTGCATGCCACACAAACAGAGTGCTTAAATGTGCACACTGATGCTATTTCCTGGTTTAACCTCTTTTTTCTTCTTGTATGACCTGGTGCACACCGCGCACATCTGCTTAGGCATTGTAAAGACTGCTAGGCAGGTTTAGACACACACCCTAGCTTAGCTGTGCTTTGCTATGAGCAAACCCAAGCCACAGGGCTCCAATCCACTTACAGTATGCCTGACCCTCCCCCCCATGATGTCACCTACCTCCTAGGCTTGCAACCAGCTATTCATACTCTTACACTGTTGGGACCTGCCTCACATCCTGGGGAAAACTGAGATTCACTATCTTTCTCCTCATTTACATAGGATTGCCTGCTAATGCATAGTTACATGTCTCACACTGAGCCTCCCCCCTTAGCAACCACTACTCACTGGCCATGTTGTCTTCTGTCTGCCATTGACTTGCATAACAGAATATTGATTTTAGTTAGAATGCTTAATTTATGTTTCTTATGTTATTTTCCCCCCAATCCTGTTTGCGCACCACTGCCCTACACTTAAACAGCCGGGATAGGCTAATAGTAATTAAAAGTTGATACAATTTTTGTACTGTTTCCAATGTCAATGGCCTTATACTTGGCCATTGGCATGCTTACTACATGATATGCAGCCTTTATTTGGGGCTGTCATAGCTCTAATTTGGATTTTGCAGACATGTACTCGGTACATTTCTGCTGATTGCACTAGTCCTGCACAGAGAGTCGCAAGCTTCCTGGATCGCAAATTCACCTCATTTGCATGGATTTTTCCTGCAAATGGGGTGACTTGTATACAAGGGCTTAGTCCATGCAAGATTAGTGCAGAAGTGCCCGTGCACGCCCCCTGCAGGCTGTTCCTGGATCACACAGCAGACATATTGCCTGCTTGGGCTCCTGCATCAATTTTGCACGCTGTGCAAGCTTTTGAGAATCCGGGGGACAGAGTATTTTTCATGCAGCTTTGAAGCAATTATTATACAGCATTGCTGCACCTGGTTCTAGCAGCCATTTATATATTTTTATTTTCATTTTCTCTGCCTTAAGTGATTTATTTGCATACAGCCATCTTTGCTATAGAACATAATGGTGGCAGATATTTTGTTTAGTTAATAAGGCATATTTGGATTTACTTTTTCATTCTAGAAAATTATTGTGCAGTGAGTACTTGCAATTTGCTGCATTAAACAATGGGTTGATTTATTGCAGTAATTTTGTATTTTGCATTAGACACAATTTCATAAAAGTCAACCAAACTGGTTGACAATGTTTAAAAAAATACAACAATTCGATATGTTTTTGTCCTACAGTGGAATAATGAGTCCTCAGATACTATGCAAGTCAAATATCTGAATTAGCTATAAATTATATAACTTTTTGCCCTGAAGATTTTGTTTTTGTTGGCTGCAGGCTCTTCACATCTGTTCTAAGTTTGGCACCAGCAAAAGAATCTGCTTTCTTTAACTTTTTGAAGCTTATGTATTATACATCTTAAACTGAGATCAGTCACTTGCAGCTCAGATACTATGTTGTGTTGCTGTATGTGTTTCACCTAATACAAGCAAGAGAGGTACCTGTACACCTATAGTGGTCATGATGGTTAAAGTACATATCTGTTTGTAGAGAATGCATGTGTGCGCATGAGTGTGTGTGTGTGTGTGTGTGTGTGTGTGTGTGTGTGTGTGTGTGTGTGTGTGTGTGTGTGTGTGGTTGTGTATGTGTGCCTATGTCTGTGTGGCTGGGTGTGTGCATAAGCATGTATTTGAGTGTGGCCATAACCATAACTGTATGCTTATAATAATTGATAGGTTTACAGGTTCATATGTGTGTTCTAGGCTAATTACCACTTTTTAAGTCTAACTATGCATTCAAATCTCCAACAGGTTCTGGTACCTATGATGTGTGTAATCACAGGCTTGAAAGAGGAAATATTTGCAAGCAGGGGGCTGGGAGATGAACCATTTACAGGCTAGGTGCCAAACCAGAGATGTATATCCTGCTCCCCATCAACTGTCCAAGTTACACTTGAATTGATTTAGGTAGAACTCTGTTTCACGTGGGTGGGGAGCCTGTTCCAGAGAAGGGGTTGTCTCTGGGATACATACCTGTTTCTCCGGCAGGTTCTGTTTATATCACAGGTAAGGTTTAAGCCTTTAGAGAGGATAATTCTGTTGCTGCTTGCTTTGCAGATGTGCAGTAGATCCATCAGAGTGGGATCTGATAATGCCTTGTATGTCAGCCATAGAGTTCCCCTCAATATCCTGTAGGAGACAAAATACAGGGAGGTGGTCTGCATAGGACTTATGCCCTGTATTCTTTTAGTGAGGAACTTCTGTGGATGTTCTATTTGTTGGATGCACCTGGTTAGGTACATACTAAAGGGGGCATTGTACTCAATGACAGGTCTGATGAATGCTGAATACTATGGAACAATGACCTCCTTGTACCTAGATGCCATAACTTTGTTTATATGTTACACAATGTAGAATGATTTCCTCACTGTTGTAGACTTGCTGGCCAAAAGCTAGATTACCGTCTATGAGTGTCCTCGAGTCCTTGACCACTGGGTCGACTCATAAGGTGTGCTGTCAATATGATAGTTACCAGTAGTGTATGACTTCCTGAAGGATACTATTATGCATTTCGTGGCATTTAGTTTTAGTCCATGCCTCTGACACAAGCTTTTTGTCAGTGTTAGTCCTTTCTGGAGAACGTTAGTGCCTGTGGAGAATTCTATGACTTCTATTAATTTGCAATCATCTGCAGATTTGGTCAGCCAGAGGCCCTTGACATTGGCCTTGACTTGAAGTAAATGCCAAAAATGACCAGTCCCAGGACTGACCCCTGAGGGACTCTGTTTGTGACTGGATTTTTTGTTGAGGTTGACTCCCCAATTTTAACCACCTGAGTCCTGCAAGGGGAGCCAGGTTGCTATTAGCCATTTGACATAAGGGTTTATATCTAAATTCTTCAGTTTGTCAACAACCCCCAAGTAGGGTTTTAAGTGAAATGTCTTAGCCAGGTCAAGGTAGGCAGCGTATAATACACAATCAGTGTGCATTCAATTACATGCCTAACCAATAAACAGTCAGTGACCAAAGGTGAGAATCAAATGTACTGTGTATCTGTAAGGTAGACGCCTTAACCATCATGCCTATTTCCAGCCTTCCCACCTTCTTTTAGCCTTCCCAAGCCAAATTATGTATGTTTATCAAAATCATTAGTTATAAATTTCTGTGTTTACTTAAACTTGTCACATAAAAATGTGAAGCCTGCTTCTGAGAGCCTTTTTCGATGACATTAATCACATCATTATGGATGTTAGCACTGGTAAGCTTACTCATACTGTTGAAATATTCAAACTTTTAACCTGTTTTTGACAATGTTATATGAAGGATAAGGGGTACAGAGAAGGGAAAATGTTAGCCTATGCATTTCATTTTTAGTATGCCTTAAGTGCTGGCAGACTAAGAAATGTATAAGATTTGTTCTGAGCAGAATGCTCTATCATGGAATTCAGAACGCATGCCTAATATGGAAAGTCATAAACAAGTAGTCAGAAGATCTTAGCAAAATTAATGCTGTCGTGTTCATTTTTCATTGGT
This sequence comes from Protopterus annectens, assembly GCF_019279795.1. Lineage (NCBI taxonomy): Eukaryota > Metazoa > Chordata > Ceratodontiformes > Protopteridae > Protopterus > Protopterus annectens. Next base: position 1,523,706,137 of record NC_056732.1, on the reverse strand, counting down.
GAGCAGTTATTTTAGGATTGTTTCAATAATATTGCTTTTAATGAAAGAAGGTAGAAAATATCAAGCACAAAAAATAACAAGACCATGATCTCTTAGTCTCGCACATACATGTTTCTCTTTGCAATAAAGGAAATTGTTATTCTCTGCTGAAAAGTGTCATGTGAAGGTTATGTGGTACCTTAACATAATTAAAGACAGTTACTTCCATGAGTCGCTGTGAGGGATTTAAGTAACTTTTGCAGCAGCACATTGTTTCTTTGTATTGTGCATCTGGTTTCCAGTTATCTCCTGAAATACTGCCCTATTACTTTGCCCAGCTTTATGCTACTAGACACATCTGTTAGTACTTAGAACTAGTAATACCCTCATTAAAAATCTTATGCTCCTGCTCTGGATGGCTGTCAGTCTGAATTATATAAGTCTGATAATGACTATGAAATTCCTGAGTTAGCATGTGTTGTCAGTGTAACAATTAGAACAGAGTCCCTTCTATATTCATGGAAGCATTCTGTTTTCACTGCTGTTTTAAAACCAAGTAGAAACCATCAGATTTCTGATTGCTATGGTACTATAGTAATAAGCAGTATGTATTATAAAATGCTTATGATGTTCCTTTCATATATACTAAACACCTGTGAAAAGTCTGATGAAGTGTCACAAATTAATATGATTAAACACTTTTTAATTATACAAACTGCTCTGCTCATAGTTATCAGCCAGCTTGCTCTTGTAGTCTTTTATATAACATCAAGAATGCTGTACACACCTAAACATACTCCGATGGTACTGATTTGTTATGGACAGACTTTTATCAATAACTATTAAGAGAAGTTTTGCTACTATACTAATACTTTCTATCTCTATGTCTGTCCTTCTCCCCCTGTTCCCATCTCTTTTACTGAGACAGCATTCCTCAACCTGAACACTAAGTCAGCATTTCATTATTTAAACTTGTATCTATGAAATTATGTTTCAAAGTAAATTACCCATGGGTTCCTCATCTGTTTGATCTGCAGTCTTTAAAAACTGCAAGAGATTACTAATAAAACTGGATCTTTTTGAATATCTTATAACTATATATCTGTTTAAGTGGAGGTAGCACTGCTAAAAACACAGTTGTCTGTTTTTTTCTTTTTTAGTCTGACAATAATCTACTTAAAATTGTTAGCTATATAGGGTACAAGTCACAAATGGTATTGGTATATACAGTGCTAATGATGAGTGGAACCTTTATGAGCCTAGGCATACAACCCAAATGTACCCCCATGGATATTTTGCCTAAGAGGATATTTTAAGGGGTGCATGTTAGTTAGGGCATGATTTAACTGCTGCCTCTGTCCTGCAGAGACACGGGGGTCACACCAGGGGTGAAATTCCAATTTCCCATCCACTAATCCAGGATACACGAATAGGGACAGGGAAGGACTCTACTTCTAAAACAGAGACACAGATTGACATGATTCAAAGAGAGCAGTAAAAAGGACCATAGTCTTTTGTCAGCACAAGTAATGTTTCCTGATGCACTATTATGTAATGTAATGCATATAAACCTTCTATGATTTGGACACACACATACACATTTGAATATGCATATGATTCAGAGACATCTAAGGTCATGTACCAGGTTTAAAAATACTTATGACTTACAGGGCACTGATATACAAATTTTAGGGTGTATTGTCAAGAACTACTCTCTATTTATCAACACACGGATTAATACAAAAGCAGTGCAACCCACATTACCAGCACTGAGATGCATATGCAAAGAAAGTTAACAGAGTCAATGTCATGTTCATTTGAAGTATACAGCTATTAGATAGCTGCCAGCAGTTGGATAGCTGTCATGTTTGTGAACAGAAACTTGATTGTACTGGCAATGTGTGCAATAATATGTTTGGGCATGTCATTATGTGATTACCTAGTATCACAGAAAAAAATAATGACCATGGTGTACACCCTAGCTATAAAGCATATTTTGCAGCCTTGTAAGGGGATCATTAGCTTATCAGAAAAATCTGCAGGCAAAATTTGGAGGTGGTCAAACAGCAGCTGTAATTTGAAACTTTCACTAGTTAGCAGACATTGTCAGCTTTACTGGTACCCCAGACAACATGCATCTTGCAATGCATACATTTAACACAAGGTGATCCTGCATATTACATAACAGCAGATCCTATTCAAGCAATATGCAGGTAGTATGTGACCATCACAACATCATAATTAAGTTTTTTATCCAGCATTTGCGTGGTGCACTTGACTCCCTTATCTGATATGACTGCAGGAGCTGTGGCTTACAAACTGTAGCCTGCATGCGTCCACATGTGGAATTCTACATCCAGACAAAGAACTCATATAATGTGGCACACAAAGGGTTCTGTCGAGTGTGTGTTTGCTCATCTGAAGTACAAGTCTGTTAATCATATGCCTCTGGTGGTGCCATGTAATATATGCCAAATATACTACTCAGCTGCACACAGTTTCACAAAATTTCCAGATATTTGCCTCATATTTGTTCTTCATAGGTTCATAGGTTGGTACTAGGCTGTTGGCCCTAGGGCCTATACCAGCCTAGCCATAACAATTCCCTGGCTATTTCTTCCCACAATATTTACTTCCCTGGACCCCTGTCTAGCAAGGTGACTGATGTGATCCCCGGGGTGAATTTCGTATCTCCCATCCAATCATCAAGGTTCCTTTTGAAGAGGGCCAAAGAGGTGCTCTGCTTGACATGTATGGGCAGTCTATTCCAGAGTCTGGGTGTCTCTGGGTCAGGAACCTATCCCTCCAGCATGTTTTGTTCATTGTGATGACAAGGTTTAGATCCCTAAAGCGTGTGGCTCTGAGGGATTGGGATTTCTTTAAGTGTAGCATGTCCAACAGCTCTGGGTTTGACATGGCCTTGTATGTTAAGCAGAGATCACCTCTGAGTAGACGATATGCGACAGAGTACAGCTGCAGTTTTTTTAGATGATCAGCATAGGGCATCTGCTTTAGGCCTGTAATTCTTTTAGTGAGAGATTTCTGTGGCCTTTCCAGTTGTTGCAAATGTCTTGAGAGGTACATACCAAATGGGGCATTGTATTCTATAATGGGACTAATGAGGGATGAGTACAGTGGGATAATGACCTCCTTTTTCTGGATGAAAAGCCCTTACTGATGAGGTGTGCCACATAGAAGGATTTCCTGACTGTTGTGGCGATGTGGTTATTGAAGGTGAGACCACTGTCCACCTGTGTCCCTAAGTCTCATCACACTTTCAGTGTTTAGTGTACTGCCACCTATGTGGTAATTCATGGGTACATGTTTTTTCCCAAAGGGGATAACTATACATTTCATGGCATTGAGCTTGAGCCCATGGCTCTGGCACCAAGCATCTCATTCTGTAAGGCCCTTTTGTAGAATATCCACACCATCTGGGATTCAATAATGACTCCCAGTTTGCAGTTATCTGCGAACTTTGTTAGCAAGAGTTTCTTAGTGTTGGCCTGTACTTCAGAGAGGTAGATGCCTAACAAGAGTGGTCCCAGGACTGAACCCTGGGGTACTCTACTTGTCACTTTTCTGGAGCTGGATTTGGAGTTGGCTACTGTTACAGTGTGGGTTCTGTCAGTAAGCCAGTTGGCAACCCATCGAATGATGTAGGGATTAATGCACAGCTTAGTAAGTTTATCTTTGATTCCAGAGTGGGGGATGGTGATGAAGGCCTTGGTGAGGTCCAGATAGGCTGTGTGGACTGCCTCGCCCTCGTCCACAGCTCTGGAGACTAATTCGAAGAAGTCAATCAGATTCAGGAGACAAGATCAGCCCTTCACAAACCCAAACTGGGTGGGGTCAACTGTTTGAAGGTTGTCAATGTCGTTGTTTATAAGTTCCATGATAATATGTTCTATGGCCTTGCAGATCAGGCTCATCATACTGATGGGGCGGTAGTTTCCAGGATCCAAGGTGGATCCCCCCTTGTGGAGTGGGATAATTTCTTTTGGGAAAAGCTCTTTTAATGACAGGGATGGGAAATTGAAAAAGATCACCCTATAGCGATCAGGAAGACCCCTATTCTCAATATACTCAAAACACCTACTGACCATTGGTTTGGTGATAGGGTTTTGAGACCTTCATAACAGCCAGCAAACTCATTTAATGTCTCTACTGAGACTCTGAGTTTGATTCCCACCAAACATTGAACACTGAACATTAAAAACTTTGTTGAAACACAGGTGCCCAGTAGGAAGGTAGCTGGAATAAAGAAGCTGAACCACGACAAAGTAAAATCTTTTTTAATACAAAATGGTGAGCGCTTCTGCAATTGTAACCATTGCTTCATCAGACAGTTCATTCAAACAGCAACAGCACTTAAATACTTTAATTCATTACTAAAACAACCAATCCTACCACTCAAAGTTAATTCAGCACTCAGCAATCAAATAATTACTATGATTAAGTTTTGCCCTTAGTTAATTGCTGAAGTCAGAAAAACACTTTAAAAACCATATGCACAAAATGTAAAAACAAGAACATGCGGATGCATATAAACAAAATACATAGAAAGTCAATGAATAAATACATATGCTCATGTTCCCCCTTTAGTAACTGCTTGTGTGTGTGGGTATAAGCATAAAAATATGTACATTTATATAAAAATATAAAAATATAAGCAGTGCACACTCAACAACTTAATACATATATTCTGCCTAATAAATACACATGCTGTCCACCTAATAAATAAATATGCTTTAAACATACATCTCAACAAATACTTGTCTTTAGTGATATCTATGCTAGAAACAGCTCAAGAAATACTGTCATATTGACCCAAAGTCCTGCATGTGTTTATCTACTCTTCTCTTGTTTAGATAGTATTATTATTATTTATTTTATTTTAACCTTCTAGATTTTAGCACTGGCTTCAATGGAACACTATCATTCAGACGCAAACCTCTGTGTACTCCTAAACGCAAAATCCATTTTGCTTCCATATTTTCAGTAGTATTGACTATGTAACCCATCTTATTGCTAACATTCTGAATGTGTAAAACCTGAAACAAACATATGTGGTCACCCCCCTTATCCAATGTATGCTTAGCCAAAGCATTATACAGTTGCCCTTATCTAGTGCAGTAAAGGTGATCCCTTATCCGTTCCCTAAGGTGACGGTTAGTTTTGCCAACATAGAAATGGAAACATGTTGTGCAGTGAGCTACATACACTACATTCTTAGTATTGCAATCAGCAGAATTCCTTAGCTCCCATAGACGCCCTGTTTCAGGGTGCTTAAAAAACCTTGATTCTGATTTTCCACATCTATGGGTACCATTCACTGTGCTATCCATCAGAGTAGGTATCCTTGGATAGCAAAGCTGCTCTTTCAGATTTTTCTTATTTCTAAATGCAAAATGTGGTTGTCCACCCACTATGTTGGTAGTATCCTCATCTACTAACAACATATGCCAGTTTTGTCGTATGATGGTTTCAAACCTTTTCACATCTCTTGTATATGGTAAAACCATCAGAATGTATGGTAATACACTATTCCTGATACCTACCCTGTCACTACCTGCTCTATCGGAGTAGTAGGGCTTAGCTTTACCTTTCCTTTCTTTGTGTACATTATGGTACACCTTATCAATTTCATGTTCACCATACCCCCTATTAATGAAACCTGTTCTTAGCTTAGTTAACTAATTTCGATACACTTCCTCTTGACAACATAGGTGAAATGTTCTCATTGCCTGACCTCAGATTATGTTAGTAAAAATCTTAGAGTTATGCGTACTGTTTCTGTGTAGAAACCTGGCCAAAACCTGCACAGTCTGCAGAGCAGTCTAACACCAACAGCAACTTGAGATTTATGAGAGAAATCAATGGGCAGTCAGAGGTACCACCAACAGCCTACCAGTAGAAGAGAGGGCGAGTTCAATCATTTGAGAGGCATGAGAGACCGAGGGCAGAGCATCGGGTGCAGTCTGAAGAAAAAAACAATGCACTCAGGGAGGAAGAGGAAACAATGAATAGACAGCCAGGAGGGAGTGTCCTTTCACCAAACGAGGCACATTCTGTTTATTTTACACCGATGGAAGTGTCATCATCTTTGGTAACCAATAATAAGGCAACAACTGCCTCCACAACTACAGCCGTGGTAAGAAGGAAGATTAATATGGAAGGAGGACAACAACAGGTTTTTTTTCCCATTCTACCCCTACCACTTCGAGCAGGGAGAAGAAAATCTGTGGAACAGGACAGCTACAGGGGCCAGAACTGGAAAGAAGCACCAGGTCAGTTACAAACTCACACTTTGAAGAAAATGTGGGGGTATGGGCAGGAGAGTTAATATGGAATATTTCCAAATATGAACTGTCTGCATCTGAGACTTCTTTATTAAACAGAGGTTTAAATTTTATACCTTTGACTAAAATGGACATTAGTGAATTTATGTTATGCCTACGTATGTTTACTAGAAATGTAACATTGAAACAACAATTTGGAAATGGCAATGAGGCAAGGGATGTTCAGTTTAAGAAAAACAGTCTGTATGTACCAATATTGTCGCATAATATAGAAACCTTCTTAAAAGCTTGTGAAAATGCCATTTATAGTGTAGGGAACAATAGTTTTTAGAAGAAGGAAAGTATAGCTTGACAAAGAGTGAGCACAAAGCATTGTGTGACTTGCCGACTAATGATAGCATAGTTATAAGACCCGCTGACAAAGGGGGACCAATGGTGATATTGAATGCTGACTTTTATAATACAGCTATGCAAGGAATGTTATTGGACCCAAATGTATATGTTGAAGTACCAACAACAATTGTGTTTGAAATGACTGAACGGATTATCAGTACCTTGTATGAATGCATGTGTTTGGACCTATTAAGTAAAGATCTTTTTAGTTACTTTACTGTTGAAAATCCACTCATACCTCAAATCCATGGTCTCCCCAAGATACACAAAGACCCATATAACCCAAAATTTAGACCAATAGTAGCAGGGGCAGGATGGCTAACAGAACCCATCTCTATATACCTAGATAAGGAATTGGAGACAGCACTCAATGAATATGCATATGTCTTGAAAGACACAGAACAGTTTTAGTGGACCTTTATGGGGCAGTGAAGCAAATGGGAACAGCAGATACAGGGATGCTGGCCACACTAGATGCAGTGTCTTTATTTACAAGGATACCCAATGAGCAGGGGATAAGGATGGTGAAATCAGTGTTGACAAGGCAGAGAAAGTTCTCTAATACTAAGATCGACTTTCTCTGTATGTTACTAGAATTGGTATTAGAGTCCGACATATTTATGTTCAATGGCATATGCTATAAGCAGTTGTCAGGGGTTGCCATGGGCACAAGTTGTGCCAACACTTATGCAAACCTGGTTATGGCTAACTGGGAATATGAACATCTGTTAGGTAATCCCCAAGTTACCTTTTATAGGCGTTTCATAGATGACCTTTTTACTTTTTGGAAAGGTAGGTGATGGTGAACAACTTAAATCCCTGTATGCACACCTAAATACTACTAGTGACTTTTTAAAGTTTACGATGAACTGTTCTGAGATGAGTTTAGACTTCCTGGATGTTACCATATACAGAGAAAATGACCAATGGTCTATGAAATTGCATAGGAAACAATGCTACAGACCATCTTTTTTACACAGAAACAGTATGCATAACCCTAAGATTTTTCCAAACATAATCAGAGGTCAGGCAATGAGAACATCTCGCCTATGTTGTCAAGAGGAAGTTAAATAAGCTAAGAACAGGTTTCATTAATAGGGGGTATAGTGAACATGAAATTGATAAGGTGTACCATAATGTACACAAAAGGTAAAGCTAAGCCCTACTACTCCGATAGAGCAGGTAGTGACAGGGTAGGTATCAGGAATAGTGTATTACCATACATTCTGATGGTTTTACCATATACAAGGGATGTGAAAAGGTTTGAAACCATCATACGACAAAATTGGCATATGTTGTTAGTAGATGAGGATACTACCAACATAGTGGGTGGACAACCACATTTTGCATTTAGAAATAAGAAAAATCTGAAATAGCAGCTTTGCTATCCAAGGATACCTACTCTGATGGATAGCACAGTGAATGGTACCCATAGATGTGGAAAATGTACACAGTGCATTTATATAGATGAATCAATGTTTTTTAAGCACCCTGAAACAGGGCGTCTATGGGAACTAAGGAATTCTGCTGATTGCAATACTAAGAATGTAGTGTATGTAGCTCACTGCACAACATGTTTCCATTTCTATGTTGGCAAAACTAACCGTCACTTTAGGGAACGGATAAGGGATCACCTTTACTGCACTAGATAAGGGCAACTGTATAGTGCTTTGGCTAAGCATACATTGGATAAGGGGGATAACCACATATTTTTGTTTCAGGTTTTACACATTCAGTATGTTAGCAATAGGATGGGGGACATAGTCAATACTATTGAAAATATGGAAGTAAAATGGATTTTGCGTTTAGGAGCACACAGAGGTTTGGGTTTGAATAATAGTGTTCCATTGAAGCCAGTGCTAAAATCCAGAAGGTTAAAATAAAATAAATAAAAATAATACTATCTTAACAAGAGAAGACTATATAAACACATGCAGGGCTTTGGATCAATATGACAGTATTTCTTGAGCTGTTTCTAGCATATATATCACTAAAGACAAGTATTTGTTGAGATGTATGTTTAAAGCATATGTATTTACTAGGTGGACAGCATTTGTATTTATTAGGCAGAATATATGTATTAAGTTGTTGAGTGTGCACTGCTTCTATTTTTATATTTTTATATAAATGTACATATTTTTATGCTTATACCCACACACACAAGCAGTTACTAAATGGGGAACATGAGCATATGTATTTATTCATTGACTTTTTATGTATTTTGTTTATATTCATCCACATGTTCTTGTTTTTACATTTTGTGCATGTGGTTTTTAAACAGTGTTTTTCTGACTTCAGCAATTAATTAAGGGCAAATCGTAACCATAGTAATTGATTGCGGAGTGTTGAATTAACTTTGAGTGGTAGGATTGGTTGTTTTAGTAATGAATTAAAGTATTTAAGTGCTGTTGCTGTTTGAATGAACTGTCTGATAAAGCAATGGTTACCATTGCAAAAGCGCTCACCATTTTGTATTAGAAAAGAAGATTTTACTTTGTAGTGGTTCAGCTTCTTTATTCCAGCTACCTTCCGACTGGGCACCTGTGTTTCAATTTCTGGGCTGGTTTGGATTTATTTGTTTTCTGCTTGTGTATTAAAAACTTTGTGTTCATTTGGCAAATCATCAATGATGACAAACGTTTATGTTTCAGAAGTCATATTATTCAGAAAATGCATGGTAATGTAACATCTGTCATTCTATCAATTTTGTAAGTTTACAAGAACAATATTTAAAAATTTGTCCTTGATAGTGGGCCTCCCCTCCCCACCTTATTTTGTGTATTTACCTAGGATTCTTTTCATAAGACTTTTTCAAGGTATGGTGCCAGACTGAGTGTGATCTATGGTTTTAGACTGGTGTACAACATATAATGGGACTGTTAATGCGATAATTGTTATTGCACTATGACCAGGGATGGAACATCCATTTAATGTGAGCATAGAATGAGAAGTAATGCAGCCAAAGCATCAGCAAGGTGACAGTGGCCTCACAAACTTACAAGCAAGAGGCATATGAAATCCAAATCACATTAGTGTATTAACTTTATGACTATGACAGCTATAGCATCAATAACAGTAATGCTGTGTGTGTGTGCGTGTGTGTGCATGTGTGTGTGTGTGTGTGCATGTGTGTGTGTGTGTGTGTGTGTGTGTGTGTGTGTGTGTGTGTGTGTGTGTGTGTGTGTGTGTATATATGTGTGTGTGTGTATATGTGTGTGTGTGTGTGTGTGTGTGTGTGTGTGTGTGTGTGTGTGTGTGTCTACATGTGACTTTGTGCACCTACTCGTGTGTGTGTGTGTGTGTGTGTGTGTGTGTGTGTGTGTGTGTGTGTGTGTGTGTGTGTCTATGTGTGTGTGTGTGCACGTGCACAAATTTGCTCTCATTTATAGTAGTATAGTGGCTTAAGTCTAATTACAAATAAACATAATTTGCAAAGCAAAAGGTATCATTATCATTACAGCAACAGGCAATTCAAAATGGAAAGCAACAAAAAGCATTTATAGCATTTACTGTCTGTTTTTCCTCTGTTTTCTGCAAAAAAAAAAAATCTTGTTTTCCCGCCTTACTGAACTAGAATAGTCCAGTCTTCAGAGTTTGCTGATCTCTGGGCTTTGGCTTGGTTCCTGTGCTATTCCATATCCTTATTTGGATAAAGGGAAGCTTCTTTGTTCACCAGTGGGAGTGGGGAGCACTGAGCAGCCTATTTTTCCCTAGAGCAGTGGTTCCAGCCAGAAACTTGTAGTCTATTGGCCATTTTGGGTCAATTCCTAGCTCTTTTCAAACCCCTGCTATAAAGCCCGCTTTAGCGCACTTTTGCGTGATTTAGCACAGAGTTGCCCATAGAGCACCATCGGGCAGCGCCGGTTCAACAAGGTTAAACTATTTCTGGCTCCGTAAAGTCTGCTCTTCAATTTTTCCCTTAGAACTTCTCTACTTGCAATCTAAATAGTCTATTCTCTATCTCAAAAGCTCAGCACTTGCTCCTAAAGCATTTTTATATAGGTAAAGTACTTGTATACTAAACAAAGTACTACATTAGCCTAGAATCCCCTTGAGTACCCATTTCCCTATAGGTCCCTTCTGACTCAGTTACACAGCAAACTTTTTCACTTTTTCTAGCATGTCGAAGGGTCAGTTGCTAGCGTCCTCTCCTGTTCAGCTGGTGAATCTGGGCATCTTGAGGCAATGTTACAATTGCCTCATGTACACAGACAACCCACTCCTTCTCCCACAAAACACAAATACATGTGAGAGATGCAACTATATAGCCAAACTGGAGGCTGAGCTCTCTCAACTCAGGACTGGCAAGACCAGACAGGAGGAGAAGGAAACCACGCACACCACAAACCCAGTTTCACATAGAACTATCACAACTGCAAAACAAACACATAAACACACAAAGACATACTCGGAGGCACTGATCAAAAATCTACCAAAACTACAGAGGCCTCCAAAGCAGACACCCAAGCAACTGCCACCTCAAGACATAAGACATGCAACACATAGTTCTCAAAGTCAGTGTGCTAAACAGTCACAGCCCTTAAGGCCAAACACAATGCCAGACACACTTGTTATAGGTGACTCCATAGTCAGACACACTGTCGTCCCACTCACCAGACTGAACAAGGAAAAGATCACAGTAAGCTGCCTGTCAGGTGCTAGAATCCGCCACATAACACAAGCACTCAGGTCACTCCACAGCAAGTACAAGTATGACTCAGTCATTGTCCATGCCGGTGTGAACGACCTGAGACGTACCTCCCTGGACTACATGAAAAGAGACATAGAGAAGCTCTCAGATTATGTAGCCCAGGCCGGTATGACCCTGACCCTGAGCAGTATCCTACCCTCACCAAGAATGATGCCACAATACAGAGACAAAATCATCAGCTTTAATAATTGGCTTAATTACTGGTGTCATTCTAAGGGGATCCAATGTCTGTCTGCCTGGGATGACATGCTTGACAAGCCACGCTGCTTCACAAGGGACGGCTTGCACCTGTCACCCCTGGCCTTCCGGATATTGGTAAAGGCTCTTGCCACCCCTAATAGTGCCTTTTTTAGGCAAGGCTCAAATGATAAACCTACCGCCCTAGAAAATAAAAATGGAGAAAAACTAAGGGTAATACTGCTCAATGCCAGAAGTCTAAACCTCAAGATGCACGCCCTCGAAGCCCTCCTCAGTATGGAGAACATCGATGTCTGTGCTGTGACTGAAACCTGGTTCAAGGCTCCTGAGAGCACCCCAGCACTATCAGGTTATACCTCATATCATGCGTTCCGGCCCCAAAATCCGGACCGAACCACAAAAGGAGGGGGAGTATCCATATTCATAAAGGATACCCACACCTCCAGGTTAGTGGCAACGCACGAAGCATCGGAGACCATCCAGGTGCAATTAACCATAGGTAAAACTGCCCTACAATTTGTAACATGCTACAGACCACCTTCTCAAACTCAGGAAACCCACACATCCTTCCTGAAGACACTGGAGAGTATGAATGTCTCTCCAAACACCATCATATTGGGTGAATTCAACTACCCAAACATAGACTGGGAACATTACTCAAGCCCCAACACCCTAGCCCAAAGGTTCCTTGAATTCATAAACTCAAATGCTATTGAACAACTAGTCAACATTCCCACAAGAGGAGAAAATATACTAGACCTGATCATCACAAACATGGGGACAAAATGCTCCACACCGGAAGTATATCCCTCATTGGTGAGATCAGACCATAAATTAATCTCACTGGAGATCCACATCCCGCCCCCACCCCCAGCAAAAAAGACCACAGTGAAGAACTTCTCAAAAGCAAACTTCACACTTCTTAAGACTGGAGTGGTATCCTTCAAGGCCCCCGAGCCAGTGGAAACCATAACCCATGCTGCTGAAACCCTTACAAATGCCTTCTATGAGCACCTCCAGGAATGTATGGATCAAGCAGTCCCTAATAAAATCAAGACCCTTTCCACCAAAGGCAGGCGCCCAGTCTGGTGGACCCCAGCCATAAACAAACTCTACAACAAGAGGAGAAAGCTACTACATGACAGAGCAAAATCCCTAAAAGGGAAGGCATCTCTGATCAATGCTAGCAAAAAACTACGATCACTCATAAAATCATCCAAGGCCAACTTTGAGAGAAAAATCGCTAATGACACAAAAGACAATCATAAGGCCTTCTTTAGCTATGTTAGAAACCTGGGTGGAAACTCCCAGATATGCTCAGAATTAGTCTAAAATTATAAAAAAATCACTGAACCCACAGACATTGCCAACATACTGGCAGACAGGTTCAGTGCAAATTTCTCCCCTCCCCCCCAAAAGGAGAAATATCTATCCCACCAGAGTCTAGCCTCCCAAACATCTCAGATGCCCAGGTGAGAGCTGCTCTCTCTAAAGCAAAAAACACAGCATCAATGGGACCGGACGGTGTCCCCGGCTGTGTGCTACACGAACTCAACGAGGAACTAAACCCACACATAAGGCTGCTGTTTAATCTTAGCCTTACTACAAGATACGTGCAAAGAATGGCGACGGCAACTGTGGTCCCACTCCACAAAGGCGGTGCTTCTACGGACCCTGGAAATTACCACCCCATAAGCTTGATGAGCCTTGTCTGCAAAGCTATAGAGAGGATCATAATGGAACTCATAAATAAAGATATTGGGGACCTACAGACACTGGATCCTACCCAATTTGGCTTTGTCAAGGGCAGATCCTGCCTCTTGAACTTGGTCGACTTTTTCGAAACAGTCACTAAGGCCATTGATGAGGGTAAGGCAGTTCACACAGCCTACCTTGACCTAGCAAAAGCATTCGACACAATACCCCACTCGGGCATCATAGAAAAGCTCACCAGCTTAGATGTAAACCCATATGTCACAAGATGGGTTGCAAACTGGCTCAAGGACAGAACACACAGGGTTAGAGTTGCTGGTGCCATGTCAGACTCTAAGCCAGTCATGAGTGGTGTCCCACAGGGCTCAGTCCTGGGCCCCCTCTTGTTCGGCATTTATTTTTCTGAAGTGCAGGCAAACATAGGGGGATTGTGGCTGACAAAATTTGCAGATGACTGCAAACTGGGCACCATAATTGACACTCCATCAGACACAGACATCCTCTAGAGATGTCTCATAGAAATGGATAACTGGTGCAAGAGCCATGGCCTTAAGCTGAATGCCAAAAAATGTATAGTCATACCCTTTGGGAAAAACAAGGTAACCCCTAATTACCACATAGGTGGTAATCCATTAAACACGGAAGAAGTTATCAGGGACCTGGGGACCCAAGTTGACAGTAACCTCTCTTTTGACACTCACATTGCCAAAGTGGTTAGGAAGACCTTCTACATTGCCCACCTGATCATGAAGGGATTCACATCCAGATCAGGAGAGGTCATTGTACCCCTGTACTCTTCACTTATCAGACCAATGATTGAGTACAATATATAAACTAGATAGTTCGGAAGAGTCTGGTTCCATCTGTAGGGTATCAATCAAAGTCAAAACTTTCCCCCATGGACTATTAAATTAATGGCTTAGGAAAAGTTCTTAACTCTTTAGTTCTTTTCTTCATTAGTATGCATTTTTACAGTTATGATAGGAATTCTTCAATTGTGGATGCTACTTTAGAGTTCCATCTTCTAGTTATACATTTTCTGGCTATTGCTAACATTGTCCACAACAAATACAGGTCATCTTTCTTCATACTATTACTATTAACAACATTCAATAAAATTAAAGACTTTGTCAAAACCAATATATCAGTATAGATAGCTTGAAGAAATTTGTTAATCTCATTCCAATATGGTTTAATATTCGTATAGTCAAAAAATATGAAACCAGTCAGCATTAGTGGACAGATGACATCTCCAACATAACTTGCTGTTTGAGGAGTTCATTTCTGAGAGTTTCTCAGGTGTCAAAAAGGATCTGTGTAGAAATTTCCAATGAAAACCCCTCCAGAATTGTGAGTAAGAAATTAGTTTAACTGAAAATAAAATGTTTGTTTTATCTTCCATTGATAATGATAGTTGAAACCCTTTAGTTAGGTATTGCCAGTAAGGAACCTTAGGAGCTGTCTTATAGACAAAGTGTTATATAGATATGATAATTCATTCTTAACATTGATATTATTATATAGAATTCCAAAAACCCAGTTTATAATTTTTGGTACTGCTTTGAAGGATGAGTTATGTATTATTCTATACAGATCCTTAGTGTATGCTGTGACACTATGAAGAACCAACCAGTCATTAGGGGATAGGCCATAGGTTGACAATATACTTTGTGTGTTCAGAGCTTGTTGGTTTTCAATACATTGCAACCAACAAAATAGGTTATTATTTTCCCATAAACCAAAAATCTCTCTATGTGTTTTATCAGGGAAATCCATTGTAATAGTAAATGGTATTAAAAATCTATGCCATAGTTTTATAGCTAAATTTGTGTTAATGAATTTTCTAAACATATCAAAAATATTGTTTATTAGTGTTAGTTTAGTTAATTTTATTGTACTATACTGTAAATTTAAACTTAAATAGTGCCATATATTATCTTTGTCAGTTACCAAAGCATTCTTTGATAAATAATTTTCATTCATTAGTATAATGGAGTGTAACTGTTTCCAATTGGAAGAGTATCTAGGATTTATCCACTTCATCACTATTTTAATTATGGATGTCTTTATATAAGTTTCAATCTCTGGGAATTTTAATCCCCCTTGTTCCCATTTTCTGATATGATGAGAATAGCCATTCTATTTCTTTTGAGGTACCATAGGAATTTCATCAAAGTTGAAGGGATTTCTTTAAGGATTTTCTTTCCTGGTGGAAGTATAAGGGCTTGTGCTATATATATATAATATTTTAGGTAACAAAACCATTTTTATCAATTGTAACCTATCATCAAATGTTATAAACACGTTATTCCATTTGCTTATTAATGTCTTGATTAAATATATGGCTTTAAGATAGTTAAGCTGTAATGTTTCCTATATATACTTGCTAGGGCTATTCCTAAATAGTCTAGAGTTGAAACTTGGTTTCCAATAATATGATTAACTGGAACCTGTATATTTTTATTTAATAATAAATATTTTGATTTAGATTTGTTGGAGAGTCTTGAGATTTTTTGTAAATTTGTTGTTACTATATCCACTTCACCTAACACTTCCTTAGAGTTGGGTAAGGTAAGTAAGACATCATCAGCAAACATCATTATTTTAGAAATATATTGGTTATATATATTTATACCTCTTATCTTTGAGTTGTTATGTATTAAAATGGCAAGTATTTCTATGGCCAGACAAATAGGATAGGGGACATGGGACATCCTTGTCTAGTACTTCTATTAATTTGGATTGTTTTGGAAGAAAAGGGACCTAATTTGATATATGCTAGATTATTTTCATAGATTTTCTTTATCATTGTTATACAAAAAGGGGGGAATCAAATAACTGTAAGACTTTAAATAAATAACCCCAATTTAAGGAGTCAAAGGCCTTTTGAATATCTACACCTATTATCAATGCTTCATGGTTTCCTCTATTGAGGTAATCTATCAGAGTTAATACTCTTTTAATATTATCCCGCATATACCTGTTATGTATGAAACCAGTTTGGTCTTCATTAATTATTTTATATATGGATATTTTCAATCTATTGACCATAATTGACATAAAAAGTTTATAATCATTATTCAACAAAGAAATTGGTCTATATGAGTTGCAATGATTAGGGTCCTTATTCTCTTTTAATAAAGGGGAAATTAGAAAACATCTCCAAGGAGGAGGAATATTTGCTAATGTTTGAACTTCAAGAAAGGTTTTATGTAGGAGAGAGATTATAGAAGAAGGGAACAAGCTATACATTTCGATAACTAAGCCATCTGTTCCAGGTGCTTTATTAGACTTACTTCCTTTAATCCCAACTATAATTTCTTTTTAAGAAATAGGTTTTTGTAGATCTAACTTAAGTTCCTCAGGAATTCTTGTTATGTTGGGAACTATATTCTCTAACTATATTCTCTAACTTCTCACATTAATTTGTACTTATTTTATCTTTATGATGCTCTGCATAATGATAATTTAAAGCTTCCAGAATGTCCCCTATGTCCGAGACTTTTTTCCTTTTCCCTTTATGAAAGATACTATCGATGTTATTAATTTTTGATTGTATCTTAACTTTCATAGATAGGCTATAAAGATGCTTAGGAGAGGTAGCATAAGAATTTAATTTCAGTTTTTCTATAGCTAAATTAGTTTTATGGGATAATATTTCATTGTATTTCTTATTTTCTTCTTCTATTTTCTTTTTCTTATTTGTAGCAATTAAGTTTTTATTAGATTTAAGAGATAATATTTGATTTTGGAGTTGCTGTAACTCTGAGTCCCACTCTTTAATTTTATTTTTGTACCAGTTAATGGTTTTACCATGTAGACAGGCCTTAAGAGAATCCCAAACCAAAATTGTGTTTGTTTCAGGTTTATAATTAATCTCTAAGAAAAGCTGAAGTTCAAAAGTTATCCAAGTTTTAAAGTCTTTAATTTTTGTGATATATGAAGGAATCCTTGAAGTAATAACTATTTGATTGAATTCCAAGTGTATTGTTAACAACAGGGAATTATGATCTGAAAATGGACAAGGTTGTATTGAAAAATTCAAGATTTTAGAATAAAGATCTTGTGAGATATAAATTTTATCTATTCTAGTTTGGGTACCATGTCTATAGTCCTGATGCGAGAATAGTTGGCTACAGTTTTGATATACATTTCAATCCATTCTTGCCACCATAGTCTAATGTCAACATTTTCAGATCAGAATCCTCATTGACTCTCACCTCCAAATATTTAACATAAGAAAAAGTTAATTTAATTGCTTAAAGTCTTTAAAGGCCATTGTCATGGTATACCTGCCTTGATTGTATGTGTGTGTTTGTGTGCACGTTTGTGTGCAGACAGTTCTATAAAAGGTGCTACAGATTAGATTTGCTTCTAAGCTGGTTCATGTCAAATTAAGGAATGAAGGAATTGCGGGGACTAAAAGACATGTTGAAGTGAATGCCTCAACCATTCTGTCTAAGTCTATAAATACACTGCCACCAATCTTTGATGGTGAAAGAAGGACTACATTAGGGATCTTGCTTCTGTGCCTTTCCCATATAAAAGTATTTAATTAGTTTCATTATTTTAGAGAATCAAATGCACCTAGGTGCTGTCTTGGTGTAGTGAAAGATGTAATAAAATTTAGTTAAAAAACATTTTATTTGCTAATATTTTAGCCTATCGTGGATTTAATTTTACAACAAGAGTGGAACAATAGATACAGGAAATCCCAAAGGTTATTTTGAATTAATTTCAAATGTACCATTTGAATAGGGTTGGATCACAGTTTATGTGCTTAATGTGGAAAGCACAATGTCTGAAAAAAAGTCCATCTGTCACTTTTAAGTTGACAAATTGAGGAACTGACCTAGACTGCTACAGGATCCTGGAATACAGAAATGGTCACACATATATCATCCTGAAGCTTTTATCTAACAAACTAAGCAATTGTGAGCAAACATGAATACCATTGCCTCCACCCTAGTAAATTCTGTGCAAGTGGTCTGAATTCTTAAGGTTATAACATAAAGGTTATATTGTCAATAGGAGTAAAGCAGAAGACAGAGGGCTACCTTGTTGGGTGCCCCTATATAGGGGGGAATGGTTAGAAATAGTAGATCCTTT
Organism: Protopterus annectens; assembly: GCF_019279795.1. Taxonomy (NCBI): domain Eukaryota; kingdom Metazoa; phylum Chordata; order Ceratodontiformes; family Protopteridae; genus Protopterus; species Protopterus annectens. Next base: position 1,523,687,732 of record NC_056732.1, on the reverse strand, counting down.
TAGAACCTCAGCAAAGATTGCTTTATATAAGGCTTTACTGACTCGCAGAATGGCAAGGGTAAGCAGTAACAATTTAATGTCCACCGTGAATAATCCCAAACTGTCCTAAAATAAATGATGGGTAGGCCTAGCATTTGGGGATCTTCTGTTAGTCATTCCATTTTCTACCTCATAATTTGCTGGGAATTTATTGTGTCCTTCTCTAGTTGTTCTTCTCAAGCCAGGGTACCAAATCTATTCCTTGTAGGGACACAGAAGATCTACTGATTGACATCTTTCTTTGTCATCTTTTCTTGGTTTCTTGCAGAATTAAGCATGGAATTAGGACTGTTTGGTGAGGGTCTCTGTTTATCAAAAGGAAATGCTGCAAATTTGATAGGAGCTATTGGCAATGAGTATGTCTTCACCTGAAACCATAATAGAGCAGATCACTCCCACTCTGGTGGATGCATAGTTCCTTTTAACTGTGAGAGAATGATTCAGTGGATGTGTAGTCCATTTTAACTGTGAGAGAAGGATTCAGTAGGCTATACTAGGCATTCAATATTGCAAGAAGGTGAGAAATTATTCAGGTGGAGAGAAGGACTGTTTGAAACCTTCTCATTTCAATACTAGCATCACCAGGTATTTAAAATGTGTAAGAATGTTAATGCAGTAACAGTGAGTTACATCTCTGAAGACATTGTCTACTAGTTTAACCTTGTGGCCACATACCAATAACTCTTTACCCTCCTTGGCTGACTCAGCAGTGCTTCCTTGTCCTCATAATTAAATAATTTAAAGGTGATGTATCTTGCAAGTTGACTGGGTCTTCCTAATGGTTTGAGCATCCTGTGTGATCTTTCAGTGATAATTCCGCCTGGCATCTACAAGAAGGTAACCAAATCTTCTTCCTGACAAGACTTTTCATTTTCACCCCCAGATCCTTCTTCAAGCCTAGTCAAGTGCAGACTTTCTATAATTCTGATTCTATGGTTTGTCCAGTTTTTCAATAGTTGGACTGATCTCCCACTGATTGATCATAACACTGCGTCTAACTCTCGCATAGTGGCCACATTCATGGAGGTGCTGGTCTCCAAGAAGGCTGACTTGAGTCAAACTCCTGATGTTGTCTGAGATTTTTTAAACTGGATTTTACTTGCTTTTTGAAATGTTCCATTCAATAATGTATGCAAGACACTCATCATTTATGACATCACAAAAATACATGATAATACATAAATGAGCGAGAGAGAAAAATAGAAAGTTCCATTTGACAGAACAAAATAGAACACTATATCACATGACAACTAAATTTCCACTGTTAACATGATTCCTGAATATAATTAAGGGGAAAGAACATTTTTACATGGATCACTCAAACTTCTCCAAAGGGAAGAAAGGGAGGATACTGGTCATACTACCCATATGCTTGAACATATATATAAAATATTTCCCACATAACCTCTTACAAATTCACTTACAATTCCTCTGGAAGGGTGTGCATTGTTTTCCAGTGTGCTTGAGAACAATAGCCATTACCAACAGACCATTAATTTCTCCCCTAACATTAGCACTACCATTGCAGATGTAGTCATTGCTCAAAAAACACCAATATGCCTGTACTTTAGATTAGCCGCTAAACAGATGCAAGTTGTCATCACAGCTTTGAACATGTCTCCAACCAACATCCATGGGTGAAATTCCCATCATTTGCTGCTTGTGTGGTGTGAAGTACCATCTAAATAAAATTCAATTCTGCTGATCAAAATACTTAGACCACTTTTTAAAGGTGTCTGCTGTTTGCTATACCTTATCCCATTGACATTTAGAAAACAAACTGTTTTGCTGTCATCTCCACATGCCCATCACCACCTTACTTAATGCTTCTGCTTTCCTTTCCACAGATATTTGCAAAACAATTCTGTTCTACTCCGAGTCACTTTATTCCATTTCTCTCAGGAAAAAGCATTCAACATGCATATCTACATCTAGAGAGTGTTGGCTTTATTGGCCTGAAAGTGTCCATAAATAGACTTAAAAGTAAAAATAAAAGAAAAAGTCATGGGCATTCAGATTTGCCATTTAGCTGAAACACCTGATATCCTTAAAGGGTAATTTGTATATATCCCATGTTGCCTCTAATACAGGAGGTTTAAGGTATCACACAGTGGAAAGTCTTAACTTTGCTAGATTTTTCTTTTTGTGCTTTTTAACCAATTGGTTTTACTGTGTGATCTTCTTAATCATTGTTTTAGTTTGTTAGTTTGGATATTTTGTAGATACCCTAATGTGTGTGGATATCAGTTGGGTACGACGACCCTGTGTTTCCAAAAGTCAAGCATTCTTCTTATGCTGTGCTGATGATGCTATAAGAAGGCAGAAACATGCATGTCCACAGCTAGCAGGGTTTGGCTTTATTGGCCTGAAGTTGTCCATAAATAGACTTAACAGTAAAAGTAAAAGAAAAAGTCATGGACATACAGAATTTCCATTTAGCTAAAACACCTGATATCCTTAAATGGTAATTTGTATATAACCCATGTTGCCTTTGATACAAGAAGTTTAAGGTATAACACATTGGAAAGTCTAGCTTTGCTAGATTATCCTTTTATGTAATACCAACAGTGTTTCCATAAGTATATCATATTGTAGCATAGCTCCCATAAGAATTGCATACAGTTTTTAAGCTTCCTAATTGCATCTGTATGTATATATCTCTCTATTTTACTGCAAGTCTTGGTTGTTCCTTTTACTTATATACTACTAAGAGTTTACATAAATATAATGTATTATGCCATAGCTAACACAAGAGGTGCTTAGGATGAGGAGAGGTTTTTGTTTAAATAGAGCTTTACTGGTGTAAATACCAGCAAACATATTCATTCTATACTAAAAGCTGTAATTTCTTTTAACTGCACTCTGTGTACCCACTCTAGAGACCATGAACTGTAAAGTGCTGGAAGAAAGAAACTTAACAGCATCAAAAAATCAGTGTAGGTCACAGTCTAGACTCTGATTAATTAACTGGCTTGATATTAGGGTATTTGGAGAGCACACTGCAAGGGCCAATATCAAGCAGATTCTGTTTTATTCCTCCCTTCCCAAATCTGATAAATAAGCTCAACATGTATTTGTCTCCCCTTAGTTATTGCTGGATAAAATAGTATCCTTAATTGCCTATAGCTGAAACTGTTCTCCTTATAGCTGTTTCTAGTGTATAATACTAAGAAAAAAATGACTGTATAGCTGTTTTGTGGTTACTGCAGTCCATTATGATTTCTCAAGGGTATTCTTTACAAATAAGTCAAATCTACTTTCTTTAAAAATAAAAATCACCATAGAAATATATTTCCTTTAACTTCTTACCTACTTTCAACCCAGACCATTTTGTTGATTGTTTCTTTCTGGTCACAAGCACACTGACTGGCTCTATCCACTCCATTCACCCTCGCTTTTCTCGGGCCCTCTCTGCTACCCTACCCTACCCCCCCCATTTCCCACCATCCCCTGCTATGTCTACACTTATTCCGATATAGCCACTCCCCCAAAGTAAAGCAATCTTGTCACAGGTAAGATAAATCCACATTTATATAATTTCAATTATCCAATGAAACTGTATCATACTAACTCCCTTATATCACACTCCACTTGCATAACTGCCTGCTACTTTACATCTTTTAGTTTTATTAAGTCATAACTGGACAAAAAATAGTTTTAAATCCCCCACATATCAAAACTCAATTATAATTAACAATTATTCCTACCCACCCATAACATTACTACTTTAACTTAGACATATCTGAAACATTAGTAGTAAGGAATATGATAACGTTATACCCATCAGTCCTGCTATTTCTATTTATTATAACTCACATAACCTCTTACCATACAGAACACAACAACACACAATTTGCGTATAATACCCCCTTCTCAGACCCATTACAATTAAAACATATAAATTTAATAAGAGCATCAAGTATCTATAATCCCACAAAAATAAACCATGCGCCATTTACCATACTCACATAAAAATTTTACCCTAATGTTACAGAGAAATATGAGAAGTTTATATCAAAATACTTAACATTTATAGTTCACATTGTATCACAGCTCATACTTAATGGGGACATTCACCCCAACCCTGGTCTCCAAACTAGTCCAACCCATCTAAATCTTCACACCCCATCCCATTCCCAACAACTATGAACTCTCCCCATAAAAGGTACAGACTTACTACTACTACTTAATATAACAGAAGTCAAGAATTGCATGCCATCCTTGCTCTATATAATCCAGATATAGCCTTTATAACTGAAGCCTGGCTAAATCCAGACATCTCTAATAAACAAATCATTCCCTCAAGATGCAACATGCATAGGCTAGATAGACAAAAGAAATGAGGTGGTGGTATCGCATTTCTATACAAAAACAATCTCAATTTAGAAACTCTAGACCTAACCATCCCAAACTTTAACAACACTGAAATGCTGTTTACTAATCTAACAATTAATCCAAAGAAACATCTGGACATAATGGGAGCCTAAATTCCACCTGGGAACACATCCTAAATTGGACAGCAACATCCCTCCCTCAGGAAACAATTACAATGGATGACCTTAATGTGGACTGGCTCTCCTGAAACTGTCAAAATCCATCTGACCACATTAACATACACAGTTTCTCACAAACAATCCAGACTTGTAATAGAGCAGACAATATATCAAATAAACATTCAGTCCTAAACTGGATCCTTACAAACAGGCCAAATTTATCCCTACACTCTGGTCATCTCCAAGACAGCCTCAGTTACCATATTCCAACTTACATTCTCCAACACTGAATATATCCACATAAACTTATCACCTACCACCAAATCCAAGATGAGAAACAAAATTATCCCCCAAGACTTCATAACTAGTTTAAACAATGTAACTGTGAACCACTCAAAGATTTCCCTTAAGATACTGAAGTTGAATACTTTAACTCAACCTTCCTCAATATCCTAAACATCTTGGGCCCCTAGAACAATAAGGATAAAATTCAGTTATGCCCCCTAGCTAACAAAAGAAACAAGATCTCTGTTAAAAAGTAGAGATAATACTTGGGAGAATTGCCTCAATGACAAAACTACAACTAACAAACAAACATATCTAAAACTATGAAATAAAGCTAGCACACATAATAGACAGGACAAAATAAATTACTATAGCAGTGTCCAATCGAAAAATCAAAGAAACACACAAACATTCTGAGCTGCCATCAAAAAATCCTACAGCCAGGACAAACTAGTACTCTTTCCCCAAACCTTACCATTACTAAAGACAACATAGCCTCACAATGTAACAGATACTTCATTGAATCCATACTAGCCCTCACAGACAATAATTGTTCTTCTGCTATCCAGACTCACAATACTCATACCAGACCCTAATAAACACCATAGTTAAATATTACAAAAGGATTAAACCTACTACACTTGCTGTTGACTATCTCTGCTGAATATCTAAAAAATGCTGCAGAAGCAATATCCTATCCGGTATCCATATTAATAAATCAATCCATCTCAGAACAGCAAGTCCCTAAAATTTGGAAAGTATCACATATAATTCCACTAGATGAAGGTGGAAACTTGACAGCATTTTCAAATTACTGGCCAATAGCTATACTATCACCATTATCAAAAATATTTCAGAGGTGCATCCATTCACAATTCATGAACTATCTAATAACCAACAATCTTCTACCTAACACTCAGCATGGTTTCCATCCTAATCATAGCACCACCACTGTCCTTGTTAACTTTACTAACATTATTAACCACCATCACAATGACAGCAATTTAGTTTCCTCCATCTTTCTTGATCTGTCCAAAGTTTTTGATGTTTCCCATTCTAAACTCTTAACTACACTCGCAAAACATAAACTTAGCCATTCTGGACTTACTTGGTGCCAGCAATATCTAACTGGATGTCAGCAAGCTATAAAATGGCAACAGAATCTCTTTTCATTACTGCCTGTAACCTTGGGAGTTCCACAAGGATCTATTCTGGCCCCTCTCCTTTTTATTATCTTTATTAATAATCTTCATACTGCCACCCCACTTACCTCTGTGGTTCAATATGCAGAAGATTCCACTTTGATTTGTGCCACCCAAACAGTACAAAAACTCCAAAATATCACCCAGCAGTTATTTAATGCTGTGGAATATTGGCTAAACATTGCACAGCTTATACTTAACCCTACCAAAACAAAACTCATGCTCTTCTATCCAACTAGAGCTGCAGACACCCACCCACCCACCATTTAATATCTCATCATTAAACCACACAATAATTTCTCCAGTTTCCCAAACAAAATCACTTGGAGTGGTCATTGACCATAATATAAAATTTGTCATACACATATCAAAGACCATAAAAAAGTTCACAAAACTCTAAGAAACCTGTATATAAATCTATACTTTCTAAATAAATCTTCAAAGGCCATTATGGCAAGAACCCATCTTATCTCTACACTGCTCTACACCTCACAAATTCTTACAAATATTAAGAAATCGGACCTAGCAAAACTCAAAACTTGCTATAATAAAATTGCAAAGTTTGCCACGATAACAAATTTCAGATCCCATCATTGTTTGGCTTTAAAACAACTGCCTTGGCTTGAACTACCAAATCTACTCACTTATAATCAACTCACCTTTGTCCATCAAATACTAAATCAGCCAGAAAACATACCAGTATTTCAAAATCTACTAATATACTACTCCAATAACAGGGTATTGCATTCCAGTAACAAATCCTTCCTAAATATATTCAAACCTAACAATACAGCTGGAGTTTCCCTTTACTCCAACTGCATAGCCAAAACTCAGAATTCCCTGCCATTAAATATCAAAACAGTTACTAACACTTGCAACTTTAAAAACCCTCTCAAACCACACGTATCAGAAACATGGACCTGCTCTTGCACAAACCCTGGTAAGAAAATAAATGTCTAAAGGCAGCTAGAGGAACACGACTTGTTATTTTTGCATTTGAGTAGTATACCTCTACTAAGCATAGGTTTACAATCAAAACTTGGAAACTGCAATGGTTAACTGGCATGTAGTTGACTTGCAGTTTCTAAGTCAGCATAATGTTGAACCAAAAATGATCGATTATACTACGCGAATAGGTAGTGTAGGTCAACATTCTGAGTTGAACATTGTGTAGGGAGGTTGCAGTTCAGTGAGGAACAGGGAATTAGCCCATTTTCTCACTGTAGTGCAATCTCAGAGTTGGTATATTTAATGTGCAGTGGGTGTGGGGGTGCAATTAATGTACCGTTGACCATTGAGTTTAATGGTACATTAATGTGCATAGCATGGGTGACTGACGTCACCTCCTGCTATGTTGAATTTGTTGAATCAGGAAGTTTGGATATATCATTTCTGACATTCTGTCTTTTAGATGTGTCAGAAATCAACATTTTCCATCGATATTATAGTAATTTGATGGAAGCATATTCAAGGATATGATAGGAAACCCTATGCATATGTATACTTACCTTGCTTGTTTTCTAACTACGATCACAGTACTGTTATTCTTTGTATCCTGTCTAGAGTATATGATTGTATGCGTGATATGTATAACATGTATTTTTATGTATTTTTATTTTGTACTTATATCTGAGATTGAATCAATATTTGTATCTGTACATTGTATATGTGTCTTATGGTTATTTATAAATGTGGAGCTTTTCTCCCCTTTTCCGCTAAAAATTTTATTTATTTATTTGACATTTGTTAACTGGGTTAGTCCATCTGAGTAGAAGCCCATTTTCAGAGGAGACCCGAGGAGAAAAGCTCCAGAATTAAACCAAAGAAAGCACAATTTAAAACAAAGTATCAATATACAAAATATATAAGTAGTTCAAACATATACGTAGTGCAAGTTACAAAATCAAATATACAAAAAATTAACAATGAGAATAAAAAAGTGAGCCCAAACCATGAGAATAAAAAAGTGAAACCAAAAGTGCAATAAAAAGAGTAGCAAGTCTGCAACAACTTTGTATTTAAGCATGGGTAAAAAAAGCAGTCTATCAGCAGAAAATAAATTGAGAAAAGTTGGAAGGGGTAAGAGTTTTAAAGAGTGTAGCCTGAATGAAAGTCAAAAGAGGGGAAAAGAGATGAATTCTGCTGAGGAATAACCTTTGCTCTAGAGACTAAGTTAGAGATGAAGACTGGCCAATTGGGTAGCTAGAAATGGGACAGCATAGCAGAGGGTTGTAATTATATTGGGTCATTACAATGACAGGACCAAGATGAAGGCAAGCTGTCTTTTAAGGCAGATTTAAAGGAGTTGGGGTTTGTGACTTTTAGTGGTAATTTATTCTAGGCTGAGGCTACAGAATGACTATAGAGCAGTTTATCAATATTAGTGTTGCAGTTACTGACTTGTAACTGGTGCTGTATTGAGCTTTGAAGTGCACAGTTTGGGATATATGGCTGGACGAGAGTGGAGATGGAGGGACAGGATGATGGCAGGTGTAAGACTGAATGACCCAGGAGCAGTTGGAGGCGTAGAAGTTGGTGTTGGAATTCTTGCCAATGCAAGTTTTTTAGGACTATACAGTGATGAGTGTGATAATGTAAGTTGGCAGCAAACCTTGCAACTTTGTTGTATTTATGTTATAATTTTGTCATGAGATTAGATTGGAGGGATGTGACTAAGGGGGCAGCATAGAGTTGAGTTGGTAGTATGAGGGCTTGGGATAGAGAGAGTCTGGAGGCATTAGTGAGGATTTTTTTGTGTCTATGTATGAGGCCTAATTTTTGGTGTGTTTTTTTACGCATTGCTGAATGTGTAGATCAAACCTTAGGTGGTCATCAATTATGACATCTAGAGTTTAGTGTGCAATTTGGTTGTGATGATTGGATTGTTTAGAGAAAAGAGACTGAGAAGGTACTTTTGTGATGTTGCATAGTTTTTGGAAGGGATAGAAGAAGTTTTGTTTTTTGGGGTTTAGAATAAGTTAGTTTGATTTAAGCCATTTTTCAATAGACTGAAGAGACTCTTGGGCAGGGGTGTGAAGGTGAGTAATATCTTTAGAGCAGAAGATGATTGCAGAATCATCAGCATATTGAATTACAGTTGAGAGTGGACAAGTAGAGTGAAGGTTATTGATGAAGATGTTAAATCGAAGGGGTCTAAGAATGGAGGGTTGGTGTACCCTGCTGAGAACAGGAAGAAAGGAGTAGAGGTTAGATTGCCATTTCACAGCTTGGAATCTGTTAGTAAGGGAGATAGAGAACCAGAAGAGAGTAGAGTTAGAGAGGCTGAGAGATGCTAGTTTAGCCAGGAGTAAACTATGAGAGACAGTGTCGAAGACATTGGATAAATTGAGAAATAAGCAGGAGATGAGCATATTATCACAAGATGTGGCTATTGTGTTAGTAAAGGATATCAGAGTGGTAGTAGTGCTGTATTTAGGGTGAAAGCCATGCGGGTTCATATTATAAGCACGAAAACTGAATTGTGCAAACACCTATTGAGCGACACGTAAAGCAAATAATCACAATATTGAAGGTATGAACGGATACTGCGGTAGGGAATTCTTCCCTTTGCTTCAATGGAGTGTGATCTCTGAGTTGGTATATTTAAGTAGGAGGATGTGAGGGTGCAGGGAGGCTTGTCCCCCTGCATACAACAGTTAGTAACAGTATTTGTGGGTTTTGTCGTGTTTGGGATTTGATGTTTTGGGCTTTCGCCCTTTACATGTCGCTCAATAGGTGTTTGAGCAATTCAGTTTTCGTGCTTATAATATGAACCCAAGCCATGCTGTGTGGACATTAGAAAGTTTTCTTTAACTAGGTAATCAAGGAGTTGTTGGTGAATGCACTTTTCTAGTATTTTTGATAGCAGAGATAGTGTAGCAATGGGTCTAAAATTGGTGGGGTCTGTTTCACTTCCACCTTTATGTAGAGGTACGGTATAGAACTTTTTCCAGATGCTGTGGACTATATTTTACTTGATGGGATCTGTTGATCAAAATGAAGATAGGGAGAGGAATAGACTTTGCAGCAATTTTTAGGAATTGAGGAGGTATGTTATCTGCTGATGGAGAGTAAGTTTTATGTTTGGAGAAAAGGGACTTGATATAAGTTGTGGGGACAGGCCTAAGAGAAGAACTGAAGGAATTGATAGTGGTAGGTGGTGAAGGTGTTGCAATATTGTTTTTTGTAAGGTTACTATAGAATTAATGAAGAAGGAGTTTAAGACTGTGGCAGTTTCAGAAGCAGAGCTATTAGGGCAGTGGTTTAGGGGTGCTGAGGACCCAGTTTGTTCTTCTTATTTACAGTGTGCCAGAATTTTGGGGGGAAATGAAGTGTGGGTTGTTGAGTGGATTGTTGAAATAGTTTTGTTTGTTTGAGATAATATTTCTTTTGGTTATATTATGTAACTCCCTGTATTTTTGGAGAACAAAGGGAGATTTGGATTTATTCCATTTTTTCCAAGCACAATCACTCTAATTCACAAGGGTTCTGGTGGCTCATGTTAGCCAGAGGGCAGAAAGAATTTTGACTCTTATTTTTCTTATGGGAGCTAGGGAGTTTAGTGTGTCAAGGAAAATTGTATTAAAGGCCAGAACTGCATCTTCTAGAAGGAGACTGTAGATGAAGGTCTAATTATAGGAGGATAGGTAGTTGTTGAAAATTTCAGCTCTGAAACCTGAGGGTTTGTGGCAGTCTCTGTATTGTTGGGGTTTGTGAAGCTGGGGAGAATATCTGACAACAGAGATAGGATGGTGATCACTAAGGGAGGGTGTCTGATAGTGCACATGGGTTATGATACAGGTTAGGCTTGGAGGTAAGTATCCAGTCTAAGGTGGAGAGTTAGTGTGTTTAATTACATGAGTTGGGTTGGAGATTAGCTGGGTGAAACCAAAGAGGTTAGTGGCAGAGTGAGAGGACTTGGTAGTGAGGGTCATCCAGTTAATGTTTATGTCACTCAGAATAACAGTTTCATAAGGGATAGTGAGGGAGATCCAGGAGAGGAAGTGTTCAAGGATAGGAATGTTATTACTGGGGGGGGGGGGTGTAGCTAAAGACAATGGCAAGTTTTTTGTAGGTAATTAAGTGACAGTTGGCAATGAGAATTTTGGCAGGGAGAAACTGAGAAATTGAGACTAACAGAGGTTGGAAGGAGAGCTGATTGTAAAACATTATGGTGACACCTCCACCTTTCTTTTTAATCCGAACTTGCTGGATGATGTTATAACCTGGTGGCAGGATTTCATTGTTGTAAATATGAGATATGAATTAAGCCAGGTTTCAGAGAGACATAGAATATCAGGGGAGTATTGAGATAGCCAGGCATGGAGAGGGGATAGTTTGTTCGTCATGCTTTAGATGTTCATGGATAGTAGAGATGTTTTTGGCATGAGCAAGTGTGGTAGTTTGAGAACAGTTTACAGTGGTGACGAGTTGAGTGTGTAAGGGGGAAGCTGGGAGAGATGTGCAGAAAGTAGGTCCAGGATTAGGATAAATATCACCTGATAAAATTAGTTTTAAAAGGAGTTGCGTGAGGGAAGAGATATAGTTAATTTGAAGATAGTAGACTACTTTGATGTTTAGTGGGAGAGTAGGCAGAGAGAATAGCTTGACCTTAAATAAGTTAAAGTGTGGAAAACAAGTTGGAGCTATTGTGAAAGAGTGGAAGGTGAGAGTAGAGGTGAGGCAGTAGGAAAGAGTAGGTTGTGTGGAATGTTGGTGGGAAAGAGCATTGGTAGGAGTTTCCAGCAGAAGTTATGAACATAGCTGAAATGGCACACATTTAAATTAGGATATGGTTTGGAAAATTAGCTATAGAAATAATCATGATGTGATACTTTTGGTAAGGAGGATAGAAACGATAGGTTAGTTACTAATGTTGCCGCAGTAGATTTAAGAGAGTAAAATGCTAGATATAAGTAGTGGTATTTGAGAGAAAGGTGGAGCAGGTGAAGTGAGAGGAGAAGAAGACTAGTTACAGGGGAGGAAGTGAGGTGGCTGGAGAGGTGTGATTACTGGGGAGGAAGTGATGTGGGTGAAAACAATGTGATTACAGAGGATAGAGTATAAAATAAGTTAACTTGGAGGTGGTGGGAATGCGGATATGGTAGGGGAATGGAGCAGTTAGAACCCAGTCAAACATAGCTCACAGAAACAATCATTAAGAAACAAAAATTTCTCTTTTGTGCAGTTTCTTATTAAAAGTTCTTTCAGTATCAGGATATAATGTTATGTAGAGAGTCTTATAAAATAAAAGTATGCTGATGAAGGGAATAGGTAAAACTAAAACTGCCTTAGGGCGGAGGCAATCAAAAGGTAATAGTAACTAGGAAAAGGAGTGAGGAGAGATTTTTGTCTAGTCGGACTTTCCCAGTAAACAAATAAAAAATAAACAATCATTTTTTTTTTTGACATTTCTCCCTGGTGTTATTTTTATGATGCCGTTGTCATAAAGCCGGCAGTTTATTCTTGCACATCTCAGTACAGGTTGTTTATAAATATTAAGAATAGTAGTGGACCCAACAAAGACTCTTTGAGAGGCATTGGGTTTTAGGATGCCCTTTTGAGAATGCATTCTATTGCATAAAACAGTGTAAGATCTGTTATGCATGTAGATATTCAGCGAAGAATATACCTTATCAGAGAAAACATGTTTTTTTTTGTAATTTTGAATGTGCAAACAAGCATAATTCACAGTTTCAATGGCCATTTGCAGATTTAGCTCCATTTAGGAGACCATTTCTCTATTAGCATATATTTCATTGGTAAAGCAGTGGAAAGCTGTAACTCTGCTGTATTTAGTCTGAAATCATACTACTTTTTGTGAAAATATGCCATATTTCTAGATGAATTTAATAATTTGAGAACAGACTGTAGCTTTACAAATATTTTATCAACTGGGTTAAGCTTTGCAGTAGATTGGAAACTATGGGTCTGTATCACCAGATCAAAAATACCAGTAATCAAATGGCATTTACATCGAAAATGCTGTTTATCGACGTTGCTCTTGTGAGGGGGGGTGCACCCCCACCCCCCCCCATAATTATATATACCAACTCCAAGATCTTACTACAGTGAAGAAAGGGCAACATATCTGATCTTCACTGTACTGCAGTCCCACTATACACACCTCAATGAATTGCAGTTCAATGTGAAATACCATTTGATTACCAGTATTTTCTATCTGGTGATAGAGACCTGAAAACCGTTAGCTTTAATTATGCTGACACAATTTTTATGTATAAGAAAGACTGACATGTGCTTGAGGCTGACAGAAAGTATCACTGCCTAATGTGTGGATATGTGGCAAACAGTGTAGTAGCTAGCGTTACAGTTCATATTGATATTAGCCAGTAGGCTTTTGACTTCCTTTTTAGTGATTTGCCTGAAGTAAAATGGAGTAGATTTTCTAGTTGGTGCAAGGGTATTAGAGGACTGGGAAATGTAATGGTGTCAAAGATAGTATTGGATAGCTTATGAGGATTCTATATGGTGCTGCTGATGTCATTTGATGTGTTTATGTCAACTGCATTGGACTTGTTTTATTATGGAGGGGATTTTTAATGAGGTGAGTTCTTTTGCTGTTTTACAATATTCCAATTGCTTATTAAGTAGTGCCACTTGTGTTAACCTGTAATAGTGAAATTTAGCTTGATTAATATTAACATACATGGATTTCTTTAGCTTTTGATAGATAGCTCCCTTAATATTATCAGTAGGGTCCTTTTTCCATGCTGCCCAGACATAATCTCATCATTTTTTGTTAAACTTAGTTTGGAGTAAGACACAGATTTTTTTTTTGGCCTTGATTGTTTTAATCTGTAAAGAGAAAAGTTTATTTTGGATAGTTTTGAGAATGCTAGTAAATATACTGTAGGCACATTTTGTATCAGTTAATTTGCAGATTGGTGGCCAGTCTACTGCATTTAATTCTAATATAGGAATATCCTCTAAACATGTGTCTCAAACCTGTAGCCCTCAGGCTTTAAGTAGCCCTCAAACCAGCATAATTCTGGATGAGAGATGCTGCTATGTTAATAACTTCTCTATATTTTTGTTTTGGAGATTGTGGCCCTCTGCTAAGTGTGCTAGTGTTCATGCAGCTTCATAGTAATTGTGTCTGAGAAACTTTTTTTTGTTCTCAGATTTAAGAAGATAGGGGTCTGCCTATACTTCACTGATGCCTCTTTGGTTGCTGCTTACTTGTTCAATTTCATGGGGCATTTTTGAATGTTTTTGCCTTTTTAGGGAGGGTGAGGGGCACACATGGGTATATACAGTGTCATGTCCCCCTACAAAAATTATTTTTGTGCTTTTTTTTATAGTATTCAGTTGATTTTTTTTTTAATTTATCCTTCAGAAAACCATCAATCAAAATACTGTTTCTTAACAGCACATAGGTAAACTAAATGACAAGAGGTAGAATAAAAGGACCACTCAGACAAAAATAGGCAATGGTCACTTAATTCATCAGGAAAAATAGTAAGCAGCCTTGCATACTCAGAGGTGTTAGTACCGAGCAAGTCTGAGATGCTGCTATCTGACTGATGCTTGGAGTCTTCTTATACCAGCTGAGTTAGTTAGAATAAGGCAAAAATGGTCATTAGTTTTGATTGTAAGTGGCTATTCCAATAAAGCTGACAGTCCCCTAATATCATCTAGCATTAGTATGAAGAACAAAATCCCTGAACTGTTAATAATATGCTGTCTGTGCTAAGGGTATGGTGTTTGAATTTTTCACCATCATTTGCCTACTGTGTGACTTTGGATAGATCGCATAACTAGACTGTTTGCAGGCATTTGGGAGTCTGGGCCTATGCTTGTGATGTCCATGTTTGTTATTGTTTGTAGCATGCTTTCCAAAGTACTATTATACAATTCCTCCTCTAAAACGTGCATGCTGATTGGCCAGCCCAACCAGCGTGCCCGTTGTAAATCCCTCAATATACTAACGGAAAAAGGTCCGGTCGCCCGGACTTTTTCCGTTAGTATAAAACACTGTCTCACTATGTTAAAAGAGTTTAACATAGCGATACAGGTTTAAAAAAAGCAACATAGATCTCCGTTGCTTTTTTTAAAGCTGTCTCGCTATGCTAAACTCCTTTAACATAGCGACACAGTGTGTAAAAAGCAACGGAGATCTTGCGTTCTCCTTTGCTTTTTCCCACAGCTCTGATGTACTGAGTAGGCATGCGCAGTACATCAGAACTGCCACAGAATACCAGACAGCTGCGGAAGGGCAGCAAAGAGGCATTATACAATGCCATTATTTAAGAAAAGTAATTATTTATTTTCTTAAATAATGTCATTGTATAATAGCAATAACCCACTTCTGGGGAACATCCGGTGTACTGATGATGCCATCAAAGAGTTATTAGGTGAGTTCGTAGCTGGGATAGCTACTAAAGTTCAAAAAAATGACACGGATATATGAAACTTGAATTATGTCACTGATAAAACAGAACGAAAAAAAGATGAAAAAACACTTCTTTTAAATCCACAGAAACCTCACTGCTTCGCCGAATTGGCAAGATGTTGAACTAAAGTGTAACAAAAGACTGTTACACACTGATGTTTAGCAGTTCAAAGTTAAGTAGGACTAAATCTGTTTATATCCCAGGCATATACATTCCTATAACTCTTCCATATGATGCAAAGTAACTTGAACACAACTCACAACAGTCTGTGTGGGGAGACCATAACAAGCATAAAAAAGTACCTTAGAATGTTTGTAAAAGCTGATGAAATGTTGTAGAGCAAATGCCTGGTTGCTCAGGAAGTCCTGACTATCCGCTTTAGCTTGTGGTAGAGAAAACCCAATCCAATACTTTGTAGTTAGAAAAACACAAGAAGCTTCGCTTTGCAAACTCAATAGTTCCAAACTTGCAGGAAGCAAATGAAGCACTAGAAGCACTAGCACAATTGCTATGTAAACAAACTCAGAAGTTCCAAACTCATACACTGTTATACACTGAAGTTTAGAAGTTCAAAAGTAAAGTAGGACTAAATCTGTTTATATCCCAGGCATATACATTCCTGTAACTCTTCCAAATGATGCAAAGTAACTTGAACACAACTCACAACAGTCTGTGTGGGGAGACCACAACAACCATAAAAAAGTACCTTAGAATGTTTGTAAAAGCTGATGAAATGTTGTAGAGCAAATGCCTGGTTGCTCAGGAAGTCCTGACTATCCATTTAGCTTGTGGTAGAGAAAACCCAATCCAATACTTTGTAGTTAGAAAACACAAGAAGCTTCCCTTGGCAAACTCAATAGTTCCAGACTTGCAGGAAGCAAATGAAGCACTAGCACAATTGCTATGTAAACAAACTCAGAAGTTCCAAACTCATAGGAAGCAAAAAAGGCGCTGTAGACTGAAAATAAATCCTTTATTACAACGATAGCATTCCTTAAGCACTAGTTGAGCGCTTTCATCTGCACCATCGCAGACTTCATCAGAACTAGTGCAAAACATTTAATTAACTCATTTAAAAACAGTTTTTGGCGCCAAAACTTTGTTACTCAATTTAAAGAAACAGTACTCCATTTGTAACATAACTAATATTGGACCTATATAAAAAACATATAAATCTTGGTGATTTATGTATATACATACCAAAAGTAAATACAAATGTATATATAATTATAAATATTGATTTTAAAAGTCACTAAAAATAATTATTCATATGGTATTGTGATTGAAATACTAAAACATGAATCTTGCCAATTCGGCGAAGCAGTGAGGTTTCTGTGGATTTAAAAGAAGTGTTTTTTCATCTTTTTTTCGTTCTGTTTTATCAGTGACATAATTCAAGTTTCATATATCCGTGTCATTTTTTTGAACTTTAGTAGCTATCCCAGCTACGGTCCACCACTAGTCTATCTGCAGGATCTGATTATATTTTATCAGTTGATTGTTCTTGCACAACCTTATTAGTTGCCTTACAGTGATGGCGGAAGCAGTGGTTGGGGCGTCGGCTGTATTGGATGGTGAAGAAATTCTACTTTTAAGGGCTGAAGTAGCCAGATTACACCAAGATGTCAGCAAGCTCACGGAATTAGTCACTTTGATTGTTAAATCTACACATATTAACGGTAAACATGAACGAACATCTTCCCACAAGGACATACCCAGGATTCAGGATAACAGCGAGAATGACTTGATATTGACAGTGGATACCAATGTTGAAATACCCAATGGACAGGGATGTTTAAATCAAACAGGGTCATCACACAGAACGGGCAATATAGATATGAACCCAAGGGGCGTTGATGACCTATCGATACCTGAAAAGGACTTTACCTTCGATTTCAGCTTTTTCACAGTAGAGCTGAAATGGACTATAGAGGCCAAGCGAAACATGCACCCAAAAAAACCTATTCTGCTATGGCATGTATGCCAAATACTAAAACTCAATGTACTATACCTAGTAATTCTAACTTGTTACACAATGAAAATACTGTAAGAAACAAGAGAGTTACACAAGGAAAACATGTTGATAATAATTATTCCACGCTTTAATAAGTTTCTCAAAAATGATTATGCTTTTGATCCATCACACTCTAATGAAATGTTTCAACATCATGATAATGTTATTAACAAAAATATGGGGATGATGATCAAAATGAATCCATCAAAAGTAGTATATACAAAATGGGAAACATTTTAACACAAATACAGAATATTAAAGTTGATAAAGCTTATTTGAAGCAATGCATTAATTCGAAGGTAGTTCCCAAAGGGATTAGGTTTTTCAAACTACCTATGGGCCTAGAATACAATGAGAGTACAATTTCAGCTTTCAACAGTTTGTTTGATGATTTTGGCATTTGTTATATGAATTTGTTATTGAAGTGTTACGAGGATAAGTTGAATGTACTCATTGATGAAGTAGAGCATGTTAATGAATTTATTTTATGCGTAACCCTGCATTTGAACAGTGGTATGATTTATACCACAAACAATTCCAAATGGCAGAAACCACAGCGGAAAATATTTTCCGAAGGAAAACAAAAATTAGAGCGTGATATGGAGCTATATAGAACTTGTAAGGTATATGTTTGGCCACAAGATAGGAAAGAAAGATTAGATGAAGGATATACACATGTAAGAGGTAGAAGACAGGTGGACAGACAGGAAAATTTTCAGGAGGAAGACACCATCAAAATTATGGAAAAACAAATTACCAGAGCAGCAGAAAATACAAGTAAAATCCAGAGTTTGTCAGTTTAGAACGACAGTTGGAGGTTTTACTGTCTCTCCTCCTGCCATTTTAGTTCCATCTAGAGAGATTGACGTGGTCCCATCTCCCTTCAACATCAACAATGAAAATTCAAATGATGGACATGATGAAACTGTGAAAATAGACATACAGGAGGTAGATACATCAGAATTAGAAAAAGAAAAACCTAGTATCACGCACTATAAAGGCTTCAACGTGTACAACTACACAGATGTCCCTATTCATGAAGAATTATGTTCCCTTTTATGCAAAGGAACCAAATTCATCCCTACACAGAAATTCAATCTAGTAGATCATATCAAAGAAATCAAATTATATAGTCGCAGACTTAACCTGGCTCTACTATTTGAAAAAGGAAAGGATGATAGGCCACATATATACCCACTGAATTAAAAAGAAAAAGTACATTTATACCTCAGTACAATTCACAAGTGAATGTATTTGAACAAATGATATGTAAAGAACTGTATCTACTCAACCATGAAATCACAAGAGAATATCGGAAAAAACAGGAATTAACAAAGATAACATCTCCAAAGAAGAAAGAGCGGTACTGAATGAATATATGTATAAAAAGACGTAAGAATAATGAAACCCGACAAGGGGGGAGGGGCAGTTATTTATCCCCAAAAAGATTATATCACTGAGATATACCATATTTTATACCATTCTGGGAATTACCAACAGGTTTCAATCAATCAAATTAACCAAGGTTTTAGAAGAATTGACATAGCTTTGGAAGAATACTTTATTGATAACCGCATCACAGAAGAAGTATATAGGTTTCTAAAAGTTGATCATCCAGTGATGGCTTGCATAATAGGAATACCGAAAATTCATAAGTCTCTGACCAAACCACCCTTCAGACCCATCATCTCAGGTTCAAAGTCAAAACATATAACATAGGAGTAACGATCGATAGATGGACGAAACATATTTATACACATGTACCATTCATCATCAAAGACTCATGGGATTTCTTGAGTAAACTCAGTCCTGACAAATGGACAGAACAATGTACATTCATCACCATTGATGTATGTGACTTATTTTCATGTATTCCTAAGGACGAGGGACTAGAGAGATTTGCCAGGAGTCTTAGAAAGTTTTCTACATTGACCTGGGATAAAATAAATCTAATCATGGATATGATGGGCCTAGTGTTGGATCACAATTATCTTACTTTCGAGGGTGAATTTTTCAGACAAAGCAAGGGAGTTGCTATGGGCATCTTGTGCCCCCATATTTGCAAACTTGGTTATGTCTGATTGGGAGAATGAATTCATTACCAACTGTGCATTCTCCAGCTACATCACCTTCTATGTAAGATTTTTGGACGATATATTCATTCTGTGGAAGGGACCCAACGAGACAATACCACAATTTATTGAATACATCAACGAAACTACCAATTTTTTGAAATTTACCTATGAAACAAATAACTCAGGTATTTCATATTTGGATGTGTTCATAGGTTCCAATGAGGAAGGTTTTACATCCAAGATACATAGAAAAAGCACATTCTCTAATGATTATATATTTTTTGGTAGTGAACATCCACTACACATTTTCAAAAATATTATGAAGGGACAGTGCATTAGATGTGCTAGAATGTCATCAACTAGAGAATTCATGGAAGGAGAAATGGTTCTGTTAGCAGATTTATTTGAAAGGAGAGGATATCCCAGCAACATGATTAGTGACACCATTGAATTTGTCAAATCCCAATGGGGAATAAAATACAAACCACTGCTAGGTCTTGATAAAGAGATTAACGCTAACTTGCAGAAAGCAAATATGGGTAGAGTGTGTGTTCTGACCTATACCCCTCATAGCACCAAGATTAAGGACATTATAAAGAAATATTGGGACATTATCACAGTATCAGATGTCAACAAAAATATACTGGGTGAGGAACCTAAGATAGTATACAAAACTGGTCCCAACATAAAAAGATTACTAGAACATTCCAAGTTAGGGAAAGGCAGAAACAATAATAAAGACAAGGTTTTCACCAGAAAGTGCGGAAGATGCAAACAATGTACACATATAAACACCAACAGTGATATTGTTTTGAATGACATTAATCACAGTAAAATTAGGAGCATAGGTGGAAATTGCAGCACCAAGCACATAGTATATTTAGCTCTGTGCAAAAAATGTCCAGCCTATTATATAGGCAAAGCAGAAAGAGAGTTAAAGAAACGTATTTATGAGCATTATTATAAAATTAGGAAAATGGATAGTAAAAATGCCCTATACAGACACATCAAGGAATATGGTGAGGGACACACATTCTCCTTTATGATAATAGATGAGGTGAAGGAAATTCCTTTTGGAGGGGATTGGAAAACAAGACTGGCCTGTAAAGAAAGCAAGTGGCAGATTTTAACTGATTCCACCAGGAATCCAGGTATTAACGATTTTATAAGTATAAAACCATTTTTAATTCTTGATATATAATATTTTTATGGCTGCAATATTTGATGAAATGTAAGTACACATAGTGAATTTAATTCATGTTTTAGTATTTCAATCACAATACCATATGAATAATTATTTAGTGACTTTTAAAATCAATATTTATAATTATATATACATTTGTATTTACTTTTGGTATGTATATACATAAATCACCAAGATTTATATGTTTTTCATATAGGTCCAATATTAGTTATGTTACAAATGGAGTACTGTTTCTTTAAATTGAGTAACAAAGTTTTTGCGCCAACTGTTTTTAAATGAGTTAATTAAATGTTTTGCACTAGTTCTGATGAAGTCTGCGATGGTGCAGATGAAAGCTCAACTAGTGCTTAAGGAATGCTATCGTTGTAATAAAGGATTTATTTTCAGTGTACAGCACCTATTTTGCTTCCTATGAGTTTGGAACTTCTGAGTTTGTTTACATAGCAATTGTGCTAGTGCTTCATTTGCTTCCTGCAAGTCTGGAACTATTGAGTTTGCCAAGGGAAGCTTCTTGTGTTTTTCTAACTACAAAGTATTGGATTGGGTTTTCTCTACCACAAGCTAAACGGATAGTCAGGACTTCCTGAGCAACCAGGCATTTGCTCTACAACATTTCATCAGCTTTTACAAACATTCTAAGGTACTTTTTTATGGTTGTTGTGGTCTCCCCACACAGACTGTTGTGAGTTGTGTTCAAGTTACTTTGCATCATTTGGAAGAGTTACAGGAATGTATATGCCTGGGATATAAACAGATTTAGTCCTACTTTACTTTTGAACTTCTAAACTTCAGTGTATAACAGTGTATGAGTTTGGAACTTCTGAGTTTGTTTACATAGCAATTGTGCTAGTGCTTCATTTGCTTCCTGCAAGTTTGGAACTTTTGAGTTTGCAAAGGGAAGCTTCTTGTGTTTTTCTAACTACAAAGTATTGGATTGGGTTTTCTCTACCACAAGCTAAACGGATAGTCAGGACTTCCTGAGCAACCAGGCATTTGCTCTACAACATTTCATCAGCTTTTACAAACATTCTAAGGTACTTTTTTATGCTTGTTATGGTCTCCCCACACAGACTGTTGTGAGTTGTGTTCAAGTTACTTTGCATCATATGGAAGAGTTATAGGAATGTATATGCCTGGGATATAAACTGATTTAGTCCTACTTAACTTTGAACTGCTAAACATCAGTGTGTAACAGTCTTTTGTTACACTTTAGTTCAACATCTTGCCAATTCGGCGAAGCAGTGAGGTTTCTGTGGATTTAAAAGAAGTGTTTTTTTTTATCTTTTTTTCGTTCTGTTTTATCAGTGACATAATTCAAGTTTCATATATCCGTGTCATTTTTTTGAACTTTAGTAGCTATCCCAGCTACGATCCGTGTCATTTTTTTGAACTTTAGTAGCTATCCCAGCTACGGTCCACCACTAGTCTATCTGCAGGATCTGATTATATTTTATCAGTTGATTGTTCTTGCACAACCTTATTAGGTGAGTTGCCAAAGTACACTCACAAAAATAAGAAGAACTTGAAAAGAATTTTATGTGGACCCAGGTTATCACAGGGAACTGCTAAGGCTTGTGACATAGATAAAGGTGGCACCCTACCCTGCAATAGTTGCAATTTTTGCACATACATAGATGTGAGTGGGGAGTTAAACATCCAGATATGAATATATTTTTTTAAGTTTAGGCCTTTGGCTAATTGTAATAGTAACAACATTGTATACTTGGCTCATTGTTTGATCTGTATGTCATTCTGTCGGAATGACAACCAGAAGGCTTAAGGATCGAATGTGAGAGCATTTGTATGATATAGGCAGAGAGTTAGAGACCAATGCTTTAGCAAGGCATGTCAAGGCTCATGGGGACACACATAGATTTGTCTTTATGATGGTTGATAAGGTGATGGACAACTGTAGAGGGGGAGACATGAAATTGAAAGTTGAGACCAAAGAACTTGAATGGATTGTGAGACTTAAGGCCAGTACAGGGAAGGGTCTCAACGATAAAATCAACATTAAGACTATTCTTATAGGGAGGGATCTGCTCAAGTGATTGTGTGTAGGTATTAGTGTGGTTTATTCACCTATATACTTTTATGTAGAGGTATTTTAGTAGTATTTTTAGTAGTATTTTATATGTTTATGGATATGTATGCAGATTTTATATGTTTTGTTTATGTATTCTATATGGCATGATTTTATGTTTCAGCCTGTGAAGATGAACTATGTGCAAAGTATTTTAATGTACCTTTAACATGCATGATTGTTTATGTGACTTTAAATGAAGGTCGAGTCTCTATACTTCCTTAGTAACTACAAGTTGCTGCCTTAAACCACTCCTTAGAGGAGTGGTTTAAGGCAGTAACTTGTAGTCTATTGGCCATTTTGGGTCATTTCCTGTCTTTTCCAGCCCCCTGCTATAAAGCACGATGTTAGTCGTCTCCCATTGCTGCAGTCCTGACTAATGGGTACTCCGCTGCCCTCCATCGGCCCGAATACCAAAGGGCTAGATCTGGCGTCGGTCATGGCGCCCGAGACTGACGTGGTGTCAGTATAAATGCGCATGACCGACGCCATAACTTTAGTCTTTCTTGCCGCATTGTCCTGAGCAGAAGCAGAATTTGCAAGTGCCGTTCGGCGTTCTGGAATTGTCGGTTTTCGAGTTTCAGACCGGAGACCAAGTTGGGCTAAGTACCCCATTGGGGACATTTTATTTTTTGTCTTTTTCTTGTCTCAGTTTTGTCGGATGTCAGAAAAAGTTAATAACTGTATTTCTTGTGGGAAACAGATTCCTCATAGGGATTACCATTCACTCTGCATTCCTTGTTTAGGGCCTGAGCACGACATTGTTGGTGTCGCTTTTGTACTACTTTTAATAAGCGTACTATTAAACGTCGGTTGGACTGTGCTAGGCTGGTGTTTGGTAACCGTTGTAATTACAACATGCCGTCGGATTCTCCGACGACTGGCTCTTCTAGGAAGCGCAAAGAAAAGTCTTTGCGGTCCAAGCAGGATGGGGCGTCCGCTCCGGACGTCGGTCCTGTTGAACCACTGGCTGCTTCAGTGGCTCTTTCTGACGGTGTGCCTGAGTGTCAAGGGGAGCCTTTGTTACTACAGGGGGTGGCTTCTCCTTTGTTAGGCCAGGTTGAGGGTGCTCCTCTGTTGTCTGTGGCTCCCTCCCCTCGTAGGGTGGTTAAGCCTCCTCCTTCTCTAGGCAAAGGCCATTCTAGGTCCAAATCTGCCCCTGCGGGTGTTTTTCCCCAGGGTCCAGCTCCTAGGAAGCACATGCTGAAGATGGCTGAAGATTTGATTTCTTTAATTAGGGGTTCCATGCCTCCCCCTCAGAAGAGGCCCAGAGTAGAGACAGAGTTGGAGGGTTTGGTTCAGTCTTCCATTGAGTCTGTTTCCTCTGTGGAAAACCTTCAGTATTTCCCTCCCTATTCTGATTCGGAGGCTGAGGATGCTTCTCCCTCTGCGTCCCCTCCAGAAGATTTTTCTTTCTCTGAAACTTTGCATTCCATGAGGGAACATTTCAAATGGGAGGGCCAGGATTATTCTGATTCTCGTAAAAGGCTGAGAGAATTTTTGTTTTTGCCTCAGCACAGGCCCTTGGCTATTCCTCCTGTACTGGATGTTGTTCAGGATGTGTTTTCTGAGGCTGCCCTTAACCCGGATTCTCTGCCTCCTGCCCCTGTTAAACCAGATAGATACTACAGGGTTCCGGAAGCTAACAAGTACTTGTTTAAGAGCCCTAGGGCTGATCCTGAAACTATTTCTCAAGGCCCCAAGGGCGTTAAGGCCTCTGTGGTTAAGAATCCAGTTCCTCTGGACAAAGATGCTAGGGCCCTGGATAGGTGGGGTAAAAAACTGTATACCTCTTCTACTTTGGCTATGAGGGCTTTGAATTGTCAGTTTCATATGCTCAAGTATCAGAATTTTTTGTTAAGTCAATTGAAATGTAAAGTGGATGCTTTAGCTGAAGGTATTGACTGTAAGGAGCTTCAGGATTTGGTGCATGCTTCAGACCAGGTTGGGAAGCATTCTCTGCAGTGTGGTTTTGATGCTTTACAAGCTTCTTCCAGGGTGGCTGCTACTAGTTCTGTTGTTCGCAGACATGCCTGGCTTAAAGATCAGTCCTTGTCGGAGCATGTTAAAGCTCGTATTATGGATGCTCCTTTGCAGTCTGATGTTCTTTTTGGCCCTCCTGTGGAATTAGTTTTGAAAAAAAATGGAGGAAAAAGCTAAATCTATGCAGACAGTGAAGGAATTTTTACAGGTTCAGCCTCCTAAATTCAATAGGAATTGGCCTGCTAAGGGATGGTCTTTTCCCTCTTCGGATTTTCGTTCTAGAGGCAAGTCGAGGCGTAGTAGAGGTAGGGCTTCCTTTCAGGGCCCTGTTACTTCTAGGTCTTTGAGTTCCTCTACCCCTTCTGCTGGGGAGGGCAAGGGTCAGTCCTTTCGGAAGCAGACCCAATGACCTGTGTCTTCGGCTGCCGGACTCTGCTTTGCTGGCAGCTCCTCTGGGCGGAAAACTGGGACTTTTCCACGGAAATTGGCATTTGGTTACCCAGGACAAATGGGTGTTGGACATTGTAACTCGAGGCTACAAATTTTATTTTCACACTTTCCCGCCTTTCAGCGGTATGCCGGATGTGCCTCATCAGCAAAAATTGGAAGCACAGGCACAGATTTCTTCTCTGCTCCAGTTGGGGGCAATACAGGAAGTTCCTTCGGCGGAAAGGGGCACAGGGTTTTATTCCCGTCTTTTCTTAGTGCCAAAGAAAGGAAATACTTGGAGGCCCATTCTGGATTTATTCATTCTAAACACCTTTCTAGAAATTCCGAAATTCAAGATGTTAACACTGCAACAGCTGTTGCCTATGCTGGGCAGGGATCACTGGATGGTGACTTTGGATCTCAAGGAGGCCTATCTTCACATTCCTATCAGGCCCAGTTGCAGGAAATTCCTGAGGTTTCGGACTGGGAATTTGCATTATCAGTTCTCTGCATTGCCCTTTGGCTTATCTACTGCCCAGGGTATTCACGAAAGTCCTGGCTCCAGTAATAGCTTTTCTCAGACTACGGGGAATTCAGATTTATCCCTATCTGGACGATTGTTTGATACTGGCTCAAGACAAGCACAACCTACTTCGACATCTGCAGTGTGTGATGACAGTTTTCGGATGCCTGGGGTATTCTGTGAACGAAATAAAGTCCAGTCTAGTACCCTCACGAGAGATGTGTTTTCTGGGTGTGAGTCTGAATACAGCGACTCAGATGGCATTTCTTACCCCGGACAAACAAAGAAATCTTCACCAGTACTTCCTACAGCTATCAGTCCTGTCCAGGCTGACTGCAAGGACAGTCCTTCAAGCCTTGGGGTTCATGGCATCTTGCATTCTAGTACTTCCCAATGCCAAACTGCATATGGAAGCTACAATGGTATCTCAAAAGCGTTTGGACTCAACACAGCCACGATTTGGACACTGTCATTCGATTCTTCCTTGCATCCAGAAGGAATTTGTGTGGTGGGCTCAGGAATGTCACCTAAACAAGGGACTCTCTGTGACCCAACCAGAGGCAAGTCAGATATTAACGACAGACGCCTCGGAGTCAGCCTGGGGTGCTCATTTCAAAGGAAAATGGATTCAAGACCTTTGGCCCCCGGAGTTGCTTCACTTGCATATCAATATGAAGGAGATGCTGGCAGTTCAATTTGCCTTAAAAGCATTCAAGGATCTGCTTCGCCCGGGACTGGTGTTGGTTCGAACAGACAACACAACTGTCATGTGGTACATCAACAAGCAGGGGGGAACTCATTCTTACCCTCTTTGCAGACAAGTAATGCTGTTATGGGAAACTGCTTTGGGTCTGCACATCACTCTTCGAGCACAGTTTCTGCCAGGGGAACAAAATTCGTTAGCAGATGTTCTGAGCAGACAAATGGTGGATCCTCACGAATGGAAGTTGGATCCTCAGGTGTTTCGTCAGTTGACCATGGCTTGGGGAACTCCAGACATAGATCTGTTCGCTTCTCCTCTGAATTTCCAACTACCTCTGTTTTGCACAAGGCTGTTTCATCCGAAAGCCTGGAAAATAGATGCACTATCCTTCAGTTGGAGCAACCTTCACGTGTATGCCTTTCCTCCTCTGCCTCTTCTTCCAAATGTCCTGTTGAAAGTCAGGAGGGACAAACCGTGCATGATCCTTATAGCACCGGATTGGCCTCGTCAGCATTGGTACCCTCTGTTGAGTTTAATTCAGGAGGCCCCTTGGCCATTACCACGGATTCCTCACTTATTGTCTCAAGAAAACAATCATTTTCTCAATGTCAGGGTGCGATCCCTGCACCTGACAGCCTGGCACATTCAGTTTTAGAGAATGAGGGCCTTCAGCTCCCTCAACAAGTTTTGGATGTTCTTTTGGAAGCCAGGCGTCCTAGTACTCGAAAAGTTTATGCTGATAAATGGAAGAGATTTTTTCTTTGGAGTTCAGCTAAAGGCTTTGAGGTCACATTGCCTGATTTGAGTTGTACATTGCAATATTTGACTATGTTATTGGACAAGGGTTTGTCTTTCTCTTCTATTAAAGTGCATGCTGCAGCTATTTCTGCTCACTATGCTGGTGACCCTCCTTTATTTTCACATCCATTGCTTAAACAATTTCTTAGAGGGCAAAGAATATAAGACCCCACGGAGGGCTCCTATTCCTGCTTGGGATCTTAATTTTGTTTTGGAGAAGCTGACTCTGCCTCCTTTTGAACCTGCAGCTACGACTGACTTGAAGTTGTTGTCTTGGAAGACTGCTTTTTTGTTGGCTGTTACTTCTGCTAGAAGGGTATCTGAATTACAGGCTCTCATGGCAGTGGAACCTTTTCTGATTTTTCACAGGGACAGAGTTTCCTTACGTACTAATCCTACTTTTCTGCCTAAAGTGGTTTCTAATGTGGCATTGAACCAGTCTATACATTTGCCTACTTTTTATGCTGACCCCCAAACTGAAGGGGAAAAAGTTTTGCATTCTTTGGATGTACATAGGCAGTTACGATATTATTTGTTCAGAACCAAAGAGTTCAGAAGTTCTCATCAGTTGTTTGTTTCGTTTGCTGTGACTTCCCGTGGAAAGGCTGTCTCGAAACAAACTATTTCCAAGTGGATTGGCCATTGTATTGCTTTTTGTTATTCTCATCATGGTAAAGAGGTTCCAGTTGGGATCAGGCCTCATTCTACTAGGGCTACGGCCACATCTACTGCTTTTTTAAGAGGGGTAGCTACTAAAGACATTCTAGAGGCAGCTACCTGGAGTTCTGTACATACCTTTACGAAGCATTATCATTTGCCTCTTTATTCTACGTCTAGGGCTGGGTTTGCCACTGCAGTCTTACAGGCATGTCTGCAGCTCCTCAGGCTATTTAGTTGTCCGACCTCCCTTTTTGTTTTTTCCGTGGCTCTGGGATTCTACCCATTAGTCTGGACTGCAGCAATGGGAGACGACGAACATAGTACAGTTTTGTACCTACCATAAATGTAGCTGTTCGAGGATCTCCATTGCTGCAGTCCAATTTTCCCTCCCTCCTTCCCCCTTTTTTCTTTTTAGATTGGGGTTTTTGGGTAGTGTTTTATTTTTGCATTCTGACATCTGAGGCAAGAAAGACTAAAGTTATGGCGTCGGTCATGCGCATTTATACTGACACCACATCAGTCTCGGGCGCCATGACCGACGCCAGATCTAGCCCTTTGGTATTCGGGCCGATGGAGGGCAGCGGAGTACCCATTAGTCAGGACTGCAGCAATGGAGATCCTCGAACATCTACATTTATGGTAGGTACAAAACTGTACTTTTTGGCGGGCTTTTCCAGCTATTGAGAACTCAGCACAGCTCCTCGTGGTGGCCAGCAGTGTTCCTCTAGCAGCAGAGACCAGAAAAGACTACTTTTCCAGATTTTAAGTATTTTTCTTGGCTTTTTCGACTTTTTGTGCCTTTCGACCACTGTTTCTGCTTGTTTTATCAAAGTTTGCACTGTTTTTACTGTGTTTATAAGCTAAAACTGTTTACTGCACTTGCTAGTTTAAGTTTTGCCTAAAAGTTAAACTACAGGCTAATACACTCAAGTGTACTAGCTTTTGATAGCATTTAATCGAAAATCATAGCATTTATTGTGTTTTCTGCTTTTCTGTAAAAAAACTTGAAAAAAAAAACAAAAAAATATCCTTGTTTTCCATACTTTCCTAACTAGTGTTCCAGAGACCAGATTTTGCTGATCCCTGGGGTTTGTCTTGGTTCCTGTGTTTCTCCATTTTCCTTGTTTGGTCAGGGGGAAGTTTCTTTACTCACCAGTGAGAGTGGGGAGTACTGAGCTGCCTGTTTGTCCTTAGAGGAGTGGTTTAAGGCAGTAACTTGTAGTCTATTGGCCATTTTGGGTCATTTCCTGTCTTTTCCAGCCCCCTGCTATAAAGCGCGTTTTAGCTCACTTTAGCGCGATTTAGAGCGGAGTTGCCACTGTTGCACACTAGGGCAGCGCCGGTTAAGCAGGTTTAAACTATTCGGGCTACCTAAAGTCCACTCTTCAAATTTTCCCTTAAAACTACCTTCCTCGAACTATACTACTGATCTAATCAGCGTATCCTATAACTAAAAAGATCATCTCTACTTGACTCCAAGTAGACTATTCTCTATCTGTTAAACCTAGCACTTGCTCCTACAGTACTTATTACCTTGATACGGCACTCTTGTCATAGATAGTACCCCAAAAAGGCAAACCCCTATTTCTCGGTCACCCACGTCCCCCGGAATCTTTTTTAAAGTTTTTTTTTTTTTTTTTGTCTATTCCTTCTAGCATGTCGAGGGATCAGTTGCTAGTGTCCTCTCCTGCTCAGCTGGTGAACCTGGGAATATTGAGGCAATGTTACAATTGCCTCCTGTACACAGACAACCCTCTCCTCCTCCCACAAAACACAAATACATGCGAGAGATGCAACTATACGGCCAAACTGGAGGCTGAGCTCTCTCAATACAGGACTGGCAAGACCAGTCAGGAGGAGAAGGTTACCACACACACTATAGACCCAGTCTCACATAGTACCATCACAACCTCAAATCATACACATAAACACACAAAGACATACTCAGAGGCTCTGATCAAAAATCTACCAAAACAGCAGAGGCCACCAAAGCAGACACCCAAACAACCACCACCTCAGAACACAACACCTGCAACACATAGACCTCACAGTCAGAGTGTCAAACAGTCACAGCCCTTAAGGCCAAACACAATGCAGACACACTAGTCATTGGTGACTCCATAGTCAGACACACTGACGTCCCGCTCACCAGACTGAGTAAGGAGAAGGTCACAGTAAGCTGCCTGTCGGGCGCTAGAATCCGCCACATAACGCAAGCACTCATGTCTCTCAACAGCAGGTACAAATACGACTCAGTCATTGTCCATGCTGGTGTAAACGACCTGAGACGTACCTCCTTGGACTACATGAAAAGAGACATTGAGGAGCTCTCTGATTATGTAGCCCAGGCAGGTATGACCCTGACCTTGAGCAGTATCCTACCTTCACCAAGAATGATGCCACAATACAGAGATAAGATGATCAGCTTTAACAATTGGCTTAAACACTGGTGTCATTCAAAGGGGATCCAGTGTCTGTCTGCCTGGGATGACATGCTGGACAAGCCACGCTGCTTCGCAAGGGATGGCTTGCACCTGTCACCCCTGGGATTCCGGATATTGGCAAAGGCTCTTGCCACCCCATAGTGCCTTTTTAGGCAAGGCTCAAATTCTAAACCTACCACCCTAGAACACAAAAAAGGAAAAAAACTAAGGGTAATGCTGCTCAATGCCAGAAGTCTAAATCTCAAAATGCACGCACTCGAGGCCCTTCTCAGTATGGAGAACATCAATGTCTGTGCTGTGACAGAAACCTGGTTCAAGGCTCCTGAGAGCACCCCAGCACTATCAGGTTTTACCTCAGATCATGCGTTCCGGCCCCAAAATCCGGACAATACCAAGAAAGGAGGGGGGGTATCCATATTCATCAAGGACACCCACACATCAAGACTGGTGGCAACGCACGATGCATCGGAGACCATCCAGGTGCAATTAACCATAGGCAAGACTGCTCTGCAAATTGTAGCATGTTACAGGCCACCCTCACAAACTCAGGAACCTCACATGGCCTTCCTGAAAACACTAGAGGGGATAAATGTATCACCAAACACCATCATACTAGGTGACTTCAATTACGCTAATATAGACTGGGAACACTACTCAAGCCCAAACACCCTAGCCCAAATGTTCCTGGAATTCATAAACTCAAATGCCATGGAACAACTAGTCACCATCCCCACTAGAGGAGATAACATACTTGATCTCATCATCACGAACATGGGAGCACAATGTTCAACACCGGAAGTATACCCTCACTGGTGAGATCAGATCACAAACTAATCTCGCTGGAGGTCCTCATCCCACCCCCACCTGAAATAAAAAAGACCACAGTAAAGAACTTCTCGAAAGCCGACTTCACACTTCTAAAGACTAGTGTGGTCTCCTTTAAGGCCCCCGAGCCGGCAGAAAACAGTACTCAAGCCGCTGAATCACTTACAAATGCCTTCTACCAGCACCTGCAGGACTGCATGGATAAGGCAATCCCAAGCAAAACAAAGACTCTTTGTACCAAAGGCAAGCGTCCAGTCTGGTGGACCCCAGCCATAAACAAACTCTACAACAAAAGGAGGAAGCTACTACAAGATAGAGCAAAATCCTTAAGACACCCTTGATCACTATAAGTAAAAAACTAAGAGCTCTCATAAAATCATCCAAAGCAAATTTTGAGAGAAAAATAGCTAAAGACTCAAAAGACAATCATAAGGCCTTCTTTAGCTATGTTAGAAACCTGGGAGGAAACTCCCAGATATGCTCAGAACTAGTTCAAAATGATGTGAAGATTACTGATCCTACAGACATTGCCAACATACTGGCTGACAGGTTCAGTGCAAACTTCTCCCTCCCCAAAAGGAGAGATATCTATACCAAACGATTGCAGCCCCCAAACATCTCCAATGCCCAAGTGAGAACTGCTCTCTCCAAAGCAAAAACACAGCATCCATGGGACCTGATGGTGTCCCCGGCTGTGTGCTCCATGAACTCAATGAGGAATTAAACCCACAGCTAGGACAGCTGTTTAATCAAAGTCTTACCTCTGAATACGTACCCAGGGAGTGGCGCACTGCAACTGTGGTCCCACTTCACAAAGGCGGTGCCTCCACCGACCCTGGAAATTACCGGCCCATTAGCTTGACAAGCCTTATCTGCAAAGCCATGGAGAGGATCATAATGGACCTCATAAATAAAGACATAGGGAATTTGCAGACTTTGGATCCAACCCAGTTTGGCTTTGTCAAAGGCAGATCATGCCTTTGAAACTTGGTTGACTTTTTTGAAACAGTCACCAAAGCCATTGATGAGGGAAAGGCAGTCCATACAGCCTACCTCGATCTGGCGAAGGCCTTCGATACAATACCCCACTCGGGTATCATTGAAAAACTCATCAGCTTAAATGTTAACCCATACATCACAAGATGGGTTGCAAACTGGCTGAGTGACAGAACCCACAGGGTCAGAGTTGCTGGCGCCATGTCAGACTCAAAGCCTGTCACAAGTGGTGTCCCACAGGGCTCAGTCCTGGGCCCACTCTTGTTTGGCATCTACTTTTCCGAAGTACAAGCAAAGACAGGAGGGTTATGGCTGACAAAGTTTGCAGATGACTGCAAACTGGGCGCCATAGTAGAAAACACATCTGACACAGATATCCTTCAGAAGGGTCTTACAGAAACGGATAACTGGTGCCAGAGCCACGGCCTAAAGTTAAATGCCAAAAAATGCATAGTCATACCCTTCGGGAAAAACAAGGTTACCCCTAGCTATCGAATAGGTGGCAATCCACTGAGCACAGAAGAAGTTATCAGGGACCTGGGGACCCAGGTTGATAGTAGTCTGTCATTCGACACCCATGTAGCTAAAGTAGTTAGGAAGACCTTCTACATTGCCCACCTTATCATGAAGGGATTCTCATCTAGATCAAGGGAGGTCATGGTCTCCCTTTACTCATCACTCATCTGACCAATGATTGAGTACAATGCCCCATTCGGAATGTATCTGACCCGACACTTGCAGCAGCTGGAGAGGCCACAAAAGTTCCTCACCAAAAGGATAAAGGGTCTCAAAAATCTGTCCTATGCTGCCCGACTGAAAGAACTCCAGCTCTATTCAGTCACTTACCGCTTGCTCAGAGGTGACCTTTGCCTAACATACAAGGCCATGTCAAACCCAGATTTGATGAATATGCTTCACCTCAAAAATCTAGATCCATCAGAGCCACAAGGGCGGAGACTTAAACCTCGACACGGCTATTAATAGGACGTGCTGGAGGGATAGATTCATCACCCAAAGACTCCCTATGCTGTGGAACAAAATCCCGGTATATGTGAGGCAGAGCACCTCGCTGGCCTTGTTCAAGAGAAATCTTGACCAATGGATGGGAGATCGCAGATATACCCCAGGGATTACCTCAGTGTCACTGCTCGACAGAGGCACAGCAAAATAATGGGTATAGTTCCCCATACTAAAGGGGTGGCGTAAGCCACAAAACGATGGGCTAGGCTTGTAAATGCCCTCGGGCAGATAGCCTAGTATGAACCTATGAACCTATGGTATGGAATGGTATAAAAGAGGGCTTCTTGTTCTATTTTATTGTCTGATGAAGTGGCTTGGTCCAGGAAAGCACTCACCATTTGTTTGTTTTGGAAATAAATCGTTGGTTTTACTTCAATAAGCCGTGGCCTGTTGCTTCTTTTTCTTTTTATGATATTGGACTGGTTTTTGGAAGCACAGCTTACCTCTACCACTTATTTTTTTGTTTTTGTTTATTAAATTATTAATAATGTTGCACAAGCATTGTTAGTTTCATTTCTTTCTTCTTTCAATACTGGTATAGGTAGACCAGTCAAACATTATTTGACATGACATGGACAGAAGTAACCAGTGTCTGATTTAGTGATCTAGCACAAATTACTGCAATTCATTTATATGGTTTGTGGCTTTAGACTGAATTCTTAGAAATAATACAATAAGCAATTTCATAATGAGCATTTCTAGTACGGCCTTAGGGCAGTAGTATGCAATATGGTTAGAAAAAGTTACTGACCGCTTTTCAGAAAATTTATTGTGTGATCTATAAGGCAGCTTAACTTTAAGTTTTATACATGCCGCAACATAATTTTTGTTTCCCATTACTGTTCACCTTTATGTAATTCACAAGCAAAATAAAATGTAATAATGTTCTTACAGTAAATGATTGTCTCTTGATATGTGGTTTGACTAATGGTTCTCCTTCTCTGATGGCAGTAATTGCTTTAATGGATGCAAGTTTAGTATTAAATATTGTATGGATTAAAGGCTTTATTTCTCCATGGGAAAGTGGTGATGGAGCAAGATTGAATTGATTTTTTTCTTAATGCATTTGTTATTTCATATTAGACACTAAATGGGTGACCATATTTCATCAGTTGCAACAATGCAATGTGTCATACAAAGTCAAATATCAATCCTACCATATAAGAAGTTATATAATATTAGAAATATACTTCTCAATATTTTAGGATGACAACATAACAGTGCCTACAGGAAATGAAGGGAAAAAGACAGGCATTATTTTAAGTATGGAAAATTGATATACCTCCAATATAACATATTTGTTTGACTGCTAAGATAACAAGAAGATCATCCCAGTGGAAATGACAAGAGTTGTAATTCAAAACAAAAAGATCAGGGGATCATATGAAGATAGATATGTGACAGACCTGAAGAAAGGTCACAGAACAGTTTACTTAGTATAAAAGTAAAATGTGTTGAATCTACATGATATTTACATATAGAACGGAATTAAACCAACGTGAAAATTATACTGGGGGTAGACTCGTGTCATACTGTTAAGCATAATGATGCACCTGTCAGCATCAGAACCTGTAAATTCAGGAAAAATGTTCAGAAGCATACTTATGTGCTTTTATGAAGAAAATACTACTTCCATATGTTATGTATGCACCAATGCTGTGGTTACAACTATATTGTCATTTTACCATGCTTCACCCTATATGAAAAGTGCAGTATTCATGATAACTGTAAAGCATAGCATCATTCCTGGAAGATTCTGAAAGTGAGACAGTGGTGTCTTGTTGTAGCGCATTCAAAAAACTTCTATCAGCATTGTAAATAACTACATAAATAATAAAATACACTCTATGCCTGCCAGACGTTATTATGCTAAGCTGTGTATAACCCTTAATGTGTCTTTTTAGCATTGTTTTGCCTACAATGTTAAAGTTACATACAATGAAGGTAAATGCCATGGATTATTTTAAATGGATATTTGGAATACTTCTGAACTGAGTAAAGCTGAATGGAAATGTTTCAAAGAAGTTTTTGCTTTAATATAGATGGCAGCATAGTGATACCGTAGGTATAATGATGCAAAACAGAGAATGAATTAGTTGGACTGTACCTAGGGCAGTTATGAAGGATATTTGAAAGTCTTAATGTGATGCTGTGTGCTCTTCAGTCTCACTCAAATGGAAATGCAACAGCCTATGATGTAATGTATTAAGCCAGGTAGGAAATGTATGTGTAATGCTGAGTCTTTCGATGTGGAGGACGGTGGTAATACTTGTTGCACTCAGTATGATATCACAAATCAGTACTATAAATTAGAAATATCAATTGCTTACAATATTGCTGAACTAAGCCACACTCCTTCCTTGCAATATTGAGTTTTACAGGCTGCATACCTTTTAAATTGTATTTATTTATTTAGTTATTCATTCATTCATTTCCATTTGTTAACTGGGATAAAACTCTGATCACAATGGACATTATTCAAGTCAAACCAATGGAAAAAGTGAGCAGTTCTTCACACAAACAGTGCATAATACAGAAAATAACATCCACAGAAATAAAATAACAAATGAAAACTACAGTATAAAGACACAAGCAAACACTAAGAGCAACGTACATGGTTTATTTTCATAGTTAATAAATATCATGCATACTACTATGGTACCATTCAGCAAAACTTCCTATATTTTATAGACACATATAGAAACTGGGCGGGGCAAATAGATGGCAGAAGAGGAAGGAGAAGGAGGGGAAATAGCATATAAAGAAAAAGAGATGCTATTACTTTCTTGGACCTGGATGTCATACCCTTGCTTTTGAGTTGGATGACATAGAATGATTTTCTTACTATCTTGGCTATGTGTTGGTCAAAGACCAGCTTACCATCTATGTATATTATCAGATCCCTAACTATTGGGTCAGCTCTTAGGGGTGCTTTATTGATGAAGTAATTAGCCATTCCAAAAGGGCACTGTAATGCATTTCTTTGCATCGAGTTTTAATTTGTGGCTTTCATACCAGTCATTTGTTTGTGTTAGACCCTCATGGAGGATGTTAGTCTCATGGAGGGAATCCATGATAGCTCCTAATTTGTGGTCATCTGCAAACTTGGTTAGCTAGAGGCCTTTGACATTAGCCTTGACTACTGAAAAGTATATGACAAACAGTATTGGGCCAAACACAGAGCCCTAGGGTACTCCACTGGTGATCAGTCTCTTAATGGAGGTAGTCTCACCAATCCTGACTTCTTGGATCCAATATGTGAGCCATCTGGCAACCCAGTGATTTATGTAGGGGTATATACCTAGTTCTAAGAGTTTGTCAATAATACATGAATGGGGTGTTGTCCTGAACATATTGGCCAGGTCAAGGTAAGTGGTATGTATCATTTTCCCCTCATCTGTAGCCATGATGACCCTCTCAAAGAAGTCTACCAGGTTAAGTAGGCAAGACCTTGCTTACCAAAGCCAAACTTGGAAGAGGCTGATGTCTGTAGGTTGCCAATGTCCTTGTTGAACATTTCCATGATAATTCAATCCATGGCTTTGCATATTAGATTTGTCAGACTGCTGGGACTGTAGTTTCCAAGGTTAGTTTTTGGTCCATCCTTATGAAGGGGGATAATTATTGCAGGCTTCCATTCACCTGGCATGTAACCTGATTTGAGACTGTAGTTGAAAAGTGCCTCAACTGGTCCTGCTAGGTCATGTTTTAGGCTATTTAGGAGGCAACCGGGAGTTTGATGGGGCCCATTGATGCAGTGTTCTTGGCCTTAGCGAGCACCTCCAGGACCTGCTCCTTGTTGATATTTGGGGGGGGGGGGCTATACCTGAAGTGATTTTATAGGGGGTAGTAGGGTTGAAGTTAGAGTTACATTTTTCAACCAGTAGATTTGGTCAGTGATGGCTGTGCCATTTACCACCAGTTCAGCACACTACTGAGTATTACCTTTGAGTGAGATTCCTGACATAGCTGAAGAAAGCCTTGTGATTGTTCTTAGTATGGGAAGCTATCATGACCTTGTAATTGCTTTTGCTGGACTTTATTACTCCTCTTAGTCTCTTGCTTAGTTGAATCAGGAAGCCCTTGCCTCTGTGAGAGATGTTCTTTTTGATTTTGGCCATTACTTATTTTCTTTTGTTATATAACCTGTAACAGTAAGCATTCTACCAGTGTGGTTTGTTTTTACTGTTAGATCTGGGCTTACTCCTGGTTGGTACAACAGCCTCAAAGCACCCATTTACATTCTTATACAGGGTTCTATAAATAATTCTACATTATTTATTTTTATTTTGAGAGAGACAGCTTTGTGGTCTGAATTCACCAGTGAAGATGTGACATGGGGAGGGATGCAACTCTCTCTCCCATGTTGGTAAATACTTGGTCCAATATGTTTGATCCTCTGATTGAAGAGAGCAGTATCTGGCCCAGGATGTTTGTAATGACAAAGTACATAAAACTTTGTGTTTGTGTGTTAGAAGTGATGTACATTTTCCAGTCTATACAGGTGTAGTTAAAGTCTCCCATGAATAGGGTATTTGAATAGATGGTGAGTTTCTCTAGTATGTCTAGGTAAGAGTTTTGAGCTTTGTGGTCATAGGGAATGACCTGTAGCTGGCCAGTACATGTTAGGTAATCGTTGCAATAGAGACTTGGATATGAATGACTCCAGGGAATCATCCTGTTTAACTAACCTAAGTTGTAGCTAATGTAGACTAAGACACCTCCACCTTTAGCCTCTGCCTGTGTTGCTGTTGGTTTAAATGTGTGGAAGACACTGAGCCTTCCACTGCTGAAGTACTTTGTGCATAGACAAAATGCTGTCCCATATCCTAGCTAGATACATGTCACCCTCCATGTCAGAAGAAGCTCACAATGCATACTTGGACCTACTGGAGACACTTGCCATCCAACCTAATGCTCTACTCATGGGAGACATTAATTACCCCACTATACACTGGGAATCCTACACAGCCTGAAATCTAACAGGCACAGAGATTACTGGACTTTATAAATACAAACACCCTCGACCAAATAGTGAATACACCCACTAGAGGCTCTAACTTAGAAGATGTCATGCTTACAAATATGGGGGAACACTGCACCCCCCCACTGTCTTGTCCTCCCTGGTAAGATCCAACCATAAAGCTCCACTGAAATCAAAATCAAAATCAACTCCTTAATCTCATTCAAACCATTAACAGGAACTCTTCTCAGGCAAATTACCTTTTATTAGTAATGGATTTTCAAATTTCAATGCCATTCCAGACACAGAGAATAAAACAGCCAATGCTGAATTGCTCTGAAAAACTCTGCACAACCATGTTAATGACTCCTTAGAGGCTGCAGTACCTACCAGAAGTAATTCCAGGATTAACCTTAGAAATAAACCACCCTGGTGGCATGCCAAATTAAATAGGATATACAATAAAAGGAAAAATAATTTGAAACTCTCATCAAAGTAGATAGGAAACTAAGAGGGCTAATTAGGTCAAGCAAAGCCAACTTTAAGATTAAGATAGCCTCCCAAGTGAAAGATAACCATAAGGCCTTCTACAGCAATGCCAGAAACCTTAAGGACATCACACAAGCAATGTGCTGGACTGGTGATTAATGGTGTCACATTCAATGAGCCTGTTGATATAGCAAACATGTAAATGGACACATTCAGTTCCAATTTTACCCCCTCTAATCCCCAAAAACTCCTCTCAAAAATGCCCTCAAACATAATAACCCCTCTATCTATAACTAGGGAGCATGTACTGGCTGAATTCACTATAGTCAAGAACATGGCCCCAATGAGCCCAGATAACATCTCAGGATGCCTCCTGCTTAGTCTAAAATATGACTTTCAGGACCTCTGGAGTCATTATGTAACTATAGTTTTAAAACAGGCTTTGTGCCACATGAATGGAGGACTGCAACAGTCATCCCCCTTCATAAGTGAACACCTTCAAGAGATCCCAGAAATGACAGACCCATTAGTCTGATTAGTCTTATTTGCAAAGTCATGGAAAGCATTATCATGGAAACTATCAACAAAGATATAGGAGACCTCTAGTCCCAGTTCCGCCTTGTCAAAGGAAGGTTATCCTTACTGAATTTGGTAGACTTCTTTGGAAAGGTCAGTAAGACAGTGGATGAGGGGGAAAAGAGTGCATACTGCCTACCTAGATTTGGCTAAAGCATTTGGCACAATACCCCACGTGGGCATTGTCAACAAACTT
Organism: Protopterus annectens; assembly: GCF_019279795.1. Taxonomy (NCBI): domain Eukaryota; kingdom Metazoa; phylum Chordata; order Ceratodontiformes; family Protopteridae; genus Protopterus; species Protopterus annectens. The sequence continues at coordinate 1,523,648,319 of NC_056732.1, read as the reverse complement.
ATGGAACTAGGTACAAACCCATTTATAGCATGTTAGACACCTAGACACATTCATTTCCAATTTTACCCCCTCTAATCCCCAAAAACCCCTCTCCAAAATGCCCTCAAACATAATAACCCCTCTATCTATAACTAGGGAGCATGTACTGGCTGCATTCACTATAGTCAAGAACATGGCCTCAATGAGCCCAGATAACATCTCAGGATGCCTCCTGCTTAGTCTAAAATATGACTTTCAGGACCTCTGGAGGTTAGAATTGGTGAGATCACCTCCATAAAGAGACCAGTCACCAGTGGAGTCTTCCAGGGCTCTGTGCTGGGTCCACTCCTCTTTGGCATCTATGGCATCTAATTATTGGGTGTCAAAGCTAATGTCAAAGGCCTTTGGCTGACCAAGTTTGCAAATGATTGTAAAATGGGAGCAGTCATTGAATCCCCCAAAGATGAGAACACCCATCAAGAAGGTCTAATACAGACAAATGCTTGGTGCAAAACCATGACTTAAAACTCATTGCCAAGAAATGCATGATGGTACCTTTCGTGAAGTCTATGACCACAGGTAACTACATTATCAATAAAACACCTTTAAATTTTGAATCTCTATTCAGGGATCTGGGAACTCATCTAGATATTAATCTAGCCTTGACCAGCATGTGTCCAAGATAGTAAGAAAATCCTTCTGTGTTGCTCAACTTATAGGCAAGGGCATGGTATCTAGGTCCAGAGAGGTTATCATACCACTGTACTTGGCCTTCATCAGCTCCATTATAGAGTACAATGCCCCCTTTCATATATACATGACCAGATACACATAGCAACTGCAACATCCACAAAGATTCCTTACAAGAAGAATACAGGGAATAAACACAATGTCATATGTTGATTGCCACAAAGCCCTGTCTCTTTACTTGGTATCATACAAACTTCTGAGAAGTGATCATTGTCTGGCATACAGGGAATCCATGGACCCTGTTTTAATGAACATTTTGCACATCTGCAAAACAAACAGCATGAGAATTACTATATTAAAAAATCTAAATTTTGCTTGTGACATAAATAGAACATGTTGTAGAGACTCAGACAATTGCCATTCTCTGGACAGGGTCCCCATCTGTTTGAAGCAGAATCCCTTCTTATCTCTTTTTAAGTACAACTTGGACCAATGGATGGGTAGTCATAAGTTCAACCCTGGTCTGGCTACTAGGTCTCTTATAAACCCATGTTGATGGTAGTCCACCTAACACTGAAGGAGCCATAAGAGATCTGGGCACCCAGGTCAACAGTCACCTCACCTTTGACCACCATATTGCCACTGTAGTCAGAAAGTCCTTCTACATGGCACATCTTATAACCAAAGGTTTCACATCCAGGAAGAAAGAGGTCATCATCCCATTCAACTCATCTCTCATTAGACCAATCATTGATTATAACTCCCCATTTGACATGTACCTGACCAGACACCTACAACAGCTGGAGAGGCCACAAAAGTACCTCCCAAAAAGGATCTTAAGCCTTAAACACATGTCCTACATGGACAGACTCAAGAAATTTCAGGTATTCTCAGTCTCTTATTGTCTACTTAGAGGTGATCTCTGCTTGACGTACAAAGCCATGTCAGATGCAACCCTACTTGAAATGCTACACCTAAAGAAATCCCAATCCCCCCATGTCACATGCTCCAGAGATCACAACCTCATTAGCACAATTAACAGAACATGCTGGAGGGGCAGGTTCATCTCCCAAAGACTGCCCATATTCTGGAATAAGCTTCCTATTCATGTCAAGCAGAGCACCTCACTGGCCCTCTTCAAGACAAATCTTGACGAGTGGATGGGTAACAGAAAGTTCAATCCAGGGATCATTCCAGTTGCCCTATTGGATAGGTGCACTGTGAACTAACATCAGGTGGCACGGTGCCTGGGCAATTGTTTGGGCTAGGCTTGTAAAGGCTCCAGGGCCATTAGCCTAGTACACACCTATGAACCTATGAAGCAGAGGCAGTCTACTGACTCATCCCCTACATAAATCAAATTTGTGGGTCACATTTGGGTTGCACATCTAATGGCGGTTAGCCTAGTATACAGCTATGAACCTATGAATCTATTAGAGGATGGGTAATCACTGTACTAATAGTGAAGTGCAGTACCATGGAAAGCTATTCTTATCAGTGGAAGGGGATTTGAATTGCATGCATTTTTTATGATTATTCGCTTGCCAGCTAGGCTTTAACCCTACTGTTACTTGCTTTATCTGTGCCCTTAACCTTTGCATGGCATTTGCCCTTTCCCTGCAGCAGTGGTATATATGCAGCAGTATTCATATGTGCATCTTTCTTTTAGCTAGATTTAGACTCTTGGATTTCTTCTTTCTTGAGTGTTTTTTTTTTTCATTGTTTTGATATGAATCACCAACATTATATTCTTAGAATATAATCATTTGTAATACAAATGCATGCAGAGCTGCAATCGTTATAGCACATCTATCAATACATGCCACCATTATTATATTTTGGGAGGGCACACATTTTACACCTAATCTGGCAAATGAATGCAATTATTCCTTTATGGGTTTATATAATGTTGACTTTCAATGGAAGTGAAGACACACAAAATGTCATAGCATTCTGTCAGTGGTGTATGAGTATAAATTTAGGGTTGAATACACATAATGGCACATTTTTCAGAATTCCCACAATTGTTGGCCGAAGTTAACCAAAGAAAGTACACAAGCTGAAAACTAAGCACTCAGGTCTCTCAACAGCAGGTACAAATACGACTCAGTCATTGTCCACGCTGGTGTAAACGACCTGAGACGTACCTCCTTGGACTACATGAAAAGAGACATTGAGGAGCTCTCTGATTATGTAGCCCAGGCAGGTATGACCCTGACCTTGAGCAGTATCCTACCTTCACCAAGAATGATGCCACAATACAGAGATAAGATGATCAGCTTTAACAATTGGCTTAAACTCTGGTGTCAATCAAAGGGGATCCAATGTCTGTCTGCCTGGGATGACATGCTGGACAAGCCACGCTGCTTCAAGGGACGGCTTGCACCTGTCACCCTGGGATTCCGGATATTGGCAAAGGCTCTTGCCACCCCCATAGTGCCTTTTTAGGCAAGGCTCAAATTCTAAACCTACCACCCTAGAACACAAAAAGGAAAAAACTAAGGGTAATGCTGCTCAATGCCAGAAGTCTAAATCTCAAAATGCACGCACTCGAGGCCCTTCTCAGTATGGAGAACATCAATGTCTGTGCAGTGACAGAAACCTGGTTCAAGGCTCCTGAGAGCACCCCAGCACTATCAGGTTTTACCTCTTATCATGCGTTCCGGCCCCAAAATCCGGACAATACCAAGAAAGGAGGGGGGGTATCCATATTCATCAAGGACACCCACACCTCAATACTGGTGGCAACGCACGATGCATCGGAGACCATCCAGGTGCAATTAACCATAGGCAAGACTTCTCTGCAAATTGTAGCATGTTACAGGCCACCATCACAAACTCAGGAACCTCACATGGCCTTCCTGAAAACACTAGAGGGGATAAATGTATCACCAAACACCATCATACTAGGTGACTTCAATTACCCTAATATAGACTGGGAACACTACTCAAGCCCAAACACCCTAGCCCAAAAGTTCCTGGAATTCATAAACTCAAATGCCATGGAACAACTAGTCACCATCCCCACAAGAGGAGAAAACATACTTGATCTCATCATCACGAACATGGGAGCACAATGTTCAACACCGGAAGTATACCCCTCACTGGTGAGATCAGATCACAAACTAATCTCGCTGGAGGTCCTCATCCCACCCCCACCTGAAATAAAAAGACCACAGTAAAGAACTTCTCGAAAGCCGACTTCACACTTCTAAAGACTAGTGTGGTCTCCTTTAAGGCCCCCGAGCCGGCGGAAAACAGTACTCAAGCCGCTGAATCACTTACAAATGCCTTCTACCAGCACCTGCAGGACTGCATGGATAAGGCAATCCCAAGCAAAACAAAGACTCTTTGTACCAAAGGCAAGCGTCCAGTCTGGTGGACCCCAGCCATAAACAAACTCTACAACAAAAGGAGGAAGCTACTACAAGATAGAGCAAAATCCTTAAAAGGTAAGACACCCTTGATCACTATAAGCTAAAAACTAAGAGCTCTCATAAAATCATCGAAAGCAAATTTTGAGAGAAAAATAGCTAAAGACTCAAAAGACAATCATAAGGCCTTCTTTAGCTATGTTAGAAACCTGGGAGGAAACTCCCAGATATGCTCAGAACTAGTTCAAAATGATGTGAAGATTACTGATCCTACAGACATTGCCAACATACTGGCTGACAGGTTCAGTGCAAACTTCTCTCCTCCCCCAAAAGGAGAGATATCTATACCAACCGATTGCAGTCCCCGAAACATCTCCAACGTCCAAGTGAGAACTGCTCTCTCCAAAGCAAAAAACACAGCATCCATGGGACCTGATGGTGTCCCCAGCTGTGTGCTCCACGAACTCAACGAGGAATTAAACCCACAGCTAGGACAGCTGTTTAATCATAGTCTTACCTCTGGATACGCACCCAGGAGTGGCGCACTGCAACTGTGGTCCCACTTCACAAAGGCGGTGCCTCCACCGACCCTGGAAATTACCGCCCATTAGCTTGACAAGCCTTATCTGCAAAGCCATGGAGAGGATCATAATGGACCTCATAAATAAAGACATAGGGAATTTGCAGACTTTGGATCCATCCCAGTTTGGCTTTGTCAAAGGCAGATCATGCCTTCTAAACTTGGTTGACTTTTTCAAACAGTCACCAAAGCCATTGATGAGGGAAAGGCAGTCCATACAGCCTACCTCGATCTGGCGAAGGCCTTCGATACAATACCCCACTCGGGTATCATTGAAAAACTCATCAGCTTAAATGTTAACCCATATATCACAAGATGGGTTGCAAACTGGCTGAGTGACAGAACCCACAGGGTCAGAGTTGCTGGCGCCATGTCAGACTCAAAGCCTGTCACAAGTGGTGTACCACAGGGCTCAGTCCTGGGCCCACTCTTGTTTGGCATCTACTTTTCCGAAGTACAAGCAAACACAGGAGGGTTATGGCTGACAAAGTTTGCAGATGACTGCAAACTGGGCGCCATAGTAGAAAACACATCTGACACAGATATCCTTCAGAAGGGTCTCACAGAAACAGATAACTGGTGCCAGAGCCATGGCCTAAAGTTAAATGCCAAAAAATGCATAGTCATACCCTTCGGGAAAAACAAGATTACCCCTAGCTACCAAATAGGTGGCAATCCACTGAGCACAGAAGAAGTTATCAGGGACCTGGGGACCCAGATTGATAGTAGTCTGTCATTCGACACCCATGTAGCTAAAGTAGTTAGGAAGACCTTCTACATTGCCCACCTTATCATGAAGGGATTCTCATCTAGATCAAGGGAGGTCATAGTCTCCCTATACTCATCACTCATCAGACCAATGATTGAGTACAATGCCCCATTCGAATGTATCTGACCCGACACTTGCAGCAGCTGGAGAGGCCACAAAAGTTCCTCACCAAAAGGATAAAGGGTCTCAAACATCTGTCCTATGCTGCCCGACTGAAAGAACTCCAGCTCTATTCAGTCGCCACCGCTTGCTCAGAGGTGACCTTTGCCTAACATACAAGGCCATGTCAAACCCAGATTTGATGAATATGCTTCACCTCAAAAATCTAGATCAGTCAGAGCCACAAGGGCGGAGACTTAAACCTCGACACGGCTATTAATAGGACGTGCTGGAGGGATAGATTCATCACCCAAAGACTCCCTATGCTGTGGAATAAAATCCCGGTATATGTGAGGCAGAGCACCTCGCTGGCCTTGTTCAAGAGAAATCTTGACCAATGGATGGGAGATCGCAGATATACCCCAGGGATTACCTCAGTGTCACTGCTCGACAGAGGCACAGCAAAATAATGGGTATAGTTCCCCATACTAAAGGGGTGGCGTAAGCCACAAAACTATGGGCTAGGCTTGTAAATGCCCTCGGGCAGATAGCCTAGTATGAACCTATGAACCTATGAACCTATAAAAATAAGAAATGAGAATATCAAGTCGTTATTGTCTCAGTCATACAGATGATTTTGAGACGATTATTATGCATGACAGTAAATGAAGCAAAGAGTAATATTATTTTGAAAACAGAACTAGTTTAACTGCAAAACATTTTCACCATAATTTTCCTAGAAACTGTAACAATGATGATAACCAAGAAAAAATATATTTCCAGTGATACAACAATACACTGTTATTACTGGAACACAGTGCACTGGTGCATGTTGAGACTTTTAATAACTTGTCTAATATATAAAGGCAAGAATAAGGTAACATAATAACACATATTCTAATAACAAAAAAACCCACAATCATGTCAATCACTCCTTTTCCTTTTCTTATTTACTAGTTAGACAATTAGCATTTCAAAAAGTATCTGAGCAAATGGAATATAGAACAGTGCAAGTAACTGTACAACATAAAGCTCTCTAGAATGTCTTTTTTTCCTAAAATTCAGTTTATTAGTGGCAGGAATACAAAATGTTGACACTGTCTTTAGCTAATCGGATATGAACTTCATATCTCTGCAATCTGTATAAAGATTCATTAGAAATCTTAACAAAAGTTCCCTTAATAATATGTGTCTATAGCATAAGCATTTGATACTGATTTTAAAGATACCATATTAATACATGTAATTTTGTATCAGCTCAAGAGGAAAGGTAATATGCATTGAGATAAGTATATCTCCAAATAATTCTTCAGATTGTAGCATGGTATTAGTGACATTATGCAATAAATAAAAATATCAATCACATTATAGAACTCTTTGAGCCTGAGCAGTAAGGAATGTCTTGAAATTCATCCTGTGTTCAAACACCAAGGTGTGGTATGTAACACAGTAAATAAATAAATAAAAGCTAGCATATTTAGTGCCTAATGTGTACCCTATTCATTAAGAAGCACTACTATAGGTAATTATCATTGAGTTACATGGCTGGCATGATGACCCATGAATGACAGTGAACTGAAATGACAAAAAATAAAAAAGGATGGTGTTAACATTTCATGTGATGGGACAATAAGATGTATAAAAATCCATAGAATAAAAAAGGATGGTGTTAACATTTCATTTGATGGGACAATAAGATGTATAAAAATCCATCCTTAGTTGATTTTTTTGTTGTCATGCATGCATTCCATTGTCCTATGCATCCATACTGGTTAGCAAATCTGTAGACAAGTCTTCTTCCCCAAAGAAAATTAAGACCACAGACATCTCGCAAAGAGATGGGAATATGTGCAGAAGAAGACACTAATATTACCACTCTCCAATGCAAATAAGTCACTAAAGCTGCAATAATTATCAGTGCTGTTATATACTATTCAGATATGTTACACTCCTAAAATACAATGCTATATGATTCCCTGCACTTGGCATGACCTTTTATTTTCTCTGCAGCTATAGCAACCTTGATCAAGCATCCTCCATCTCTGCACTTGTCTTTACTTTACAAATATGAAAGTAAACAAGGGCTGTGCTTCTTAAGCTCTTAGCTTTCAAAATCACAGTAGGGGGTCATCAGAAATCATATCAGAGAGTCCAAAATTACAGCACTCAAAAATATGTATACTTAAACACTTCTGGATGTTGGGGACATAATGCATGTATTTTCTTCTTAGGGGTTTCATAAAAATGAGGAATGTTGTAGTATCCCAGACAAATGAATGAGTCATAGAGCTTTAGCTCTGAGGAATAAAATGTTCTATACACCATCTGAGAGTACATGATTTGATGGTTAGTGGGAGAGCAACAAAAATACATGACAATATAATTATTTTATTTAACATTTGTTTACTGGGAAAGTCTGACTGGGACAGAGTTCATTTTCATTGGAGACCCAGGGAGAAATGCTCCAGATGCATGTCTTTTGAATGTGGGAGGAAAGTGGAGGAAACATATGTGAATGGAGGGACAAAGTACAGACTCCACACAGAAGGCACCCCAGCTGAGAATTGAACCAGAGTACTTCTTGCTGCGAGGTGACAATGCTAACTGCTGTACTACCCGTTTCGATATATTACAACTTATACATAGACTAATACAATCTAGTTTTATTTATTTATTTATTTAACATCTGTTTACCGGGAAAGGCCATTTTTCAGCGGAAGCTCGGACAGAAATGCTCTAGATGCATGTCTTTGTAATGTGGGAGGAAACTGGAGTACCTGGAGGAAGCCCACGAGAATGCAGGAAGGACATGCAGGCTCCACACAAAAGGCACCCCAGCAAAGAATCGAACTGGAGAACCTCTTGCGGCAAGGTAACAACACTACCACTACACCACTGCACTGTTCAGGTGCAATATAAAACGTTTATTCAGTTTATAAATTATATACTTTAAGAACAAAAAAAGAGGTAACATATATATCGAAGACTCAGTTTCAAAAACTGTATACGTTAGTGCCTCAGCTTTTGCTTTCAGAGGTACACTAGTATGCTACCTTTTTCTTTTTAGTGTGTGCAATTTCTAAAGAAATGTAATGGTACATATCTGCAGCTACAACTATGCACCAGAGTAAAGACCTTTAGTTAACAGAGTTGAAGCTCAGTAGTACTATGCACCTATCTATGTCATATAAAAACCTGCTTTCTTTCCAAGCTACTAATTTCTTGTAATGGTAGCAATGATTAAGATGCAGTCAGACTTACTTCGTAACCTCAATGTCATATAAAAAGCTGGGTTCTTTCCAAGCTACTAATTTCTTGTAATGGTAGCAATGATTAAGATGCAGTCAGACTTACTTCGTAACCTTGGATGGTTGATTTTCTTTATTTAGTTAATGCTCAGCATGACAACAGCATGCAGTGGGTCCCAAAGTTAGCAGCAGCAGAAAGAAACGGACATGGATAATGAATACTGACTGACACAGACTTGCTTTCTGGAACAGTACACAAACCATGTGGTAAGCAGTAGCTCATAGAATATCAACGCAGGCAGTGCCTCTAGACTCTATGGACTGTCATCTCCTCTAACTCTCCACATAGACCCATGAATTGTTTTAGCTTGCCCTGCATTCTGGCTTGCACTACAGATAGTGTTCCTGCATGTCTTCCTCTGTCTCTGTCTATGTGCTACCATTATTATCACTGATGATTTATTTACTGCCTTTTTTAAAACATGCTACCAAGCTGTACTGAGCAAAGAACAGAACAAACTCATGTTGAATCTCAATTCTTCTGCAGTATCTCTACCCAGCATTGTATCTGCTATTTGCCCACATGTTGACCATGATGATTTTCAGGAAGTATCTCCTCTCTCTCTCTCTCTCTCTCTCGCATATTGGCTCTACAGTCACGCCAATGAAAGAAAGCAAATCTGAGCCATCTAAGGTCAAATTGAAGCCACAGACCATAAAGATTTCAAAAGGCTAAACTCGGATATCTGTGTGAATGAGGAGCAGCTGAAAGGTATGCCTAAGGAACGAGGAGAACCTCCATTAGGAACTAACCACCTGGATTCCCTACTAAAATCATTAGAATGCATTGAAACCCATGTTCATTGAAAATGCATTTGGCCAGTGGTAAATTAAGTGTACCTTCGGCTCTGGGCTGTTTTCAAGCCATGGGTCCTCCCAAACATCTTTAAACTATGCATAAATGGATTTTCTCTTTGATTCACCTTCCTGATTGTTTTAAATTATATTTTATGTTTAATATAGCAACATTTGTTAGAGTGTGTTTTAAATTTGTAGTTTTGAACATTTTTCTAGTAAGAAGTGAAACAAAATATATGAACCAATCATGACAGAAATACCCACTTCAGAACATTTCAATTTTAAAACGCCACTCAGAGTACTGCCATTATAACTGACCAATATCCATACTCAACAATTACAGCCACTTTATTGACTGTGTACACATCATATCTAATTGTGATATAAATGACCATGGTACGGTATTCCAATTTGCTTTACACAAATGCATACAAAGTCCTGCAAAAAAAGCAGATTGCATGACCTGACAAATGTCAGCTCTTTTACATTTGCTGGAGCTGTAAAGAAGATACTCAAAAATATATTAGTAAAATGCAATATGTTTAGACTACTAAAATAAAAAGTGCTTAGACTGCTTTACAGAATCCTGGCTTGTTAATGATGTGATTCATACTTAAGTACGATAAATACAGCAAAACAATTAAAAACAACATAAATACAGCAGTGGCTTTTGTTCACCAACCCAAAAGTTGTACAAAAATCAGAAATATTACTACATACAACATACTATTTTTGGGGCAGTGGGGCTTGCATGCTTGCAGGAGACCTACATCTCATTTTTTGACCTATGTCTTCTCTCTAACCATGAGCCCCATCCGACTTCACCCAGTACTGGTCTGACCTATATGAATCACTAATAATATTATAATATTGCAATATACACCACCAGAGCAAACAGAGCTTGACTGTGGGCTAATAGGACTCTTTGCAAGGTAATGAGTCAGGTCTTGTCAATCATATCAATATCCCATCACTTGGCTTTCTGTCTCCAGTTATCATGAGCACTGTTGAAACCTCTCAATGTACACACTATTCTCTTCTCTTGTTTTACAATTATCACAGATATTTGGATTTCTTTTAACTTTTATTTCAAATTTTATAAAAAAAAAAAAACGACAGCCAATTTCTAAACAAAACAAAATACTCTCACATTGAAAACAGACTTAGCATCAGAAAAGGTGAATGTCTCTTCCCTTAAAACTCACATTTAGTGAAAATGCATCTCGAAACTAATTAGACTGCAAGGGAAATACTGGGATTCATAATCAAATAGCCTATAGTAAGGTACTAATTCAGTTCTATGAGAAAGGTGCAGAGGTTCAAAAAACAAGTGAGTAATGTATTTATTAACAGCCTTCTGGACACTGGTGTCCCTTTTCAGAAGCAGCCCAGAAGTACTCAGATCACATAGACAAATGACAGCTGTGGGAATCAAATCACGTATTACAGGAAGCAACTCTTAAAAAGCTCATAGCCTTTCTCATCTGCTCTAAGTGATAGATAAACTGTTCTAGCCGACAGTACAAAACTATGTAGCTCTATGACTAATATTGACAGGCTGTTATCCTTGGTAATTAAAAAAAAATTAAAGGCATTTCAACTGGAGCTGACATCCATGCTGGAGAAAATCCTATTTGTTCTGCAAACTCTCATGGATGAGTTAAGTGCTAGAATTTTTAACAGAGATTTTTTTTATTTTATTATCTTTTTTACAGCCAGGCCGGGACTCCAGACAGCACTGGGTCCTAGGCAGTTGTGTAAATCGATTTGTGCTGGATGTGGCTATGCTAATTAAGTGGTCTGGACATCTGGGGCACCCTTTTAGCTGTGTATTTATTACATCAATAACATAGAAATGAAAGCATACTTAAAGATCAGTGAAATTAGAATTATAGTTTGTGAATAGGCAAACAACAAGTATGAAATCAACAAATATATCCAGTTTATACTGTGTAGTAATATCAGCTTGTAGGTAAAATGCACAAGAAATAATGGAGTAAGTCATTAGTTCATAGTTTCACTTTGAAAATTATTAGCAATTTAATGCACTAAGGAAGTGATGAAGAAAGTTGGTTCAGAATGTTTAGTGGCTAGAACAGGAAGGGAGATAGAAATAAAAGGAAGAGGGTAGCATAGAGAGAACATTAATTTAAGGGTGAGGAGACACAGAGGCACAGAGGGCAGACTGTACAGAATATTGTAGGGAAAATAAAATATATAATATAAATATCCAAGAAACAGCAATAACAGGAACATTTCTCAGGAGTAAAACAAAGCAGGAGAAGTGAGGGGGAGATGGGGTTACACAATAGAGTTTGAGTTAGTTAGATCAGCTTTTAGCTTCTTCTTAATGAATGCAAGAGTAGGAAAGCTATACGTGTTGTGGGGAAGTTGCTCCAGGTGAGAGTCCTGTGTGTAATAATTAGCCATTAGGATCAGTAGGAGTGTTAGGCATTTAGCTATTACTTCATAAAGGACTGTTAGGAAAGTGACCAACTAAGGAGGACCTTAGTAATGGACAATGATGTAGGTTAAGAATCTGCCATTTGGGCCTAGGGCTACATTGAAAGCTTGTCTATCTGTAATGGCAAAATGGTTTACCTTATCCATGAGCTAGAATTGATGTTTTCATTTACGGGAGTCAAACACAAATTGTCAGATTTTGTTTAAGGATGGCTGAAGAACGGGCTTGTATGCATCTGTTTGTGAAAAGATTGTTTGTAGTCTAAAACCGGTATAATGGTTCCTCGCCCTAATGCATGGTGGTCTTCTCTAGTGATGGACTCAGGTGAACTTATAACAACCTTTTACCATTACTGAGGTTTTTGTTTTCTGTGCTGTCAATGTGGGCATCAAAGATTTCATGACAAGGTATCAGTTTTTGAAATGTTGCCATACTAATTTCAAAGGAGGTTCTTGGCAATGCATTGGATGTCAAACTTTCTTTTATCAACGTTCATCTGTAGACAGGTTAGAAATGTGCCTTTTAGAATTTACAGGGAGGAGTCTGACATGGTGATAACCAAATCAATGCAACATCATGTGATAATTCATTAATTCATTAATTAATTACATTAAGACACCTATTCATAAATAGGATGTATGGCAAGGGAACAAGTACAGTTCCCTGACCAACAGTTCTGTACAATATCAAAGGGGTGCAAGGAAGGTTATTTATGAATACATGGACTGAGTTGTCATTTTGCAGTTCATGTCATGCCTTTGTTAAAACAGGGCTGTGAGTAACAGAAGATAAATCTATAAAATGAAGGTATAATTAACAGATAAAACACTGTAAATGTGTACCGTTATAAATTAAATCATTTCCATATCTTAGAAATTGGTAAGTAAACCAGAAGGAGGAGGAGTAGCTCTATTTAGTTTTCATGCAACTTCTTGTTTTGGAAAGCAAATAAAAGTAGCTTTTATTTAAAGGAATTTTAATGTGGGCTCTTCATTCCCACATGGGAGAGATTGCATTTAGATTTGCTGGTAGTATTCCAGTGCGAGTGGTGCCAATATTGAGAAGCATTTACGAGTTTGGAATGAGGTTGATGCGAGCATAGTGGGAAGCTGTCCATAAGCGAGGATACAAGCTAAAAGCTAAGCTGCAAAGTTCTTGATTTAGTGCCTTACAATATTCCAAACATGTGAAGACATAAGCATCGCCTTCTTCTGCAAGGCATTTACATGGAATAACCTGTTTAATGATGATTATATTCCTCAGATGAAAACCTAAATATTTAATAGCTGCTGCAGCCTGGTCCACAAAGAGCAGCATAACATAGATTACACCCATATCATGTTTTCTAGTTGCAAATTCCATTTTTTTCTTACACTATTGCAATATCAGAAAAAAAAGATAGGAGCTGTGAAAGTCCTTATGGTTATTGTTTCAATCCTGGAAGAGCTAAGACTTTATTATTTTGTCTCTCAGTCTGCTCCTAAACACTGTATAATTGCTACTGAATTAGCAGGGAAGTCTGAAATTGTTCAAACTTTCAGATGTCATGGTGCATCGCTATATCCTAACCTCGTATTCAGTCTACCTGTTAATTTGGCTAACAAAATAATATATCTTTATGTTTCTTATTGCATATTACAAAATATATATTTTTCTGATTTGTAACATAGACTCAGGCACTAAAAAAAGGTTTCTTTATTAATAGAATTAAATACTCATCGCCTCTCTTAACTAGTAACAATAGTAATATGCTTCTATGGCCTGTCAAAAATTCAATACAATTAAAATAGTGATCAGGAAGTGTACATAAAGATAAATGACAGCTTGGGAAAGAAGAAGTGGTATAGTGAAAGAATTATGACAATCTGGAATAAACTCTTGGATGCCTATACTGGGGAAATGGTATGCCATTACAGCCTAAGCACAGGCTTCATTCCAGCATAGTGGATAACTGCCATTATCCTACTCTTGCACAAAGGTGGTGCCACTACTGACCCTGGAAACTATTGCCCCATTAGCTTGACAAGTCTGATCTGTAAAGCCATGGAGCGCATTTTTATGGATCTCATAAACAAGGACATAGGCAATCTCCAAGCACTTGACCCCACCCAGCTCAGATTCGTCAAGGGCAGATCTTGCCTGTTGAACCTGGTTGACTTCTTTGAGACTGTCACCATGCCCCTTGCCATACAGCTTACCTTGACTTGGACAAGGCCTTTGACGCAATCCTCCCTCAGGCATCATTGAAAAGCTAACACAACTTGGTGTAAATCCCTAATCTCATCAGGTGGGTGGCCAACTGGCTAACCAATAGGACCCACTAGGTCAAAATAGGTGCCTCCATCTCCGACAGCAGACCTGCCACTAGTGATTATCTCCAGGGATCTATCCTGGGACCCCTTCTGTTTGGCAGGCATAGACAAAAGGCCTATGGTATACCAAGTTTTCACTTCACTGCAAGTTGGGTGCTATCATTGACTCTACAAATGATGTTACCATACTGCAAGAGGGTCTCACAGCAACAAATGACTGGTGCCAAAGACATGGCCTTAAGTTAAAATGTATTATCATACCATTCAGCAAAAACATGGCCTACTGGTTACCATATTAACGGCAACCCCTTAAGCACACAATCTGTGGTGAGAGACCTGGGTACTCAAGTTGACAACAATCTCACATTCCACCATCATGTAGTGACAGTGGTCAGAAAGGCCTTGTACTTGGTTAATCTCATAAGTAAAGGGATTGCATCCAGAAAAAAGGAGGTTATTACTTCTTTGTACTCCTCCCTCATTAGGCCAATAATTGAGTATAGCTCCCTGTTTGGTATGTACTGTATCTCTCCAAACACCTGCATAACTGGAAAGGCCACAGAAATACCTCACAAAGAGAATTCATGGCCTCCAACACCTGTCCTAAGTGGACAGGTTCAAATCACTATCACACTACTCGGTATCATACAGATTTCTTAGAGGTGATCTGTGTCTCATCTACATGGCAATATTGGACCCTGCCCTACTAGAGATGCTCCATATCCGTAAGTCTAACTCCTCGAGCATTACCCGCTCAAAAGGCCTAACTCTAATATGCAACATCAACAAAACCTGCAGGAGAGTCAGGTTTGTCTCCCAGAGGCTGCCCCGTCTCTGGAATAGACTTCCAATACATGTCAAACAGATTACCTCGCTGACCCTCTTCAAGCACAATCATGATGAATGGATGGGAAACCACAAATTTGTCCCAGGAGTTCCACCTGTGTCACTCCTTGACAGGGGCGACAGGTGCTGATTGAGGTTTCTTTTCTGGGGATAAACTCTTGGCTAGGCTTGTACGGGCCCCAGGGCCATTAGCCTAGTAACCTCTTATGCTCCTACAATCCTATGATCATCAAGGACAGTATAAAGCTAGATGCACTCAAAGTCCTCTTAATTATGTTATGTATATTATGCTAAGTTATGTTATGCTAGGTTATGTTATGTTACATTACATTATGCTGCATTATGTTATATCAAGCTGTGTTATGTAGGATTTTATTATGTTTATAGGTTCATAGGTTCATAGGTTGATACTAGGCTATCTGCCCTAGGGCATTTATAAGCCTAGCCAGAGTGTGTTTGGCTTTCGCCACCCTTTTAGATTATTTGACTGCGCCTCTGTATAGTAGGTCACAGAAGATAGCCCTTTTAAGGTTAGTTTACTGTGCCTCTGTCTAGTAGGGACATAGAAGAGATCCCCCGGGGTAAACCTACAATCTCCCATCCACTCGTCAAGATTTCTCTTGAAGAGGGTCATTGAGGGGCTCTGCCTAACATGGATTGGGATTTTGTTCCAGAGTGAGGGGAGCCTCTGGGATATGAATCTGTCCCTCCAGCATGTCCTATTTATTTCTGTGCTGAGGTTTAAGTCTTTGGAGTGTGTAGCTCTAAGGGATTTGGATTTCCTGAGGTGGAACATGTCCATTAAATCTGGGTTGGACATGCCTTTATACGTCAGGCACAGATCGCCTCTGAGTAGGTGGTAAGCAACTGAGTAGAGCTGGAGTTTCTTTAGCCTAACAGCGTAGGGCATCTGTTTGAGTCCCTTGATCCTCTTGGTGAGGTACTTTTGGGGTCTTTCCAGTTGCTGCAGATGTAGGGTAAGGTACATCCCAAATGGGGCATTGTATTGAATTATGGGCCTGATGAGTGATGAGTAGAGGGGCACAATGACCTCTCTTGATCTAGATGTGAACCCTTTTGTGATAAGGTGGGCTGTATAGAAGGTCTTTCTAACCACTTTGGCAACGTGATTGTCAAAGGAGAGATTGCTATCTACTTGGGTCCCCATATCCCTAGTTACTTCTTCCGTACTTAATGGATTTCCACCTATGTGGTAGTTTGTGGGCACGTTGTTTTTCCCAAAGGGGATGACTATGCACTTTTTGGCATTTAGCTTTAGGCCATGGCTCTGGCACCAGTTATCCATCTCTGTAAGACCCTTTTGGAGGATGCTTGTGTCAGTCGGCGAGTCGATTATGGCACCCAGTTTGCAGTCATCTGCAAACTTGGTCAGCCGTAGTCCTCCCGTGTTAGCCTGTACCTCAATATATACTGAACAGGAGAGGTCCCAGGACTGAGCCTTGTGGGACGCCACTTGTAACTGGTTTAGAGTCTGACATGGCACCTGCAATTCTGGCCATGTGGGTTCTATCCCTGAGCCAGTTTGCAACCCATCTTGTGACATAGGGGTTGATATTTAAGCTGGTGAGCTTATTTATGATGCCTGAGTGGGGTATTGTGTCAAAGGCTTTTGCAAGGTCCAGGTAGACTGTGTGGACTACTTTCCCTTCATCTATTGCCTTGGTGACTGTTTCAAAGAAGTTGACCAGGTTCAAGAGGCAAGATCTGCCCTTAACAAAGCCGAATTAGGTGGGATCCAGTGTTTGGAGGTTCCCATTGTCTTTGTTTATGAGTTCCATGATGATATGCTCCATAGCTTTGCAGACCAGGCTAGTCAGGCTGATAGGGTGACAGTTTCCGGGGTCTGTTGTGGTACCACCTTTGTGGAGTGGGACCACTGTTGCTGTATGCCATTCCTTGAGTACATATCCTGTAGTGAGGCTGAGATTGAATAGTGACTTTATATGAGGGTTCAGTTCTTCTTGAAGCTCATGTATGACACAACCCGGGACTCCGTCCAGTCCCATTGATGCTGTGTTTTTTGTTTTGGAGAGGGCAGCTCTCACCTGTGCATCTGTGATGTCAGGGAGGCTACACTCTGTTGGGATAGACATTTGCTCTTTTGGGAGGGAGAAGTTTGCACTGAATCTGTCTGCCAGGATGTTGGCAATGTCTGTGGGTTCAGAGTATTTTTTGTCATTTTGCACTAACTCAGAGCATATCTGGGAGTTGCCACCCAGGTTCCTGACATAACTGAAGAAGGCCTTGTGATTATCTTTAGCGTCTTGTGCAATTTGTCTTTCGAAGCCGGCTTTAGATTATTTTATGAGGGATCATAGTTTCTTGCTAGTACTGATCAGAGATGCCTTCCCTTTTTGGGATTTTGCTCTATCATGTAGTAGCTTTCTCCTTCTGTTGTATAGCTTGTTTATGGCTGGGGTCCACCAGATAGGTCTCCTGCCTTTGGAGGAGTGAGTCTTGGTTTTATTTGGGATAGCACGATCCATGCATTCCAGTAGGTGTCCATAGAATGCGTTTGTAAAGGATTCTGCGGTTTGGGCTGTATTTTTCACTGGCCCAGGGGCTTTGAAGGATTCCATCTCAGTTTTGAGAAGTGTGAAGTTTGCTTTTGAGAAGTTCTTCACCGTGATTTCCTTGGCTGGGGGTGGGGATGGGATAAGGATGTCTAGTGTGATTAATTTATGGTCAGATCTTACCAATGAGGGGTATACCTCTGGTATGGAACAATGAGTCCCCATGTTGGTGATGATCAGGTCCAATATGTTTTCCCCTCTTGTGGGAGTAGTGACCAGTTGTTCCATGGCATTTGAGTTTATAAATTCTAGGAACCATTGGGCAAGGGTGTTGGGGCTTGAGTAGTGCTCCCAGTCTATGTTTGGGTAGTTGACGTCACCCAATATGATGGTGTTTGGAGAGACCTTCATATTTTCCAGTGTTCTCAGGAAAGCCGAGTGGGGTTCTTGAGTTTGGGAGGGTGGTCTGCAGCAGGCTACAAACTGAAAGGCAGTTTTGCCCACTGTTAGTTGCACATGGATGGTCTCCGATGCTTCGTGCAGTGCCACTAACCTGGAGGTGTGGGTATCTTTGATGAATATGGATACTCCCCCTCCTTTTGTGGTTCGGTCTGAATTTTGGGGCCGAAAAGCATGGTAGACAGTATAACCTGGTAGTGCTGGGGTGCTCTCGGGAGCCTTGAACCAGGTTTCTGTTACTGCACAGATATCGATATTCTCCATACTGAGGAGAGCCTCAAGTGCGTGCATCTTGAGGTTTAGACTTCTGGCATTGAGCAGCATTACCCTTAGTTTCTTTTTCCTTGTGTTGTCTATGGAGGTGGGTTTGTCTTTTGAGCCTTGCCTAAAAAAGGCACTTTGGGGGTGGCAAGGGCCTTTGCTAGTATTCAAAAGCCCAGGGGTGACAGGTGCAAGCCGTCCCTAGCGAAGCAACGTGGCTTGTCGAGCATGTCATCCCAGGCTGACAAACACTGGATTCCCCTTGAATGACACCAATACTTCAGCCAATTGTTAAAACTAATCATTTTGTCTTTATACTGTGGCATCATTCTTGGTGGGGGTAAGATGCTACTCAAGGTCAGGGTCATACCGGCCTGGGCTACATGATCAGAGAGCTCCTCTATGTCTCTTTTCATGTAGTCCAGGGAGGTACGTCTCAGATCATTCACACTAGCATGAACATTGACGGAGTCATATTTGTACTTGCTTTGGAGTGACCTGAGTGCTTGTGTTTTGTGGTGGATCCTGGCACCCGACAGGCAGCTTACAGTGACCTTCTCATTGTTCAGCCTGTTGAGTGGGACGTCAGTGTGTCTGACAATAGAGTCACCTATTACAAGTGTATTAAGTGTGTTGTTTAGCCTTAAGGGCTGTGACTGTGTGGCACACTGACTTTGTGAACTATGTGATACGTGGGTATTGTTGTGGGGTAGCAGTTGATTGAATGTCTGCTTTGGAGGTCTCTGCTGCTTGGGCAGATTTTTATTTAGAGCCTCCGAGTATGTTTTTGTGCATTTATGTGTTTGGTTTGCTGTTGCGATAGGTATATGTGAGACTGGATTTGTGGTGTGTGTGGTTACCTTCTCCTCCTGACTGACTGTGCCAGTCCTGGGTTGAGAGAGCTCAGCCTCCAGTTTGGCTATATAGTTGCATCTCTCACATATATTTGAGTTTGTTGGGAGGAGGAGAGGGTTGTCTGTGTACATAAGGCAGTTTTAACATTGCCTCAAGATTCCCATATTCACCTTTGTTATGTTTTGTTATGTTATGTCACTGTATGTTAAATTTAGTTATGCTGCAAGTCAAAGCTGTGAACTTTAATGCACACATTTAACAAGTTTATAGTTCAAACCCTGTAAGGTAATGCTATAGGATTTACTACAAGTCCTGGCATGTTATATGCTCACAGCGCTCTTGTCCATCATTACTTGCTCAAAAAGGCATGTGCTCTAACTCTTATTAACTTGATTTCATGTAGCTCTTAGTCATCCAACCAACGTATCCTGTAAAACTGGATATCCCTGCCAGAATCATATCTCTAACCCTAAAACTCCCTTCCAGCTCCATAATTCTAAAATCTCCCTCCCATCCTCTAAACCTAAAATCTCCCTCCCACCCTCTAAACCAAAATTCTTCCTTCCACTCCCTAAACCTAAAATCTCCCTCTCAACCCCTAAAGCTAAAATCTTCCTCCCACTCCGTAAACATAAGATCTCCCTCCCACTCCCTACTTAAAATCTCCCCCACTCTCCCTTAACTTAAAATCCTCCTCCCACTCCCTAACCTATAAACTCCCTTCCCAGTCACTAAATTTAAAATTCCCCTCTCTCTACTTAAACCTAAGAATTCCTTCCTGACTTTTATCCTAATCTATACCCCTACCCCTCCCAGACCCTCCTGCTGTCTCACTACACCTGGTACACGCACCTTACTTGACTAATGACCTCAGTTAAGCTGCAGCAGTTGCTTGCCTGAACGCATATTAAACTTCAAGCATGACTGGCAGTATACCCGAGTTACACGACACTCAAGTCCCTGGCTTTGAGACAGCAGTCTTCCAGGGCTTGAGACTTGAGCATTTTTAGTAGACCCATTATGTTATGCTATATTATGTTGTGTTGTAAATCTAGGCTATAAGCTTCAGTGAGCAAATTTAACAGGTGTATGATTCAAAACTGAGCATGGCACGTCAAGCTCACTTTCAATTATACTGAGAGCTATCTTTCCCTGCACCTTTACATAGCTTGCTGTCATTTGCTGATTCATACAATTACTCTGTGCCCTTATACCATACACAAACCACTGTGCTTTTGACACTAGTCTTAAACAAAGAGTGGATCCAACAGCATTCATTTCTATAAGAGGTTCTCGATTGTAACATTCTGTGTTAGCTGGCAAGGGTGCCGGAACCATAGGGTGGGGTGGAGGGGTGAAAGCCCCTGCCCCCCACACTTTTCACAGTCTCATAGACTATGCCCTTGGCTTACTCATCAGCTAAACAAACAAAAAGTGTTCAATTACAATTGCAGAAAACAAAGAAACAAGCCTTATTTTGATAAAATACACTTGTTTCTTTAAATTGTACTGTAATACTTGAACCTGTGTTTTGAGATCTGTCAAATAAAATGAAAAATTCACTATTGGTCCTACCTGCATCTGCATCTCATTGGTGGCTATTAACTGCCAAATACAAATAGAGATGCATATGCTGTGGGGGCATGCCCTAGGATTTGTTGCAAAGAAAACATAAATGAAACACAGTCTGTTGCCTTGCTTCCCTCATGTTACAGGAATAAGGTCTATACTGAAAAAGCATGACTCTGGACTGCCCATGTTTTCTCCAGGATGTCCCTGATTTTGTTTCATATTTTCTCCTTTCTGCCCCTCATAAATTTTTCATTTTCTGGTAAATCAACAAATATTACAATAAGTCAGTAATGCCAGTTATTAAGAGTTTCATGTGTTACATCATTCAAAAGTGCTTATTTAAATGAAACCATTTGTGTTATGAGGCATATAGTCTTCCAGAGAGGGTTATCAATCTTGACTTCAATAACTATATGTGTGTGTGTGTGTGTGTGTGTGTGTGTGTGTGTGTGTGTGTGTGTGTGTGTGTGTGTGTGTGTGTGTGTGTTTGTGTGCCTGTAAATGTGCGAGTGTGATAGTGTATAGTTAATTGGCCGTTTTGGGCCATTTCTATCTCTTTAAAGTTCCCTGCATACCTGCTTTGGCGCGTTTTTTTTTGCTTATCCTACTCAGCAACAGCTCCTCGTGGTCCTGCAGAGTGGTGCTAGCAGCAGAGAAATGAAAAGAGTGACTGCTTTCAAGATTTAAGTATAATTTTTCTGTTACTACCTGTGCGACCGTCCTTCGTCACCAAAAAGCGAGTTTAAACTGCTGATTTACTTGTTCTAAGCCTGTTTTTTGTGTTTTTACAATACCTGCACTTTTTTAGTTTGTTTGTTTGCATTTATCTGTTGAGGCTGCCCACTCAAGTGCGCTAGCCTGTGTATTGAATTTACTGTACTTCTCCTGCTGTTTGTCTAAAAAAAGAAAAAAACAAAAAAAAAATCATTGTTTCCCGCCTTTCCTAACCTAGAATAGTCCCTTATACAGGCTTTGCTGTATTCTGGACTTTTGAATAGTTCCTGTGTTGCCCATTTCCTTACTTGGATAGAAGGAAGTTTCTTTGCTCACCAGTGGTAGTGAGGAGCCTTGAGCAGCCTATCTGTCCCTGAAGGAGTGACCTCAGAACAAGAATCTTGAAGTTAATTGGCTGTTTTGGGCCATTTATAGCTCTTTAAAGTTCATAGGTTCATAGGTAGGTACTAGGCTATTGGCCCTAGGGCCTATATAAGCCTAGCCAAAGGTACCCTGGCTTTCGCCACCCAAGAAAATTATTTTCCTGTGCCACTGTCGAACAGAGCCACAGAAGTGATCCCCGGGGTGAATTTCCTATCTCCCATCCAATCATCAATATTTTTCTTGAACAGTGCTAATGAGGAGCTTTGTTTGATATAGATAGGTAGTTTGTTCCAGAGTATGGGAAGTGTCTGGGACAGGAATCTATCCCTCCAGCATGTTCTGTTTATTGTGGTGATGAGGTTTAGGTCCCTAGAGCGTGTAGCTCATAGGGATTGGGATTTCTTTAAGTGGAGCATGTCTAAAAGCTCTGGGTTTGACATAACTTTGTGTGTTAGGCAGAGATCGCCTCTGAGTAGGCGATATGCAACGGAGTAAAGCTGCAGTTTTTTGAGATGGTCTGCATAGGGCATCTCTTTGAGGCCGGTAATCCTCTTTGTGAGGTATTTCTGTGGCCTTGCCAGTTGTTGTAGATGTCTTCTGAGGTACATACCAAAAGGGGCATTGTACTCTATTATGGGTCTAATGAGTGACGAGTAGAGGGGAACAATGACCTCTTTTTTCCTGGATGAGAAACCTTTTGTGATGAGGTGTGCCACATAGAAGGATTTCCTGACTACTGTGGTGATGTGATTATCAAAGGAGAGACTACTGTCCACCTGTGTCCACCTGTGTCCCAAGGTCTCTTATCACACTTTCGGTGTTAAGTAGACTATCAGCTATGTGGTAGTTCATGGGTACTGAGTTTTTGCCAAAAGGAATGACAATGCACTTTTTGGCATTGAGCTTGAGGCCATGGCTTTGACACCAGGCATCTGTCTCAGCAAGGCCGTTTGGTAGGAAATCTTTTGGAGTTTTGATTATGGCTCCTAGTTTGCAGTCATCTGCAAACTTTGTTAGCCAAAGACCTTCTGTGTTGGCCTGTACTTCAGAGAAGTAGATACCAAACAGGAGAGGACCCAGGACTGAACCCTGTGGTACTCCACTTGTCACTGGTCTGAAGCTGGATTTGGAGTCTGCTACTTTCACAGTGTGGGTTCTGTCAGTGAGCCAGTTGGCAACCCATCTTGTGACATAGGGAGTTATACCTAGTTTAGTGAGTTTATCTATAATTCCAGAGTGGGGGATCGTGTCAAAAGCCTTGGCGAGATCTAGATAGGCTGTGTGAACCACCTTACCCTCATCTACGGCTTTGATGACTGCTTCAAAGAAGTCTATCAGGTTTAGGAGACATGATCTGCCTTTTACAAACCTGAACTGGGTGGGGTCCTGAGTTTGGAGATTACCAATGTCATTGTTTAAAAGTTCCATGATGATACGCTCCATAGCCTTGCAGACCGGGCTCGTTAGGCTAATGGGGCAGTAGTTTCCGGGGTCTGTGGTGGCTCCCCCTTTGTGGAGTGGGATAAATGTTGCTGTGCGCCATTCTGTGGGCACATAGCCTGAGGTGAGGCTATGATTGAACATGTTACTTAGGTGGGGTGCCAGTTCGTTCTGTAGTTTATGTAGAACACAGCCTGGGATGTCGTCAGGTCCCATGAATGCTGTGTTCTTGGCTTTGGATAGTGTGTTTTTTACCTGTGCAGCCATGATTACAGGAACTTTGCATTCTTCTGGTATAGAGATGGGCCCTTTAGGGGATGACAGAGGGGTAAAGTTAGCACTCAACCTATTTGCCAGGATGTTGGCAATATCCGTTGGTTCTGTATATTTAGTGCCATTGTGCTGTAACTCGGAGCAGATCTGAGTGTTGCCATTGAGATTCTTGGCATAGCTATAGAATGCTTTGTGGTTGTCTTTAGAGTCAGTGGTGATTTTGTTTTCATAACTAGCTTTGGAGGATTTTATGAGGGATCTCAGCTTCTTACTGAATCTGACCAGGGAGTTTCTCCAATCATGGGATTTTACTCTTTTTTGCAACAGTTTCTTTCATCTGTTGTAGAGTTTGTTTATGGCAGGGGACCACCAGATTGGCTTTCTTTTTTTGGAGGATAGCATCTTGGTTCTGTTAGAGATTGCACGATCTATACACTCATGCAAGTGTTTATAAAGTGCATTTGTGTAGGATTCAGCAGTCATACCTCTATTGTCCATCAGCATGGGTGTCGTGAAGTTTGCCACTTCTGTCTTAAGAAGCGTAAAGTTGGCTTTGGAGAAATTTTTTACTGTGGCTTCCCTAATGGGGGGTGAGGGAGGGATGTGGATGTCCAGGGTGATTAGCTTATGGTCGGATCGGACCAACGAGGAATTGACCTCTGGTGTGGAGCACCGGTTGCCCATGTTGGTAATAACCAGGTCTAAGATATTGCTGCCCCTGGTGGGGGTATGGATAAGTTGATCCATTGCATTGGAATTTATGAATTCCAGAAAACGTTGAGCACAAGAGTTGGTACATGAGTAGTTTTCCCAGTTAATGGTAGGGTAGTTGAAATCACCCATTATTAGGGTGTTAGGTTGTACCCTAATATTTTCCAGTGTATTAAGAAATGAGGAGTGGGAATCCTGGGGCATGGTGGTGGATCTGTAGCAAGCTACAATTTGGATTGCGGTCTTGCCCAGAGTTAGTTGTACTTGGATAATCTCGGATGCATTATGCTGAACAACTAGCCTGGAGGTGTGGATATCCTTAATGAATATGGACACACCTCCACCTTTAGTGTTTCGGTCCAGGTTAGATGGCCAAAAGGTGTGGTATGAATTATAGCCTGGTAATGCAGGGGTACTCTCTGGAGCCTTGAACCAGGTCTCTGTCACTGAACAGATGTCGATGTTCTCCATTTTAATGAGTGCCTCGAGATAGTGCATTTTGAGGTTTAGACTTCTAGCACTGAGTAGCTATACCCTCAGATTCTTCTTGCCTGTACCTGTTAGGGTGGTGAATTTGTCATTTGAACCTTGCCTAAAAAAGGCACTATAGGGGTGGCTAGAGCCTTAGCCAGTATCCGGAATCCCAGGGGCGACAGGTGCAGGCCATCTCTGGCAAAGCATCATGGCCTGTCGATCATGTCATCCAAGGCAGACAGATACTGGATCCCCTTAGAATGACACCAGAAGCTTAGCCAATTGTTGAAGTCAATTTTGTTCTTGTGCTGTGGTATCATTCTGGGTGATGGCAGGATGCTACTCAGGGCTAGGGTCATACCTGTCTGGGCTACAAGATTGGACAGCTCCTCCATGTCCCTTTTCATGTAGTCCAAGGAGGTACATCTCAGGTCATTCACACCAACATGGGCAATGACAGAGTCATATTTGTACTTGTTGTGGAGTGACCTGAGTGCATGCATTATGTGGCAGATCCTGGCACCTGACAGGCAGCTGATAGTAACTTTCTCCTTGTTTAGCCTGGTGAGTGGAACATCAGTGTGCCTGACTATAGAGTCACCTATGACTAGAGTGTTGGGTACGTTGTTATGCCTTATGGGGTGTGGTTGAGTGGCATACCGAGTTTGTGGACTATGTGTCATTTGGGTTGTGTTGGGGGGTGGAGGTTGCTTGTGTTTCTGCTTTGGAGGTCCCTGTTGCTTGGGCAGGTTTTTACTGAGAACCTCCATGAATATAGGTGTGTGTTTTGTATTTCTCTGTGTGTGTTTTTGTGGTGTAGGTTTTGAGGGACTATGTGCTGAGTGTGATGTGGTGCAAGTGTTTACCTTCTCCTCTTGACTGTCTAGTCCAGTCTTTTGGGAAGAGAGCTTTGCTTCCAGTTCCCTGCATAAAAACCCACTTTGGCGCGTTTTTTTCACTTATCCTACTCAGCAACAGCTCCTCATGGTCCTGCAGAGTGGTGCTAGCAGCAGAGAAACGAAAAGAGTGACTGCTTTCAAGATTTAAGTATAATTTTTCTGTTACTGCCTGCGCGACTGTCCTTCCTCACCAAAAAGCGAGTTTAAACTGCTGATTTACTTGTTCTAAGCCTGTTTTCTGTGTTTTTACAATACCTGCTCATTTTAAAATTAGTTTGTTTGCATTTAACTGTTGAGACTGCCCACTCAAGTGTGCTAGCCTGTGTATTGAATTTACTGTACTTCTCCTGCTGTTTGTCTAAAAAAAGAAAAAAAGAAAAAAAATCCTTGTTTCCCGCCTTTCCTAACCTAGAATAGTCCCTTATACAGGCTTTGCTGTATTCTGGACTTTTGAATAGTTCCTGTGTTGCCCATTTCCTTACTTGGATAGAAGGAAGTTTCTTTGCTCGCCAGTGGTAGTGTGGAGCCTTGAGCAGCCTATATGTCCCTGAAGGAGTGACCTCAGCACAAGAATCTTGTAGTTAATTTGCCGTTTTGGGCCATTTCTAGCTCTTTAAAGTTCCCTGCATAAAAACCCACTGTAGCGCGGCTTTGCGTGATTGTGCTCATAGCACAGCATCGGGCAGCACCGCTTAATTGGGTTTAAACTATTCCCAGCTCCACAAAGTCTACTCTTCACTTTTTCCCTTAGAACTGCTCCATCTCTCAAATTAAACATCCTATTCTCAATCTAAGGCCCTGCACTTGCCCATATAGGCAATCTTACAACTCAGCACTAGTAAACTAAAAGTACTACATCCTCATATACTCCATTCGAGTACCTTGTCCCCTATTGGTCCTTTTGAATTCAGTGATAAAGGAGTTCCCTATACTATTCTAGCATGTCCAAAGGTCAGTTAATGGTTTCCTCTCCAGTCCAGCTGGTGAATCTGGGAATCTTTAGGCAATGTTACAACTGTCTCATGTACACAGACAACCCTCTCCTCCTCCCAACAAGTTCAAATATATGTGAGAGATGCAACCATATAGCCAAACTGGAGGCTGAGCTCTCTCAACTCAAAACTGGTGCAACCAGTCAGGAGGAGAAGGTAACCTCACACATCACAAATCCAGTCTCACTTAGTCTTATCACAACAGCAAACCAAACACATAAACACACAAAAACATACTCGGAGGCTCTAAATAAAAATCTGCCTAAGCAGCAGAGACCTCCAAAGCAGACTTCCAAGCAAACACTACTCCAAAACAAAACATGTGCAACACATATCTCACAAAGTCAGTGTGCCAAACAGTCACAGCCCTTAAGGCTAAATAACTCACCCGATACACGTGTAATAGGTGATTCTATAGTCAGACACACTGACGTCCCACTCACCAGGCTGAACAAAGAGAAGGTCACAGTGAGCTGCCTGTCGAGCGCTAGGATCCACCACATAACACAAGCACTCAAGTCACTCCAAAGCAATTACAAATATGACTCTGTCATTGTCCATGCTGGTGTGAATGACCTGAGACGTACCTCCCTCAACTACATGAAAAGAGACATAGAGGAGCTCTCTGATCATGTAGACCAGGCCAGTATGACCCTGACCTTGAGCAGCATCTTACCTTCACCTAGAATGATGCCACAGTATAAAGACAAAATGATCGATTTTAACAATTGGCTAAAATTTTGGTGTCATTCTAAGGGGATCCAGTGTCTGTCAGCCTGGGATGACATGCTCGACAAGCCACATTGCTTCGCTAGGGACGGCTTGCACCTGTCACCCCTGGGCTTTTGGATATTGGCAAAGGCTCTTACCAGCCCCATAGTGCCTTTTTTAGGCAGGGCTCAAAAGACAAACCCACCTCCATAGACAACACAATGAATAAGAAACTAAGGGTAATGCTGCTTAACGCCAGAAGTCTAAACCTCAAGATGCACACACTCAAAGCCCTCCTCAGTATGGAGAACATCGATATCTGTGCAGTGACAGAAACCTGGTTCAAGGCTCCAGAGAGCACACCAGCACTACCAGGTTATACCTCATATCATGCTTTTCGGCCCCAAAACTCAGACCGATCCACAAAAGGAGGAGGAGTATCCATATTCATCAAAGATACCCACACCTCCAAGTTAGTGGCACTGCACGAAGCATCAGAGACCATCCATGTGCAACTAACAGTGGGCAAAACAGCTTTTCAGTTTGTATCATGTTACAGACCACTCTCTCAAAATCAGGAATCCCACTCGGCTTTCCTGAGAACACTGGAGAATATGAAGATCTCTCCAAACACCATTATATTGGGTGACTTCAACTACCCAAACATAGACTGGGAGCATTACTCAAGCCCTAACACCCCAGCCCAAAGGTTCCTAGAATTTATAAACTCAAATGCTATGGAACAACTAGTCACCACTCCCACAAGAGGGGAAAACATACTTGACCTAATCATCACCAACATGGGGACTCTATGCTCCATACCAGAAGTATACCCCTCATTGGTAAGATTGGACCATAAATTAATCTCACTGGGTATCCACATCCCGACCCCACCCACAGCCCAGAAAACCACAGTGAAAAACTTCTCAAAAGCGAACTTCACACTTCTCAAAACTGAGGTGGAATCCTTCAAGGCCCCCGGGCAAGTGGAAACTACGGCCCAAACTGCAGAATCCTATATAAATGCATTCTATGGACACCTTCAGGAATGCATGGATCATGCTATCCCAAACAAAACTAAGACCCAATCTTCCAAAGGCAGGCATCCAGTCTGGTGGATCCCAGCCATAAATAAGCTGTACAACAGAAGGAGGAAGCTACTACATGATATAGCAAAATCCCTAAAAGGGAAGGCATCTCTGATCAGTACTAGCAAAAAACTACGATCCCTCATAATATCCTCCAAGGCCAGCTTCGAGAAAAAAATTGCACAGGAAACTAAAGATAATCACAAGGCCTTCTTCAGTTATGTTAGGAACCTGGGATGCAACTCCCAGATATGCTCAGAGTTGATCCAAAATGACAAAAAATACACGTAACCTACAGACATTGCCAACATCCTGGCAGATAGGTTCAGTGCGAACACCCCCCCCCCTCCAAAAGAGCAAATATCTATCCCAGCAGAGTGCTGCCTCCCTAACATCTCAGATGCTCAGGTGAAAGCCACCCTATCCAAAGCAAAAAACACAGCATCAATGGGACCAGACGGTGTCCCGGGTTGCGTCCTACATGAACTCCAAGAAAAACTAAACCCTCACGTAAAGCTGCTGTACAATCTCAGCCTTACTACAGGATATGTGCCCAAAGAATGCCGTACATCAACAGTGGTCCCACTCCACAAAGGTGGTGCTTCTATGGACCCCGGAAACTATCGCCCCATAAGCCTGACTAGCCTAGTCTGCAAAGCTATGCAGAGGATCATCATGGAACTCATAAACAAAGACATTGGGGACCTACAGACACAAGATCCTACCCAATTCGGCTTTGTTAAGGGCAGATCCTGCCTCTTGAACCTGGTCGACTTCTTTGAAACAGTCACCAAGTCCATAGATGAAGGGAAGGTAGTCCACACAGCCTACCTGGATCTCACAAAAGCATTCGACACAATACCCCACTCGGGCATCATAGATAAGCTATCCAGCTTAAATATAAACCCCTATGTCACTAGATGGGTTGCAAACTGGCTCAAAGACAGAACCCACAGAGTCAGAATTGCTGGAGCCATGTCAGACTCGAAACCAGTCACAAGTGGCATCCCACAAGGCTCAGTCCTGGGACCTCTCTTGTTCGGTATATATTTTTCTGAGGTACAGGCTAGCACGGGAGGACTGTGGCTGATCAAGTTCGCAGATGACTGCAAACTGGGTGCCATAATCGACTCTCCAGCTGACATGAGCATCCTTCAAAAGGGTCTCACAGAGACAGATAACTGGTGCCAGAGCCATGGCCTAAAGCTAAATGCCAAAAAATGTATAGTCTTACACTTTGGCAAAAACAAAGTGCCCACAAATTACCACATAGGTGGTAACCCACTAAGTACGGAGGAAGTAATTAGGGACCTGGGGACCCAAGTTGATAGTAATCCCTCCTTCGACAACCACATTGCCAAAGTGGTTAGAAAGACCTTGTATATAGCCCATCTTATCATGAAAGGATTCACTTCTAGATCAAGATAGGTCATCGTGCCCCTTTATTCAACCCTTATCAGGCCCATAATAGAATACAATGCCCCATTTGGGTTGTACCTTACCAGACACTTGCAGTAACTAGAAAGACCCCAAAAGTACCTCACAAAGAGGATCAAGGGACTCAAACAGATGCCATAAGCTGCTCGGTTAAAGAAACCTCCAGCTCTACTCATTTGCATACCGCCTACTTAGAGGTGATCTATGCCTGACGTATAAAGCTATGTCCAACCCAGAATTAATGGACATGCACCACCTCAGAAAATCCAAATCCCTTAGAGCTATGCACTCGAGGGACTTGGACCTCAGAACAGAAATAAATAGGACATGCTGGAGGGACAGGTTCATAACCCAGAGGCTCCCTTTGCTCTGGAATAAAATCTCAGTACATGTTAGGCAGAGCCCCTCACTGACTCTCTTCAAGAGGAATCTTGACGAGTGGATGGGAGATCATAGGTTTACCCCGTGGATTACTTCTGTGTCACTGCTAAACAGAGGCACAGTAAACTAACCTTAAAAAGGGCACAGTAAACTCAATTCAAAGGGTGGCGAAAGCCAAACACACGCTGGTTAGGCTTATAAATGCTCTAGGGCAGATAGCCTAGTATGAACCTATGAACCTATGTATACATACCTTGTGCATACCTCTCAACTGTCTACAGTTTCACAGACTAAATATATTTTTGCCTCATTTTTTTGTCTGTTCCTGATAATAATTGTGGTTTTCTGACTAAATAGTGACAGACATTTTAGTTTTAGGCTACATATCCTTCAGAAATCATGCTAACAAGACCTGTTATTATAGCAACTGGCTAAGTTTATACAAGAAGTATTTAAAATCGTTCCTTGATTTTGAGCTTTTGCATCTCCCCCAATTATTTTTGACCTTGTCAGAACTGTTCCTTTAAGAGGCTGAGGGGTCTGCTCTTGTGCTTGCACAATACACAGCTCTCAATATCCCTAATTTTGCAGAACGTCCCTGACTTTTTTCCATCCTTATGCCCTGTTCAATATATATATATATATATATATATATATATATATATATATATATATATATATATATATATATATATATATATATATGGTTCATAGGTAGGTAATAGCCTGGCTTTTGCCACCCAAGAAAATTATTTTCCTGTGCCCCTGTCAAGCAGAGCCACAGAAGTGATCCCAGGGGTGAATTTCCTATCTCCCATCCAATCATCAAGATTTTTCTTGAAGAGTGCTAATGAGGAGCTTTGTTTGATATAGATAGGTAGTTTGTTACAGAGTATGGGAAGTCTCTGGGACAGGAATCTATCCCTCCAACATGTTATGTTTATTGTAATGACAAGGTTTAGGTCCCTAGAGCGTGTAGCTAGGAGGGATTGGGATTTCTTTACGTGGAGCATGTCCAATAGCTCTGGGTTTGACATAGCTTTGTATGTTAGGCAGAGACAGGGTTTCATACTTCTTGTTGTGGACAACTTTTTAAATAAATTAATAAAATCATAAAAAATTGTCATTGATTTTTGTCCCACCGTTATTTTGTTATGTCCAGAATTCTTTAGCAAAGAAGTTAGAAAGCATAGAGGGAACAATATCTCCTAACTGTACCCAGTTTTGAAAAACATCTCTGATTTTTTCCCCCCATTTTCTTGTTTTGTACCTGAGTTTCTTATAAATCACTGACAATTACAAACAAGTCAATGCCAGACATTAGCTTTTGATGTGTGGTATTGTTTAACATATGCATGTTGGTGAGCAGCCTGTTGTGCTATTAACTATTTAAATGAATTAGTGCAATAGTTATAATTATCCCTGCTTTTTCCCCAGTTATTTTGGCTATGTCCACAGTTCTTGAGGAAAGAAGATGATAGGTAGACACTGACTCTCCCATGTTGATTGTGATGAAAGTAAATGAGGAAAAAATGCATGTTTGTTCTGCTGTGGGCAGTGTCTATGCTTTTAGCTGGCATCCCACCACAATTTGAGAAAAAAATGTACCTGCAAAGAGAAGAATGTTCACGACTCTACAATTCATGTTAGTGACTAGTGAAATGACTAGAGATTGCCAGGAAAACACTGTAGACAGTTGCACTGCATAGTAATGGGACAAGTGCTGGTACCTAAGTTCTATTACAGTTATCAGAAAAAAATTAAATTGTTGGACAGTGGTCATGTAAATAGATTCACTGATTCACAGAATATACAAGGCAGAGTTCATTTTTGTCAACACCCATTTTCAGGACACCTTCTGCTCCAGGAGAAGGGCACAAGTCAGGATGGGGATGAATTTATGGATACCTATTTAAATGTCCGGGTCTGCTTTCAAGTAAGCAGGGATATCACTCTGTTTTTTTTTTTTATGTAACATGCCAGAGATTTGGGAAGCACTGAGTAATGTGTCTATCCAGCATGATTCAGTTATTTGTTGATGAAGATACAAGTCTTAAGTTTGAGTGGTTATGGAACCATTTGTTGTGTAGAGCAGCAAGATATGAGTCGTCAATAACACAGAGTCATAAACATAAATCACCACACAGTTGTCTATACAACATAAGAGTATAGAGATAGAGTTTCAAGCCTGTCATGGTAAATGAGAATCTTTAGTCTGGTTATCTTTTTAGTGAGGAATCTCTGGGGTCATTGTAGTTGTACGATGTATCTAGATATATGCAAACAAAAAGAGACATTCTGTTCTATAACTGGTCTGATCTGGATAGGGTACAGAGGAAAGATAACTTCTTTTGATGTGGATGAGATACCATTATTTGTTAACTGTGCTGGACAGAAGGATTTCTGACTACTGTTGTATGGTGGTCAAAAGATAGGAAGTTGTCTAAAAGGCTGTCATGATTTCTGTTGACCACATCATTCCAGAGTGGGGTACATGCTATAATGTATGTTATTGTCATGTCTTGTTTATCATACATGATAATGCTCTACTCCTTTGCATTTAACTTAAACCAGTTCCTAATATATCATTCATTTGTGTGGTTTAGGCTTGCTGGTATCAGCTGCTGAGTGAATGGCAACACTGGCTTTGAGTTGTTGTCAAATTTAATCAGTGATATATCCTGGTTAGTGGTTTGGAGATCTAACAAGTAGATACTGAATACTACTGAGGTCTGACAAATGCTTATCTTTTTGCTTTGGTGGTACCTATACTACTTCCACTGCCTGGGTTCTCTCTATCAGCCAGTTTGCTATATGTTTACCAGCATATGGGTGTGCGTTTAGCATTTAAATTTATTTGGAATCCAGCATGATGTGCAGTGTCGAAGGTCTTGGATAGATCCAGGTACATTGTATAAACAACCTGGCTGCTAGCTATAGCTTTAGTGACTTCAAAGACATTTACTAATTTAAATAAACATGATCTCCTTTTGACAAAACCATATTGCTGGGAGTGCCAGTGCTGGAGCTTATGAAACTGCACTTACTGGGCAGATGGGTCTATATTTTCCATAATCTGAGGGGCAGCCCCTTGCAGATGGACATAGAAATAACCATTTTAAATGACTGAGGAACACACTCTGTGGCTGAGCTTAAGCTGAACAGTTTAAGGAGTTAAATAAGAATTTGTGATTATGCTTGACTGCCATTGCTAATTTCAGTTTATCTTCTACTATGATCTTCCTTATGGCATCTTTAAGATTGTTGCTGAGCATTTTGACTGACTCTTTAATATGAGTAAAGTTTGTGTTATTAAATGCCTTAATTAGCTTTTTTATTTTACTACATACCTTATTAATGTTACATTCTACATTCCATTATGATAGTTTATTTTTTTGTTTATCAGTATATTTTGTTGCTGATTGCAAAAGCTTGGTTAATGCTACTTTTGTAGACTGGAGTAAAATTAATTGGCATAAGTGACAGTTCAGGCTATGTGAGTGGTGGAAGTTTTGCATTCGAATTTTGACATCTTATCATATAGTTTTAAGAGATTCGCCCTTCTAAAGTCTGTGAATTTAGAGGCGTCCATTGTGGTAGGTTCAGATGTGTTAATGTTACTCTTTCCATGGGTTGAATGTTAGGGTATACTATATGTGCCAGCCTAGCTAGCCTGAATTTAGAGGATAAATGTTACTTTGAGGATCACCTTCCCTGTTTTGGCACAGAGGCTTTGTAGTGCAATGTATTGTTATTTATGTGACTGGACCTGTGGGACTAGTTGCCATGATGTAGCACAAGCCTGGTGCTGAACACTTGCATTGGTGTGGCTGAAACTCTGAAAATGGCTGCTATGACATGGCATAGACACTAGATGCTAAACACCAACACTGTTAGTCAGTGGACATCTGTGAGGTTGGCTGCTAGGGTGTGCCATAGAGGCTTGACACAACACTACCTAGCAAGTGAAGTCTTTTGATTGATCTATAGACACTTGATGCAGTGCATCCCTG
This sequence comes from Protopterus annectens, assembly GCF_019279795.1. Lineage (NCBI taxonomy): Eukaryota > Metazoa > Chordata > Ceratodontiformes > Protopteridae > Protopterus > Protopterus annectens. Next base: position 1,523,613,902 of record NC_056732.1, on the reverse strand, counting down.
TAACCAAAAGGCAGTCTTTTTGATGTGGCCAAAGAGATAATGTTCAGCAGTCCCAACTCATGGCCTATACATTTTATGGCAGGTTCAGCATGGTTGTAACAGTGTAATTCAGTGCTCCAACAGAACCAATACCTTTTACAGGAGGGTGTGATACATCTCCATTGTGTACAATTTATACATTCCTGGTTACATTCTTCTTGGGTACCTCTTACTTTTGCCTTGCCATTTGTAACATTTTTGATTTTTCTAGTAAGTGACTAAAGACATCAGTCAGTCAATAATACCAGTCCACATAATTTCATATGTCTTACTGTTCAAAAAATGACTGTTGATGCAAGTATTTTGTTCTATTATTTTTTAAGTGAATTAGAGTAATATCAAAACAGTGTTTCTGATTTTAGGCTTTGTTCAGCTTGTTATTTATGGATTTGTCGAGAATTTTTGAGCAAACACATTCAGAAATATGGAAAATGAGACTATGTTAAGAAATATAGTTCACCCTCTACAGTTTTAGAAAGACAGCTTTACATGATGAAGAGTGAGAAGTTGGAATACATTTTTGTCCTCATTATACATTATTGTCCTCATTATTGTCCTCATTTTTTGACATTCCTCCATTCCCTACAATTAGACATTAGCAGTGTAAATAAAAGGTGGATGTCTTTAGGGGAAAAGTGGTGAGAATGCATGCTGCATATGAAAGCACATGGTCAGGTCAACATATAAAAACTATCAAATATAAATTTTGCTTGTCTTGGTAAATATATGTGGCTACTAAAAAGTGCAAGTTGAAATATGATACTCTGGCTAAGTTTTTTGTTTTACTCTCGGTGAGACATTAGAAGTATAGAGAATGTGGGTGTATTTTTTGGAGGTAAAGTGATATATGAAAACAAACAGCAGTTATAGGATTATGCCCGATTAGTGATATTTTTAAGGGGGTAGTATCTGTTAGCCAGCAATATTGTCATTGCATTTCTATGATTCTTAAAAAAGTCAGAGGTAGTGTACTTTATCAGAAGGGGCACATTCTGCTGGGACGTGTATATTTTGTGCAAAGTTCACAATTTATAAGTCCATTATTTCTTTTATTGAGAATTGTTTTATCCAAAGAGATATTGTTTTTATAACTGATGATAAAGAATTCTAGATCTGGTAGTCCAATCCCTGCTGCTGCCATTCCCTTATATTCTTGGTTTGTTGGTGAACCAAAGAAATTTAAAATTAATGTAATAAATTCTTTAATACATGTTTTAGATGGAGGTAAAGATAATGATTGAATAACATATATGATTTTTGGTAAAATAATCATTTTGATTATAGATAGTTTCTATTCCATTGTGAAGAAAAGTTGTTCCATTTATTTGTTAGATTCTTTGTACTGATTATACTGTTAATATAATTGCAATTTATTATAATGTTAATATTATCTGTTATAATTATTCCTAAATATTTCATTTTTTTCTCTCTTTGACAATGCATTTTGCAAATCTATCATGTATCCTATCAAAATTGGCATTTATGGGAAGTAGATTTGTTTTGTTTTTATTAAAGAAGAGACTAGACCTTTTTGGAACTCATCCATTGCCTTAAAAGCAACAGAAAGGGAACTATCACTCTCACCCAGTGTCAGAAGAATGTCATCAGCAAATAAGTGGATTTTAGAAACCAAATTCATATTTATGCTAATGCCTTTTATATCTAAATTTGATCTAATAAAATTAGCAAAAAGTACCATAATTAGAGTGAAAAGAAGGCATGAAAAAGGGCATCCTTGTTTAGTTCCCTTCAAAATTTGTATAGAATCAGAAATAAAAGTACCTATTTTAACATATGCAAAACAATTGTCATAAAGATTTATAAGATGTATAAAACTACTTGAAAAATTACATTCTAACAAAAGATATTTCCAATTCACAGAGTCAAAAGCATCATTAATGTCTAGAGTCATTAATGTTATATTCTCTTTTGTTTTGTTTACATGGTCAATTACTGTGATTATTCTTTTGATATTGCCATAAGTATTTCTATTTAGAATAAAACCAGTTTGATCCTCATTAATCATGGAAGGCAAAATATGTTTTAATTTATTAGCATAAATTGTCATGAATAATTTATAATCTACATTTAAAAAATGAAATCGGTCTGTATGAAGAGCATTCAGTTGGATCGTTGTTAGTTTTTTAAATTGGGGAGATAAAAGTATTTTTCAAGGAGAGAGGAACCTTTGTTAAGTGTTTAACTATAGAAAAAAACTTTGTGTAATATGTCTAAGGATTCTTTAGGTAGTAACTTGTAGCATTCTAGTATAATTCCATCATTACTGGGTACTTTGTTAGTTTTTAATTTGTTAATTTGAGTTTGAATTTCAGAAATTGAAAAGGTTTATCAATTAATTTCACTTGCACTTCAGATAATTTATTTTTTATATTTGTTTTATAAAAAAGTTTTGATTATCCCTTCTGAGCCTGCTATTACATTATATTGATTGATTTTATTGTAATAATTTCTAAATTCTTTTAAAATATAGTCTATGTCCATCACTTTTCTTTTTCTCTTATGTGACTAAATCCCCTTTATATGGTTAGACTTACTAAGTAGTTTTGTTCTGTTAGCTAAAATATGCATAGATTTTGGGTTAATAGAGAAATTAATTATCTTAAACTTTTCTAGATTAATCCTAGTTTTATGATTTAAAATTTCCAAGTACTTATTATGTAGATTATCAATCTCTTCTATGTTATTATTGTTACCAGTCTGATGTTCCAGTTTTAATTTATCAAGTTTTTCCTTGTATCTCATACAGTTCTTTGTCTCATTGTTTTTTTTTATCGATAGCCAGTTGGTGACTCTATCAAACAGATATGGTTTTAGAGCATCCCATAGATAGATTTCTGAAATATCTTCTGTATTGTTAATTTCTATAAAAGAAATAATTACTTTAATAAAAAAAAATCCTTAAAACCTTTAAGCAAGTTATACGATGGTACCCTCCTAATCTTAATGTTATTGATAGATTTTAAAAACAGCTCCAAAATGATTGCATTGTGATCTGAAAGTGGGAAAGATCTCACTTTGGAGACATATACTCTATCAATTCTGGACTGTGTTCTATGTCTGAGTGAGTAATCAGTAAAGAAAAGTGATTCTGGATCTGAGAAATCATTTATGCCCCTAAGGTGAAATACCTCAGTGAAATTTAATGGTGTCTTTGTGATGCCTGTATTTTCTGTTTACCTGATGCATTAGTATCTTTTGGTGACAATATGCAATTAACATCTTCTGCTAGTATGATGCTACCTTTTGAAATTTGAACTACTTGTTCTAGATGATGTTCAACAGTTTTAATTCCTGTTCAAGGAATCTGGTATATGTTAATAAGGGTTAATATTCTCTTATTATATTCTAGTGTAATATAACAAAGCATACCTTTATCATACCTTTATCTTCCATATATGTGTGCAGTTGTGGTGCTGCGGTAGCGTTGTCACCTCACAGTAAGACGTTGTCCTGTTCGATTCTCAGCTAGAGCGTCTTCTGTGTAGAGACATGTGTGAATGGGAGTACCTTCGTTGAAGGTTGTGCATCAGGGCCGGCAACTCGGCATGTAAAAATCTACTGCCAATCATTAGTGGACCGGAGTTCTGCTGTGGCGACCCCTAACTGGGAAAAGCCGAAAGACACAACAATATGTGTCAATGATTTTAGGCATAGACAAATAATTTTTCCGTAACATAGCAACTCCTCTTTTTTGATTATATTATGAACAAGATAATATAAAGTAATACTTAGTAATAAGACTGTCTTTATCTTGTGTCAATAAGTGTGTTTCTTTAAAAAAAAAAATAACTTGAGAGTTAAATAACTTCAAATATTTGTTTAGACTACTCTTCTTGCAACTGTTATTCAATCCACTAACATTTATGGAAATACAATTAATAAATGTCATTTGTCATACAGTGTAGATGTAACTATCTTAAAATTAACTTTATGGACCTGGTATAATATATCTTCTTTGTTAAATAACTGCTTACTAATAGTTATACTGTCATTAATACTTACAAGTTTAATTAGACACATAATTGTGATTGTAGGCACCCACACAAAAAACATTTAATGTAACCAATACTTACTTTTAAAATCCTTCAAATCCCTCATGGAGTCTAACACTCCCTGCTTGAATAGTATAACCACCCAAGCAAACACACTATTCCAAAAAGCCCAAACCTCTCTGCTTCAATTAAACAAAATTGTCATTAACAGCAAACTGAACACAAGACTATATTCTTTAACTCCAGTATATATGTGTGAAAAGTAAGAGAAGTATTATATGTCCCAAAGTTGTTGTTTAACTTACATATTTCTTATTTTATATGTTCATTAAAAAACTAAGAGATAAATACAATTTCTTATTATTGCTTGATAGCTATATACAATCTTAAATCTTACCTACTGTTATCTTGAAAAGGTGAGAAACTGCTGTACTGAAGCTAAAGATTCCTATTATGTGCCTCACAAAAAGATCAATTTCCTTCCCAAATCATCTATTTTAATTCCGTGAAAGTATAAGAATGATAGATGTCATTAAACATTTAAACAACATTGTATTGCTACTTGTGATCAGCAGTTTACTACAATAAACTAACACATTTTATCTCATCCCTGTTAAACATATCATGCGTTCCGGCCCCAAAATCCGGACTGAACCACAAAAGGAGACCATCCAGGTGCAATTAACCATAGGTAAAACTGCCCTACAGTTTGTAACACGCTACAGACCACCTTCTCAAACTCAGGAAACCCACACAGCCTTCCTGAAGACACTGGAGAGTATGAATGTCTCTCCAAACACCATCATATTGGGTGACTTCAACTACCCAAACATAGACTGGGAACATTACTCAAGCCCCAACACCCTAGCCCAAAGGTTCCTTGAGTTCATAAACTCAAATGCTATGGAACAACTAGTCACCATTCCCACAAGAGGAGAAAATATACTAGACCTGATCATCACAAACATGGGGACAAAATGCTCCACACCGGAAGTATATCCCTCATTGGTGAGATCAGACCATAAATTAATCTCACTGGAGATCCACATCCCGCCCCCACCCCAGCAAAAAGACCACAGTGAAGAACTTCTCAAAAGCAAACTTCACACTTCTTAAGACTGGAGTGGTATCCTTCAAGGCCCCAAGCCAGTGGAAACCACAACCCACGCTGCTGAAACCCTTACAAATGCCTTCTACGAGCACCTCCAGGAATGTATGGATCAAGCAATCCCTAATAAAATCAAGACCCTTTCCACCAAAGGCAGGCGCCGGTCTGGTGGACACCAGCCATAAACAAACTCTACAACAAGAGGAGAAAGCTACTACATGACAGAGCAAAATCCCTAAAAGGGAAGGTATCTCTGATCAATACTAGCAAAAACTATGATCACTCATAAAATCATCCAAGGCCAACTTTGAGAGAAAAATCGCTAATGACACAAAAGACAATCATAAAGCCTTCTTTAGCTATGTTAGAAACCTGGGTGGAAACTCCCAGATATGCTCAGAATTAGTCCAAAATGATAAAAAATCACTGAACCCACAGACATTGCCAACATACTGGCAGACAGGTTCAGTGCAAATTTCTCCCTCCCCCCCCAAAAGGAGAAATATCTATCCCACCAGAGTCTAGCCTCCCAAACATCTCAGATGCCCAGGTGAGAGCTGCTCTCTCTAAAGCAAAAAACACAGCATCAATGGGACCGGACGGTGTCCCCGGCTGTGTGCTACACGAACTCAATGAGGAACTAAACCCACACATAAGGCTGCTGTTTAATCTTAGCCTTACTACAGGATACGTGCCCAAAGAATGGCGTACAGCAACTGTGGTCCCACTCCACAAAGGCGGTGCTTCTATGGACCCTGGAAATTACCGCCCGATAAGCTTGACGAGCCTTGTCTGCAAAGCTATGGAGAGGATCATAATGGAACTCATAAATAAAGACATTGAGGACCTACAGACACTGGATCCTACCCAATTTGGCTTTGTCAAGGGCAGATCCTGCCTCTTGAACTTGGTCGACTTTTTCGAAACAGTCACTAAGGCCATTGATGAGGGTAAGGCAGTTCACACAGCCTACCTTGACCTAGCAAAAGCGTTCGACACAATACCCCACTCGGGCATCATAGAAAAGCTCACCAGCTTAGATGTAAACCCATATGTCACAAGATGGGTTGCAAACTGGCTCAAGGACAGAACACACAGGGTTAGAGTTGCTGGTGCCATGTCAGACTCTAAGCCGGTCACGGCGGTGTCCCACAGGGCTCAGTCCTGGGCCCCCTCTTGTTCGGCATTTATTTTTCTGAAGTGCAGGCAAACATAGGAGGATTGTGGCTGACAAAATTTGCAGATGACTGCAAACTGGGCACCATAATTGACACTCCATCAGACACAGACATCCTCCAGAAAGGTCTCATAGAAATGGATAACTGGTGCCAGAGCCATGGCCTTAAGCTAAATGCCAAAAAATGTATAGTCATACCCTTTGGGAAAAACAAGGTAACCCCTAATTACCACATAGGTGGTAATCCATTAAACACGGAAGAAGTTATCAGGGACCTGGGGACCCAAGTTGACAGTAACCTCTCTTTTGACACTCACATTGCCAAAGTGGTTAGGAAGACCTTCTACATTGCCCACCTGATCATGAAGGGTTCACATCCAGATCAGGAGAGGTCATTGTACCCCTGTACTCTTCACTTATCAGACCAATGATTGAGTACAATGCCTCATTCAGAATGTACCTTACCCGACACCTGCAGCAGTTGGAAAGACCCCAAAAGTTCCTCACCAAAAGGATAAAGGGGCTCAAACATATGTCATATGATGCCCAACTGAAGAAACTCCAGCTCTATTCAGTCGCATACCGTCTGCTCAGAGGTGATCTGTGCCTGACATACAAGGCCATGTCCAACCCGGAATTAATGGACATGCTCCACCTCAAAAAATCCAAATCCACCAGAGCCACGAGAGCAAGAGACTTAAACCTCAACACGGATATAAATAGGACGTGCTGGAGGGACAGATTCATCACCCAGAGACTCCCTACACTATGGAACAGAATCCCAGTCCATGTGAGGCAGAGCCCCTCACTGACTCTGTTCAAGAGAAATCTTGATGAGTGGATGGGTGATCGTAGGTTTACCCCGGGAATCATCTCTGTATCACTGCTGGACAGAGGCACAGCAAACTAATGGGTATAGTATTCTCATCCTAAGGGGTGGTGAAAGCCACACACACTCTGGCTAGGCTTATAAATGCCCTAGGGCAGATAGCCTAGTATGAACCTATGAACCTATGAACCTATGAAAAGGTTTGTTTCTTTCTTTGTTCTGTATATGGTAAACTTCAAATGTATTGATAACATACTCATGACATTAACATCAAACTTCTAATGAAAAGGTTGCCAAAGTAATACACATGTTCCATCATTATTAATGTAATGCTTCTATGAAACATCTTAATATGTACATTCAAATATAGTCTTCAAGAAATGCACTCAGGAATATATCGCAGTACATGCAGCATTATATTGTTTTCCCTTATTAAATGATAAAGAGCAACATATCTAACAGATCTCAATATAAGTATAACATTCACCAAATCTTTGGTTTACAAACTTTGTATAGCTTGCCTATCATGTGTCTTACATAACAAATTATACTATTTTATATAACAGAAACGGTATGCCCATGTGCTTATTTTTAATTAAAAAAATATCAAAACTAATTGGTAATCTAATATAGCATAGTGAATTATATTACTAAACTATGATATTTTAGCAGTGCAATATATCTTAGGATTTATTTTAAGTTAGCCAGAAATCAGAGTTTAAATGTCTTATTGTATTAACCTTTCACAATCATATGGTTTCATTGACTTTGTTCAGCTGAGAACATAGTGACATTTGAGCCAGTACATTATTCATAGGTTCCACCTATTATTTAAATTAACCTTCAAAAGTTGTCACCAATCAAAGTCATTAACTATTAGCAGCTCTGATTATCTCATGGGTGGGAAACTCCCAAAGCTCAAGCTGTTTACCAGAGAAAGCTTCACAAGCTTAAATAAGATGAGAATGCTCAAGCACTAAAGAGAGAGAAAACAAAGCTTTACTTCCACTTTTTATGAATACATCTTGTGACCAGGCAACACGTTTCTCTAATTCTCATCTCATCTCATTATCAAGACTAATGAACACATAAAAAATCTATAAGGAGAGATTATTTTAAAGCTATTCCAAGCATCACTGCCCCTTCATTTGCAAACAATTCCATTCCCTGTGGATATATTCCATGTTATAATCTCCCCTCCCAAAACCAAACATATAAAAATTCATCTGGTAAGGCACAGCAGCTAGGGTCTATATTATATTCATGAATGCTTAGGTTGTCGAATTTAGCATGATCAGCACCTAATGAGCAAACCGCGAGTACATCGAATGCTGGAATCTCCAAAATTTGAAATCCCAATTTGGCATAGTCGGCCTTTCTGCAGTGTAGCTCCATAAGGTAAGTGTGCGATAGTTACGGACCTTCGGGTTAGGGTGTGGGTTAAGGTAAGTGCATAGAAACTAATGTATGTAAGGGTTAGTTTAGGTTTAGAAGTAGGGTTTAGGTTAGTGTATGTATGTGGTTTATTTATTGTGGGTAGTATGTAATGAGTGGTGTAGTGGGAAGTGTGTTTTGTTTTCGTTAGTGGGTGGAATGGTGTTGGCCAAGTAAAAGTATTCGGTGATGTATTTTTCTGCGTTGTGAGCTTTTGCTGACTTGTGTGTTCGCTGAATAGGTGTCGGTCATGTTGTATTCAACAACCTAAGCATTCACGAATATAATATAGACACATTATCAAAGCCCATACACTAATAAGGTAAATTACTTTCAGGTTATAGTATTAGTAATGGTAAAACCACTCCTCAAATGTTACACTGAATTACAGTCAGGCAGTGACACGTCTACATTCATAAAACATGTTTGTCTATTTATACTCCTGTATGGCATTTTTTTTACTGTTAATGATTTTAAAACATGAAATGCCACTTGAAGCACAAGCCCCATTCTAGTAAATAATTTCCCATTTATAGGAATAAGACAACTTAGAGAATTAGATATGTAAACTAATGTAATCAAACTTAGTGCAACTACAACTGACACACAGACACAAATCATACATTAGCTTAATGGTAGCCAACTCTGAATGCAGCACCATGGTATAAGTTTCAGTATAGGGGCTATATACATCTTTGAAATAAGGACTGAGACTAAAAAAATACCTAAGAATATTTGTTATAATATATCAATAAAGTATTGGGTGTTTATAAAATAGACAAGTATAACATAAAACGGTTAGGTTACATTGTAATAGCAAACTTATTGTTGATTTTCTAACTTCTGTTTATGTTATAGATGGGTATGAGATCTTTCCCTGTATTATTTAAAAAAATATGAAGATAAAGAATAGACATATGTATTTAATGAGAAAAGCAATTTTTATCACTTTAATTTCTTTATATATAAATTAAAAAAACAGACATTTGCCTCTTAATTTCTTCTTCTTTTCATTTACATTCCATCCATTTTTATCTGCTTGTCTCTTCAAGGATATAATGGACCAATTCATATCTTCTGTTTTTTCCAAACATTTTAGTAGTTTGTAGATAAGACAATGCAGGGTCCAGATTTTCAAAGAGTTTTGTTTAATCTGAAAGGAAAATCTTAAATCTGGCAGGAAACAGTAGATGTACTTTTATTTGCTTTTTCTTAAGTTCTCTAATGAGAGGGAGGCATTGTTTTCTCTTGGATATTACTGCTGCAGAATAGTCATTGTCAAAATGAATGCTGCAATCAATGCATTTTGAATGGTGATTTAGCTCAAGCAGCCTTAAGAAGAAGTTTTTTATCTTGAGAGGAAAATATTAGCATAATAGACCTTGGAGAAGTCTTGTTTTTAGACGCAGGAGTAACTAAGGATCTATGTGCTCTCTGTATTCTGAATGAAAGTGGTTCTGGTAAGTCTAAAATTTTAAGGAACCAGGAAGATAAAACTAATCATATTATTACCTTCAGTTCTTTCAGGTAATCTAAATATATGGATGTTATTCATGCAAGATCTTTTTCCGAGGTCATCAATTTTAGTTAGGAGAACAATATTTTGCTTAGCTGGAACTCCATATTATTTTCATCCTCATTCAGTCTTTCTTCTATGTCATTTAAAGAATCTGTGATGCCTGATATCTGAGTCTTCTGCAGATGCATAGCTTTGTGGATTTGTTCAATTTGTTTGGAACAGTTCTGTTTAAAATCCTCAATTTTGGTGTCCAGTTTATTTATCTATTTTAAGTGATAATGTTTGAATGTTAGTAGTACTGAACAGATCTCTATTTTAAGTACATAATCTTGTGAAGTTACCTTTGTATGACTCATTATAAGTCTGGATACAGTGCTGAATATTTGCCACAAAGAATTTGACAGGAAAATAATGGAAAATGTAACAAATTAATTGATACAGTCCTCGAGCACTGCAATATTTATCAAAATTCACTCAATTAAGTTGTTTAGAATTGTTTTAAAATATAATATCCTGTCAGAAATATATGTAGAAGCAGGTCAGGAGTAAAGTTCTGCTACACTAGTCAAATCTTGGCCATGCCCCCACCCCCCCAGAAGTTTGACATTCCAATGGAAAAACATTTGTTTTGTACCAGATGCCCTATTAGAAGCTTTTCATTTTTTCTTCTGAACTCTTTGTGGAACTAGCATATGGCCTCTTTTATATAGCTAGTAATTCCATGTGTTCAGAGGGCTTTTACTGTTTCAGCCTGCAGCTAAGCCCAATGAGCACCTGGGTACTATATGACCTTTGGGGAGAAAAGGACTTGAAGCAGCTGATGTATGAAATCAAACTGTTCTTCTAAGATTTCTTTTGACTTATTACTGTTATGATTTTTGAGGATGTCAGTATCCAGCAAAGAGCAATGCAACTACTGTATCTGTGTGATTCTTTCACAGTCAGAGGTAATGTCTCCTCTCAGAATGTGGTAAAATCCTCTGGGGGACTGCATTTGTATTTTATATCAGAGTACCTTATTACAAATCCCAGGAGATTTTTTTAATATGAACTTACTTTGGGAAAGTGACATATGGCCTCTTACAAAGAGCTAGCAAAGCCTGTGTTTCAAAAGGCTTGTGTTGCCAGAGTCTAGCACTGTGCTTGGTTTCTACCTGGGGAATGTTTGATCTCTGCTCAAAAGGCTGGAGGAGGTGATGTATGAATGCAAATAACAGTTTCAGGATCAGTTCTGGCTCATTACTGACATTTCTTGCTGAAGGCACAGTATCAGTCAAAGAGATTGTGTACTCTCTCAAAAGTAGCAAAGACCACTGAAACAGCATAAATTTGTTTTGTACAAAAGTACCTTAGTATCAGTTCCACAGTTATTATGAGCTGGCTTCTGGGATATGATATATGGTGTATCATAAATAACTAGTAAAACTATAGTTTTTGAGGGCTTTTACTGCCACAGTCGGATACTATGCTGTGTTTTTACCCACGGGTGAACTGACGTTTGCAGAAAAGGCTGAGTAAAACTATTGTACAGAATGCATGTGTACTAAGTTCACAGGATCTCAGAAGTGAAAATACTGTATATTTTCCAGAAAGAAAGTATTTGTTACAGTTGTAACATCCTGTGGCTACAATGCCATGATTTAAAGCAACTAAAAGCAAGTTCAAGGGTATTGCTGCAATTGCAGCTCTTTGGCTAGAATTGTAGTCCTAAGTGTGTTTTGTATCTGAAGATCATGATATAAGATTTGTAATAATCTCATAGGTGGGGAAAGATATAGCCTTTGGCTTTAGTTCATTTGCCTTTACTGACAGTCTGACATTTACATTATGCTAGGTTTCCATAGTGGGTACTGTGAACAATTTCATAGTAGACTAAGAAAAATAATGACCTAAGATACTACTTTACTGAGTATGGGTATTAAATTACCAATACAAATGAAGGAAAACTCCTGTATATTTTGTCAGAGGAAAACATATATATATATATATATATATATATGTATATGTATATGTATATGTATATATATATATATATATATATATATATATATATATATATATATATATATGTATGTATATGTATATCTATTTAATATCCCCATTCTCTTTCTTCTTCCCCATCCTTCTCTGTACTATCTTTCTCCCCACTCCCTTCCTTACTCCCCTTCTTCCCTTAACTCATCTCTCCCTTACCCCATAAACCCAATTCTATCTCTTCCTCCTTCTTCATATTTTCCTCTGCAGAAATACTCATTCTGAAAATATCTTCTTATAGTTGTATGCATTTGCAGTCACGGAATTACATATTTGTAAATATCGTAATATTCACTTAGCCTTTAATTCTGTTTTTACATCTTACTAAATTGTACATTCAGATAGCATTTTTATCTGTACTATTGTTATTTTAATACTAATGAAATTTTGTTATTTTTTCATTGTATACTGTGGAGCTTTTTTCCCCAGGACTCCATTGAAAATGGGGTCTTCTGGCCCAATGGACTATCCTGGAAAACAAACTTCAAATAAATAAATAAATAAATCTATATGGATCTAAGACTTTTGCACAAAAGTGCAAAAGCCCAAATCCATTATCACTGAACACTCTTTAACGAAAGCACTTTTCACTGAAAAAAGCACTTTCGTTAAAGTGCAATAAAAAAAACAAAAAAACAAAAAAATCAACGTTTATGCAGGGGGGAAAGCCCACCTGCACCCCCCATGTGGGGGGGCAGGGCCCCCCACACCCCCCCTACTTTAATATTCTCACTCCAAGATCGCACTACAGTGGGGAAAAGGGAATTTTCCCTTACCTGCACCGTAGTATGGTCTCTGGAACAGGCATACGTACGAGAAAGTGCTTTTTCGGTGAAAAGCACTTTTGTGTAAATATGCCCCACCGGTGAAAAATGTTTTCGGGGATCTGTACGGATCCCACATATATATATATATATATATATCAGTTCCATGAAAGAACACTTATCCGACGACCAGATCACTGAGATCACATTGCCAACAGAGCAGATCTATGACAATGGTAAGTATAAGTAGTGCAGAATGGGATGTATTCCTGTTTCCGCAATGTGGTGCAATCTCGTAGTTGGTATATTTAAGTAGGGGTGTGTGGGGGTGCAGGGGGGCTTGCCCCTCTGCTATACACGTTTCTTGTTATTTTTTTATTTTATTGCGGAAACAGGAATACATTCCATTCCACAGTAGTTATACTTACCATTGTCGGAAATGTGTTGTGTCAGTGATATGTTCTTGGTGATTTGGTCTTTAGGTAAGTGTTCTGTTGTGAATCTGATATGGATCTATATATATATATATATATATATATATATATATATATATATATATATATATACACACATATATGTGTGTGTGTGTGTATATATATATATATATATATATATATATATATATATCTATATATATATATATATATCTATATATATATATATATATATATATATATATATATAAATATTAGATATAGAGAGATAGATACCCACACACACACACACACACACACACACACACACGCACACGCAAAGAAAAAAGGGGGGAGAGTGAGAGAGAGAGAGAGGGGGGGTATGTAGGGTCTTAGCCACGGTCCAAAAGTAAAAAAGGTTTAATACTGATATTTTCATTTAGACCTGGCCATGAAGTTGCATCACATAAAATCTGCCATTTGGTCTCAAGGCATGACAATCCTACCTTCCAATCACCTCCATAAGCACTCACCCCTATCTGGTCAATAATAGAAAATGTGAAACTGTGGTGGGAGCCTTTTTCACTAATATGTTTGCTTAGAGCATTGTTCATGTCAACCTTTTTTATTTTGTATAGGTGTTCATAAATGCGGGTTTTGAGTTTCCTTTCTGTCTTCCCAATATAATATCCTTGACAGCTGGAACAAATAGCCAAATAAACCACTCGCATAGAATTACAATTTCCCTTCTTGCCATAACATATAGTTCTGTTTTTGTTCCTTAATTTGATAAATTTACTCTCATTAATATATTGACAATACCTACAGCTACCACATTTGTGAGTGTGCTCATCTTTGGATTTTTTCAAATCCTTTTTCTTTCCCCCCTCAACAATCCTCTTAATGTTGACCGAAGTTTTATACACACTGGTGGGAAATGTTCCCAATACTGAGGAAATATCCTCAGAACTCAAAAAAATATCCCAATGCCTGTTTAAAATCTCCTTAACTAAATTTGAGAAGGGATTAAACATAATAACGCACACATTCTTTCTATCTCCTACCATTTGCTTTTGGGTGTTCTTCCCTATGAATGTTCCTCCTAACAAGGGGATGTATTTGTTTCCCCATGATCTAATGACATATTGGGTCACGTCTGCTACCATCTCCATAGGATATCCTCTAGCTAGAAACATTTTGGCAACAAAATCCATCTGTTCCTCCATATCCTGTCTCATTGAGCACATTCTGGCTACCCGAATGCATTGTCCCTTAAGAACATTGCGAAAAATATGTGGAGGGTGACAACTACCGTATTGTATATAATCATTGGAGAAGGTAGATTTCCTAAAAATTTTGGACTGGAAACCATCGCTGGTGGTGCTGATGTACGTGTCCAAATAAGGAATACCAACCTTCTCCACCTTGTGTGTAAATCTTAGAAAATTGGTCGTACTGTTAATGTCTGCTATAAAGTTAGGTATATCTTCTGTAGGCCCCTTCCAGATGATAAACAGGTCATCCAAAAAACGTGTGTAAAGGGCAATATGTTTGAAAAATTCACTAGCTTCAACATAAACATCTTCCCACTCAAGCATAACAAGATTTGCAAAAATGGGGGCACAAGACGCCCCCATAGCAACTCCTCGAATTTGTTTGAAATACTCTCCTTGAAACTGGATGTAATTGTGTGAGAGGACGAGTCCCATCATGTCCAGTATCAAACAAATCTTATCCCACGTAAGGTCAGAGTGTTTCCTTAAACTATTTTCAAAATATTCCAGACCTGTCGTGTAGGGAATACAGGAGAATAAATCCTGAACGTCTATCGTGAGAAATGTTAAATCACATGACCATATGTCTTGTTTTAATGTACTCAAGAAATCCCAAGAGTCCTTAGTTAAATGGGGGACTTTATTGTAGATGTGTTTACACCAAAAGTCAATAGCTACCCCTAAGTTGAATGTTTTTGACCTGGAACCACAGATGATAGGTCTAAAAGGGGGGTTTTCAACACTTTTGTGGATTTTAGGTATCCCAACTATTCTGGCCATTATGGGGTGTTCAGTTCTGATAAATCCATATTCCTCATTTGTAATACGGTTGTCTAAGAGGTATTCCTCTATTGCTAAATCTATTCTATGATAACCAATATTGATCTGGTTAAGAGATGTCTGTTCATAGTTGCCAGAACTGAATAAAAGATCTTGAATGGCTTTGTTGTACACAATTGTGTCATATACCACTAAGCCACCCCCCTTATCCGGTTTCATAATTCTAATGTCACTGTTAGCAACAATCTGGTCCAAGCATTCCCTTTCACCCTTGGTTAGATTATCACAAAAACGTGAAAAATGACTAACATCTTTCCGGATGTTTCCGTACAAATGATAAATATCCTTACATACCATACGTTCGTAGTTACTAATTTGTACATTATTTATGGGAATATAGGTGCTTTTTCTCACTAATGTTTTGGGTGCATCAACCCTAACAGTGTCTTTAAACTGTAATGCTAATTGAAGTCTCCGGCAATACAACTTGACTTCTTTAATAGTGTCAACTAAATTAAACTTGGCAGAGGGAATAAACTTCATTCCCTTACTGAACAAACTAAAAAAATCTTGGGAAATGTACAAATCAGTGAAATTGTACACAAAAGCACCTCCTCTGCCACTGCTCCTGGAGGGAACCACAGGCCTGTCCACCTGGGCAGAAGTACCTGAGGGGCCAGGTAGTGGAGCAGCCCAAAAAAATAATATATATACACAAACACACACACACACACACATATATATATATATATATATATATATATATATATATATATATATATATATATATATATATACATAGAAACACAAATACATATATTTATTCACATAGCACAGTATCCACTGCTTTAAGTGTTTGACAGGCATACCAATGTATACGAAGAACATGTGCATAATAAACATTGGTTTAAACTTATAATAAGCCAGCATTAGCTGCTTCAAATTCTTCCATCCCCAAATCCTAGAACTCAGATGTCAGAAGAGGAATATTGGAGAAAAAGTAACACATATTTAAGTCTGAGCTGATTCTGTAGATATAACATTAAATAACCCCAAAACCTACTAGTCACACGTCACAGCAGGAACACAGGCAGAAGAAATACAGATTTAAACATGCAATAATTCAGCAGTCCTCCAAAATTTCTACATATATAGCACACAGAAAGCAGTGGTGGTGGTGGTAGTAGCAATAATTTAAACGTATGTGATATCAGCAGTCTCTGTTTCAAGAATCCTATGTGACTTCAGGTCACACGACAAAGGAACACTGACAGAAGAAATACTGATATAATCTTACAAAATTCAATGCCGTCTATTTCAGGCTCCCATCCAAATTGCCCTTTATGTAGCAGAAGAGAAAATATGTTAAAATGAGAATTTATTTAAAAGTAAAAGAATTCAACGTTCATTGCTTCAGAACTTCACAAAAATAAGGAGGTACATCTCACAGAGTACTGAGGGATTGATGAAAGGAGTACTGATTTAAGAGAACTCATCATTTGATGCTTCAGGGGGCTCTGTTCTTAAAGAAATAAAAAATAAAACTACAGCTAACATAACAAGGTGGTAGAAGAAACAGCATTGTATGCTTGCAGAAATTCAACTATCATTAAGGCCGGTGCATCTAAAACTACATTTATTTCATACACCAACACAATCCAATCCTTTGGATGAATTTAGAAGTTGAAAATCCATTTTGATTAAAAAAAATAAAAGTAATTCAAAGTTCTTAAATGTCACAACATCTGCACTAATTCTTGCACATCAAAAAAAAAAACAGTGCCAAAATATCTTTGACAATTGTCTACCTATCTTCAAGCAAGACAAGGTAGGTTTATTAACAACTTCAAAGGGTTGTAGATGTGTTATTAATTTGTTTCAAAAAATCCAAGGCTCACCTTCTTCCTCAAACCAAATGGACAAATCCTCTCAGATTATACAGAAATAGCTAACCTCTTCTTGATGCATTGAAATGGATGCCATAGGCACCTCACAGCTGTACAGATGGTGACCTTACCCACAGTCATCCACAAGGATCCCCTTCCTAAGTGGGGCAACCCATTAGTATTCTTCTCTTTACCCATTTGAGCTCCCTTCCCCACTGTTTAAGATTCTGGTCCAGGTTGTCACATAACTGTCAACCTTCCTTCTAACTCAGTCTCACTAGTTGAAAGCGACATGGCTTCAGAAAGTTCTGTACTATTTTAACAACTGTCTAGAGCCTTACTAATAACAATTTCATAGAATGGACAATAACAGATGGACAAATTTCTGTTTACCTTTTAAATGTCTTTGACACACTCTTATCCCCTCTAGTTCAAAAATTAACTTGTTACAGACTTGGTCCTACTACACTTAAGTGCTGAAAAATTAATCTGAGTGGATGATTGTTAAAGGTCTAGAATAGATAGACAGTTTCTTCTGTCACTCAGAGCAGTTTAAAACAGAATTTCCTCAAGGCTCAGTACTTGGCTTGCTGCTTTTCATTATTTTGATAAATAATAAGCATTATCTTTGCTGAAGGTTGGGCGTCGGGCTGGCAACTCGGCACCATAAAAATCTACTGCCAATCATTAGCGGACCGGAGTTCGCTGTGGCGACCCCTAACCGGGAAAAGCCAAAAAGACAAACAACATCTTTCCGTGCACACTTGTACTTTTTTATGCTAATGATGTGATAATAGAGACTTCTGCTACATTACCACAAAACATAAGCTCATCTTTTGCAATCCACCTCAAAGCAATTAACAACTGGTTTATTTCCACTACATTTATCCTTGGCATCATGAAAAGTGAAGCCATGATTTCAGAACTGTCAGGCATCTCTTGAAAATCCCAAAGACTCAATCCATAACCTGGACTTTTGTGGCTGTCTGCACATTGTCAAAATTTTAAAACAATTTGGTTTCTCATTCACCTACCAACTCCCTGCAGAACACCATAACTATTAATCCTAAGGCTGAAAAGAGAGTATGTCCATCAATCAATCAATCAATCAATCAATCAATAAGTAAATAAACAAATAAAAGCACATATCCTTTTAACCAAAAGGCTAGAAGCACACTACAAGAAAAGTAGCGCTTGTCATGGAATATGGCATTTCATTGGTCACTTCTGGATGTTAAACCAGTTGCAACAGTTTCAGTTGATTTTTAAATGAAGATTGTAGGTTTATGGCAAAATCTTTTCCTTCAGAACATCACTGTGTTACTCTTGTTAAGCCAGCATCTTACTCACAGCATATGCAGTTCATGTTGTCTCCCTCTCTCTTCCATACAACATTCTTTACTGTTCTTGCCTGAGCTCCTCCCTCAATCAGAAAACTTCAGCACTCAGGCTGTACTCATCTACCTCAAATCCTTGCATCTTGACAACACCTAATCATAATCAAAATTGCTTCACCAAGCCTTAGCTTACTGGGGTCCAAAATTATGTAACTCTTTATACTTAACTAGAGCTTATGTGTTGTAATTTATCTTTGGCATTTTTTCTGTTTTAATCTGATTCTGAATACATATAGTTCTTTACAATTACCTTAAAGTTAACTTTTTTCTTGAGATAATGATTGGTCAGTCATGTTTTACTTTATGGTACTATGATACTGCCCAACAATCAAGATTCCCTCTTATCCTCTGGATAGCCTTGTGGCTGACAGCTCAGTCATGTGCTGTCACATGGGATTTTGCCATAAATTTTCACTTCATGTTTTGTGTGGCACTGAAGTTGTGTATCAGCAGCATCACTGAGAGAAAGAATGGACTTTCTATGGCTCTGCTCCTCTGACTCAGCTAGACTTTGCCTTCAATTGATGTAACACTCCAAAAGCAACAAGTGAAGCTAAACCACAAGCCTTCCATTTTTATCTCTCTGGGATGAAAAGCCAGCTACTCTGTTTAGTCCTATTCCCTAGCTTGAGCCCCTAGTTTTGGGTCTAGTATTCCAAACCAAGTCACTTTGGTTACATTCAAGTCTACCTCCCTCTGCAACATAAAGCCACTGCAAACACTTTTTTTAGTAGCACAATTACATCTATTTGATTATATAACATGAAGATAAGTATGCAACATGTGAGACACACTTAAATGTTGTATGTAGTGGTCAGTTTTTTGACTAATTAGTAAATATTAGATGTCTGATCCACAATTCCCAGCTAAAACCTCATTCCTTGTGGGTTAAGTATTAACATACATTTCTTATAGGACGGATTGACAATTAACAATGGAAAAACACAATCATAGCCAATATGAAAAATAAGTATTACATCGAGAAAATTATACAAGGCAATTACAGTATTTTTGTTATAACTGAGCAAACATCTCTACATTACTGTAAATACATTGCATTTTAACAGGGACATGTATGTTGTACAAAGTGATTGTGACATCCTAAATCAGTACCCAAATAACAGTGTAAAACTACTACCCCTGAGTTAATTATACAGGTATAAAAATATAGACACCAGGAAAAAACAAAGGAAGTAACATGCTAGATGTACGCATCCATTTCAAAAGCAATATTTTTCCTGCTGATATTTCAGAGTGTAGTCATATCATTGCTTACTGCACTTAAGTATATAAAAAAATAGAAAAGATGTCAAGGGTTATGACAATGAGAAAATTGCTTCACAGTTAGACAAACTGAACTTTAGGCTTTACATATAAGGAATAAAACTGAAAAGAAAGCTATGTTCCTCTGCTGGGACATGACCTAAAGCCATCTGAGTGCTTTAATGTTTGTGCTGCAAGCTAGATTGCCAAGGAAACTGAAGGTTAGATTAACTCAGCCACATTATTTTGTTTACAACACTCAACCTGGTCAAACAAAGGTGCATTTAAATTGCTATTACCATCTCAGGGTATGAAATGACATTTTGGAATGCATGCTGTTATTATTAATGATAGATGTGCTATACTATAGAAGGAACTTATTTCATTGTAGCTGTACTCCTCTTCCAATATATTATTTCTTTAAAATAATAATTACAAATCAGTAGGTTAATCTTTGCCTTGTAACATAGAAAAGTGTTTATTTTGTGTGCATTTTGTATACATGTGTGTGTGTGTGTGTGTGTGTGTGTGTGTGTCTGTCTGTGCCTGAGATACATATCTTTATTTTCTACATTATCTGTTAAACTATACATATACATAGATAGATAGATAGATAGATAGATAGATAGATAGATAGATAGATAGATAGATAAAGGATCATAGACACCAAGAAACATCTATGGCATAAACACAGAACAAGTTAAAACTTTAAGGAAACCAAGTACATTCGTACCTGTAGCCCATCCTGCTGTTGGACTGTTTATGCGGCTGTGTAATAATGCAGTGGAGGAATTAAGAATGGATACGCATATTAAACATTATAGAAACATTACATATGAAGAAAGAGAAGCCCTATGCAATCTGAAACAAAATGAGAATGTTGTAATTAAACCAGCAGACAAAGGAGGTACTACAGTGGTTATGGATACCGATTGGTATAAGAAGAAGATAACCACTATGTTATAAGATGAGAAGACATATTACAGAGTTACACCAACCCAGCTGAATTGAACCATTCAAAAAGTGTCTTCACTACTTCAGGATATGTTGACTGAAGGCCAAGTAGATCTGGACCTTTATATTTTTTTGAACATCACAAAACCCACTGTTCTGAATATAAATGGACTTCTCAAGATTCACAAGGACCTTTATAACCCTCCACTATGTCCTATAGTAGGAGGACAAGGGTGGGTGACAGAAACAATGTCACTATTTGTGGAGAAAGAACTAAGAACTATCTTAAAATCTTTTGTCACAGTTCTGCAGGATACTGATGACTTCTTAAGAAAGATAAATCAAACCATGAACAACATCACAGAATATGACCACCTACTTGTGACCACCCTGGATGTGAATAGTTTATTTATCTCCATGCCCAAAGAAGCAGGCGTAGAAGCTGTAAGAAAGATCTTAAGCCACAAAAAAACTGTTAATGAAACCAGTAGAATTTGTGCATTATTAGACTTAATACTGGAGAATAACTGTTTTGTGTATGGTACATCAATCTATTGGTAAAAATGGGGGCTAGCCATGGGCACCCCCTGTACGAACAGCTACTCAAATCTTGTGCTTGTAGATTGGGAGTTGGAGCATGTATTGAATTCAAATAATCCATATCATGAATGCATCAAATTTTATGGTCGATTTGTGGATGACCTCTTTATTTTATGGGAAGGAAGCATATCACAATTTGAATTATTCCATCAACATTTAAATAGGACTACCTCCTTCTTAAGCTTTACAGCAGAACACTCTCACAATCAAATTGCATTTTTGGATGTGAATGTCATTCTTAATGAAAATATGTTGGAAACTGAATTACACCGAAAAAATACATGGAGAAATCATTACTTACTGAAAAGCAGTATGCATCCTAAACATATCACTAAAAATATTATGCAAAATGAAATACAAAGAATACATAAAAGATGTAGCAAAGATGAGACAAGAGAAAAGGAAATCTTATTTTTACAACAAAACCTAAGAAATAGAGGTTATAATGAAAATGATGTGAATGTCCAAGAAGTTATTTCAAAGAAATATAAGACAGAAGACAGAACCACCAGAGTGATGTTAACCTACAGCACAGATAACACACAAATTAAATCTATAATAAGGCAGTTTTGGCCAATCCTTACTCAGGATGCCAAGCTAAAAGACATTGTAGGTTAAACACCATGCTTTGGCTACAAGAGTAAGAAAAATTTGAAGAGGTTACTTTGCACAAAGGATGGGTTTAGTAAACATAAAATTATTGGACATAAAGGGATGTTCAAGTGTGGTCATTGTACAGCATGCCCATCGATTGATTGTAATAATGAATTTGAACATCCAAGGAGAAAGAAAAAAATACACTTTTAATGTTAAAGCCACTTGTGTAACCCCCAATGTGGTATACATGGCTACCTGCAAATTATGTCCCGCATTCTATGTAGGAAAAACTAATCAGCTGTTTAAAAATTGCATTGTGAGACAACAAAGAGACATTGCCAATAAAGATCCACATAACGCTTTAGCAACTCATGCTGAAAGAAATGTTGGTCATTATTTCACTTATAAGGTGATAGAGAATGTATATAGTGGAGTAAGAAAAGGTGATGTTGAAAATATTACTGAATGCAGGGAGAGTAAGTGGATTGTGAACCTCCGTGCTGATATTGAGCCTGGCTTGAATGACATCATTCCACTGAAACCTATACTAAAAGCTAGAAGACCAACCATTAGTTAATATGCAGGTGTGTCTGGCCTAATGATTCATAATTGGTTACACCCCTCAAAAGCAAAAAGCATAAGAAATAGAACACCCTCAATTGAGAAGGAAGAGGATTGGTGCATTCAAACAGCTGATTGACAATGTGATGATTGAATGATTCTTCTAACAGTAAAGGAAGTAAGAACTATAAAAAGGAACTTCCAGTCCCAATCTCTACGATCTGAAGAAGATACTGAAAACGCTTATCGTTTGGAATACAGAGGGACTGTCTTATTCTATACCAAGATTTTAATTCGACATGAAGATTTTAATAATTTTTTCTACAATAAAAGGATTTTAACTGCCACTAAAGCCAGAAGCTCCTATTTGAACTGTTTGAACTGTTTGATTGGTTAAGTTGTAATTACAGTTTGCTACAGTTTTACAGAAGCTACTACATCTTCAGTGTGGATACTTTGTATATCAGACTTGAAAGATTGGACACCTTGAAACCATCATTTCGCTACAGTGTAACTGCATTCACAGCGTGGATATCTTGTAAGTGCATTTAATTGAAGCATTGGAAATTCATGCAAGTCTTTATATACAAGCTGCACTTTTATAAGTTTTATATCATTTAATTACGCTACCTATTTCTCAAGAGAATCTTAGGTCATTGGACATTGTTGTACAGAACTTCATTTTGAATACTGTTTTTACTTGTTACTGATAGCTGTACTTTTAGCATTAGGAGATACGCTCATTATATCAGATAGTCAAATATGGACTCCCTTTTGGGTAAAGATGTGGTACAACCACATCTTGAATAATAACTTTAACCCCAAAACACTCCCCTTCTTAGACTCAACAACTCTAACAAAAATAAAGCTGACTCATGCCCTGAAGGATAAAGTTATAACCTTTCAAGACATTCTTAAATCCCCAAAATTAGAAAAAGATCTGCTTCTATTCCAACCCATCCACCTAAACCCTAATCTGAAATTGAATAATAGCATGAGTAACCTCAGTGAATACCCTCTAACAGAACATTACACACTTTGGGACATTTATAAATATAGGGATTCCTTATTTCTAGGACTACGCGATATCTTAAATTTAATCAGAAAATAGACAATAATACTTTGTCAAACAAGAGAAAGTACTGCATCTTTACTTAAGGGTGACACTATTGATAATTCTGATTCTAACCAGGTATCTAAACTGTTGCTGAAAGTTTTATCCAATAAAAAGAGTATGATAGCCCTCTCTTATAATCTTATACATACAATCAAATACCAAGATAAAATTGTCTATGCAGACTACTGGGACCAACAAGGATCTATTCTATTAGAAGATCAAAAATTATCAGCCATTAAATCTACCCTCCTATTTTCCCCATTTAAAAAGCTCACATACACACAATTTATGATTAACAACAATTTATAGTTTATGCCCTCTCTATTAAATAAATGTAACCCTAATGTTTCCTCTACACGCTCCTGCTGCTCCTACCCTCATGCAGATATTATACGTATAATGTGGTTCTGTAGATATTCTCACAGCATCTGGTGCTCTCTCAATGTGAGACTTGACAAAATGGGGTACCACAAATCAACCCTCTCGTGGGAGATGGCGTTACTCCAAATTGCCAATCTTAAAATCTCAAAGTTAAGATTATATGTCATAATAATACTTTGCCTACTAGTCAAATTCTACATAAGCAAACACTGGTTAGATCACACTAAAATGTCTTGGAAAGGTTTTAGAACCATGGCGACTAAATACATTACTTCACAAAAACTTTTAATAACAAGCACCAACAAATGTACTTGCTTCCAGAAATTTTGGAATATCATATTTGAACATTTGTCAGAAAACTAAGTACCTGTGAATGTTGATGGTACACTAGTATTAAAAGCTTTTCCTCTGTATCTCCTTGTTTTTTATGCTTCTTTAATTTTCTTTCTTTTATTTTGCTTTCTTTGTGGCTCAAGATAAGTGTTAATCTGCCTTTTCTATCTCTGACTATATATTTAAAATGAAGTGTAATACACTATATATATATTTTCAGTACCGATCTTCTCTCATATATGTATATAGCTAAGTTTACTTTCAAGGGTTGTAATGTCCTTAAGCAGCACTATTGTATATATTGTATATAGTTAGCAATATTATGTTCTCTTGTTTATTATTGTTCATCTCTAAACTGCAATTGTTTGTGATATGTCTATAATGCAGAACATAAACATTTCTATTTGAAAAAATAATATAATATAATATAATATAATATATAATATAATATAATATTATATTATATACAATATAATAATTTTATTTCATTTGACATTAAATACATTTAAAAAATATTATATTATATATAATATATAAATATATATAATAATAATATATGTTATGACAATAATAACAACAATAACATATGTTATTTACAATACATCCCATTGCCCCCACCCCAAACTATCCCAAACCAGCACTACAACTGTGGGGTCTCATTACTTTTTACATACATATATCAACCACAATACAAAGTGTTATACATAATGTTGTGTGGTCAGTCATGGGCATGGTCACTTTGTGGTACTTACAGCCTTGCTCTGCAAAACTCAAACAGCCAAGTATACTCATAAAGGATAGTTGTGTTGTTACACAGCTAGGCTTCCAAATAGCCTACCGGTAATAGGCTACTAGCCTCAGATAACACTATGAAGCAATGTACCTATGCAGGCCTCCCAACCACTTGTCTCCCACACGGCCTGTTGATGTCATCTATTATAAGTTCACCTGCAGTCCTGGCAAAATCAGACTTGTGCCATTGCATGTGTGCGATACGCACTATAGTCTGTGTTCATAGGTAGGTAGGAGTTCTATTCTCACTGCAGTCAACTGGGTGCATGTGTGTGTGTGTGTGTGTGTGTGTGTGTGTGTGTGTGTGTGTGTGTGTGTGTGTTTTTGTGGGTGTGTCTACACAGAAGAGTAGAAGTGTGTATTGCACAGATACCTCTCCAATGGCATGGCTTGCAAGCTTTTTGAGACTTACACAAGCCAACACATCCATTTCATGAAGCCCTCCCAACCTCTTGTCTCCCACATGGCCTGTTGATGTCATCTTCTATAAGTTCATCTGCAGTGCTGTAAAATTAGACTTGTGCTGTGGTCCATGTGATAAACACTGTGCTCTGTAGTCTGTGTACTTAGACAGGTAGGAGTTCTGTTCTCACTGCAGTGAATTGGGTATATTTGTGTGTCTACACAAAAGAGCAGAAGTGCGTATCCCACAGTTATTTCTACAATGGCATGGCTTGTCAGTTTTTTGAGACTTGAACAAGCCTACTATCCATTTCCTGCAGGATTCTCAACCTCTTGTCTCCCACATGGTCTGCCAATGACATCTAGTATAAGTTTACCTGCAGTCCTAGTAAAATTAGATTTGTGCAGTGGAGCATGTGATAAGTACTGTGTTCTGTAGTTTGTGTACTTAGACAGGGGTTCTATTCTCACTGCAGTCAAATGGGGAGGTCGGTGTGTGTGTGTGTGTGTGTGTGTGTGTGTGTGTGTGTGTGTGTGTGTGTGTGTGTATAAGAGAGCTGTTGCTGGACTTTACAGTGGGCCTTTTACAACAGCCTGTGAGACACTGTTATATTGTCCTCAACAGACACTGCTGATGTCATCATCTATAAAGTGTTGTCTGATACACTCCAAGTTGGACTTGAGCTATGGTGCCTGCATTAAGTACTGTGTTTTGTAGTGTGTAGGGGTTCTGTTCTCACTGCAGTGAAATTGGGGGTTGTTTTGTATGTGGGTGTGAGCTGTTACTAGACTTTACAGTGTGCATTTTACAGCAGCCTGTGCAACACTGTTATCTTGTTCTAGACAGACACATGTCTGTCATTACTAGGTTATACAGTAAACAAAAGAATCTGATGTCTACAAATACAAAAGTGGAACACAAAACTGGAAGACTACCCTCCTCAGACTAAACAAGCAAATAAGACAATTTGTGCAATATCTAACTCCAACCCTTGTTTTTTTTTCTTCCCCCACAGCACAGTGGGGTAGCCTTGACCCACAGGATCCACGTCCCGCACTCCACTGGCTATGGCACCAAGGCCCAGCAAGTCTGAGCTGCAACCTAGTAGCACCCCTTGTGCTGGCCCTCCACTACTTGGGCTTTTATATATATATATATATATATATATATATAAAAGGGTCCACTTCTTTAACTCAAAATACTGACATCTCAAATTTCAGTATTTCCAGTCCAGAATGTCGAAAGTGCAGTTTTTCTTTCTGGATGTAAAACCCTTGGTAATGAGATGTGCCACATAGAAGGACTTTCTGACCACAGTGGCAATGTGGTGGTCAAAGGAGAGGTTGCTGTCAACCTGCTTTCCCAGATCTCTTATAATGCCTTCAGTGTCCAGTGGGCTCCCATCGATGTGATAATTAGTGGGAACTGAGTTTTTACCAAAGGGGATGATGACGCATTTTATTGGTGTTAAGCTTAAGGCCATGGTTTTGACACCAGTCATTGGTCTCAGTGAGGCCTTTCTGTAGGATGTCTGCATCACTTGGGAAGTTAATAATGGCTCCCAGCTTGCAGTCATCTGCAAACTTGGACAGCCAGAGTCCCTTTAAGTGTTGGCCTGGACTTCTGAGAAGTAATGCTGAACAGGAGAGGACTCAGGACCGATCCCTGTGGGACTCCACTCATGACTGGTCATCAGTCTGACTTGGAGTCTGCTACTCTCACACTGTGTGTTCTATCTGTTCAACCCACCTAGTGATATAGGAGTTGATGTCTAGTTTGGTGACTTTATAAGTAATTCCTGAGTGAGGAATGGTATCAAAGGCCTTGGTCAGATTGAGGTAGGCTGTATGCACTGCCTTACATTCATCCACAGCCCTGGTGACTGACTCAAAGAAGTCAACCAGGTTGAGCAGGCATGATCTCCCTTTCACAAAGGCAAATTGCGTGGGGTCTACAGTTTGGAGATTTCCTATATCTTTTTTAATCAGGTTCATGATGATGCACTCCATAGCTTTACATATTAGACTCATCAGGTTGATGGGCAATAATTTGCAAGGTCAGTAGTCGCTCACCCTTTATGGAGAGGGATGACTGTAACAGTGCGCCATTCAGTAGGGACAAAGCCTGAGGTGAGGTTGTGATTGGACAGGGCACACAAATGTGCCAGTTCACTTTATAATTCATGTAGAACACAGCCAGGGATATTATCAGGTCCCATGGAAGCTGTATTCTTGGCCTTGGACAATGCAGCTTTAACCTGCTGGGTGCCTTGCATTCTTCCGGTATTGTGATTTGTCCTTTAGGGGGAGGAGAGAGGGGTAAAGTTGGCACTGAATCTGTTGGCCAGTATGTTGGCAATATCTGTTGGTTCAGTATAGGAGGTCAAGAAAAGAAATCCCCCTGCACGGAAGTAGTTGCACGGCTAAAAAAGAACCATCAAATCACAAGAAACAGAGGCCAGCAACTGTGTGGCTGTGTATTTTAATATAGTTTATTCTTACATAAAACACAAGAAAAAACAGACCAGTTTCGACTATAGGAGGTACCATTGTGCAGTAATTCATAGCAAATCTTTGTATTGCTGTGGAGGTTCTTGATATAGCTATAGAAGGCTTTGTGATTGTTTTTAGTGTCTGCTGCAATTCTGCCTTCATAGCTGGCTTTTGAGGATTTGATGAGGGATCTCAACTTTTTGTTGAGGCTAATAAGGGAGTTTTTCCAGTCTTGAGACTTCACCTTTTTCTGTAACAGTTTCTTCCTACTGTTGTAAAGTTTATTAAGGGCAGGGGCCCACCAGATTGGCTTCCTTTTTTTTTGAGGAGAGAGTCTTGGTTCTGTTGGGTATGGCTAGTTCCATGCATTTATGTACATGTTCGTACAATACATTGGTGTATGATTCAGCAGTCATGCAGCTATTTTCCATTGGAATGAGTGCCATGAAGTGAACCACCTCTGTTTTTTAGGAGTCCAAAGTCAGCTTTGGAGAAGTTTTTCAAGGTGGTTACCTTTGCGAGGGATGTTGATGAGATGTGGATTTCCATGATGATTAGATTATGGTCAGATCTGACCAGGGAGCGATTGACTATTGGTGTAGAGCAACAGTCACCCATATTAGTAATAACCAGGTCAAGGATGTTGCTTCCTCTAGTGGGGGTCATAATGAGCTGGGGTAGGGCTTTGGAACTGATGAATTCCAGGAAGCATTGGGGCAGTGTATTGGTGCTTGAGTAGTTTTCCCAGTTGATGGAGGGGTAGTTGAAGTCTCCTAGTAAGAGATTGTTGGTTTGGAAATTGATAGATTCCAGGGTACTTAGGAATGTGGAGTGAGAGTCTAGGGACATGGTTGGGGACCTATAGCAGACTATGACCTGGATCGCCATCTTACCCAATGTTAATTGTACCTGAAGTATCTCAGATGCATTATGCTGGGCTACTAGACTGGAGGTGTGCATATCCTTTATGAATATGGAGACACCACCACCTTTGGAGCTTCAGTCCATGTTTCAGAGCTGAAAGGTGTGGAATGAGTTATAGCCTTGTAGTGCAGGGGTAATTTCTGCCGCTTTAAATCAGGTCTCCATTACAGCACATATGTTGATGTTCTCCATTTTGAGGAGTGCTTCGAGCAAGTGCATCTTGAGATTTAGACTTCTAGCATTGAGCAGCATGACCCTCAGACTGCATTTATTTATAGCTGTTATGGTGGTAATTTGGTCTTTGGAACACCACCTAAAAAGGCACTATAGGGGTGTCAAGAGCCTTAGCCAGTACCTGGAAACCCAGGGGTTTGTGGTAACCTTTATGAATCCACCTTG
The DNA here is from genome assembly GCF_019279795.1 of Protopterus annectens. Lineage (NCBI taxonomy): Eukaryota > Metazoa > Chordata > Ceratodontiformes > Protopteridae > Protopterus > Protopterus annectens. Next base: position 1,523,584,419 of record NC_056732.1, on the reverse strand, counting down.
ATATTTAAGACTGAAAGAAAATCAGTAGGAAAACTAAAATTAGGAGGAAGAAGGTGTGACAGATGCAGGCCAGCTCTGGCAAAGCATCAACATCTGTTAGTCATGTCATCCCAAGCAGACAGATATGGATCCCCTTAGAATGACACCAGAAACTTAGCCAATTGTTGAAGTCAATCATTTTTTGTTTGTACTGCGGTATAATTCTGGGTGATGGTAGGATACTGCTCAGGGCTAGTGTCATACCTGCCTGGACCACATAATCTGAGAGTCTCTTTTCATGTAGTCAGTGGAGGTGTATCTCAGGTCATTCACACCCACATGGACAATGAAAGAGTCATACTTGTACATGTTGTGGAGTGACCTGAGTGTGTGTGTTATGTGTCGGATTCTGGCACCTGATAGACAGCTGACTGTTTTCCTTATTCTACCTAGTGAGTGGGACATCTATGTGCCTTTGTATTGAGCTACCTGTGATTAGTGTATTGGGCAAGGTGTTTAGCCTTAGGGGTTTAGGTTGAGGGACACACTGTGGAGATGAGCTATGTGTCCTGTGGTTTGTGCTGTGTTGTGGTGGTTGAGTGTGTTTCTGTCTTGGGGGTCTCTGCTGTTTGGGTAAATGTCTACTGAGAACCTCTGCAAAGGTGGGTGTGTGGTTTGTGTTTTTATGTGAGAGCTGTGATAGTGGGTGTTCTGGAGGGCTATGTGCTCCATATGGTGTGGTGCAGGTGTTGACCTCCTCTTGAACAGCTAGTCTGGTCTTGGCTGGAGAGTGGATAGCTTCCGATTTGGTGATATAAGTGCATCTCTCACAAGTCTGAGTGTTGTGAGGTAAGAGAAAAGGGTTGTCTGTGTACAGGAGGCAGTTGCTACACTGCCTCTAAAGCCCAAGTGCACCAGGTTAATAGGAGAAAGCACAGGGAACTGCCCTTTAGTCATGCCAGGAGAGGTGGTCATAACTATTAAGTACTGAAGCTATTTCCATGAAGATGGCATTTAGATGTATTACAATAATTGCTACAAAAACCTGTTGACCGCAAAGAAATTAGGCTATTTGAAGTGTAAGAGAGAAAGAACTAGCAAGATCTAAGGGAAAAACTGAAGAGCAGACCTTCTGGCACCAGTAATAGTTTACCTCAGCTTGGTGCCAGCGCATGGTGTTTAAGCAAATGCAAACCTGTGTAAACCCGGGCTTTAAATCAGAAAGTTTGTGGTAATCTTTATGAATCCACCTTGATATTTAAGACTGCAAGAAAATCAGTAGGAAAACTAAAATTAGGAGGAAGAAGGTGTGAATTGCATGTTTTCTGTTCACTCAGAACACTGTACACTTAGTGTACACCTAGTGTAGGTGTTAATGAATCACAGTGATAATCTATTTGTGGCTGTGTTACTGCACTTCTCATACAAACTTAAACAGGATGTAGTTAATGGAACTGAATGAATGATAAAAAGTACTGTATAAAGTATTGATTACTTTCTTAACTTTTTATATCACTTTAATCTCTGCCTGGAGAAAAGACAACTGGCTACATTGACTCTTATGGAGCTAAGTAATATTACTTCAGTGTGTATTCTGAAGACAGTGTTGAGGTGTTTCAGATATGCTGCAAAAACTAAGACTTTGGAAATGATAAGGAAAATTAGTGTGTTGGTAGGGAGGATGTTTCTCTATTTCCTATTTTTTGTGTGGGATTACCCCATTTCCCTGTACATTTTATCTGCATTTTTTTTGCAAGACATTTAAATTCTTTTGAATCAGCTTTACTCATTTCTGAAACATGGGATTATAAATACCACCCTAAATTGGTTGAATGATACCTGTATACATGTACCTGCTCTACCAGATGATGCAATTTACAATTCAGTGCACACAAAGTAACATTTTCGCAATTAAAACGGCATATAAAAATGTCATTTGACATAATTATTGATACACAGCAACCAAAATACAATCTAATTTATGTATCACATGACCACACTGCCTATGTAGATGGTTGCTGTTGATGCTATATATCTTGATTGTAGAGTTCTCAAAATACTGAAAGATCCTTGTGAAAATGTAGACATTATACATTTAGATTTTTTACATTATAGTGTATTATAGTATTCTTGTATCACAAGTAGCAATACACACAAAGACAATACATCAAACACACACATTTATTCTACTATATCTTATTTTTAACTCATTAATGTCCACCAACTGTCAGGTAAATCTGATTGCTGAAGGTTATATCACAGTTGTTTACAGCTGTGAACCAGAAGGTAAATTAAATATAAGAAAATATTTTGAGTTGCACAAGAAAAGCAGCTTTTTGCATTTCTTATTTAGCTGAAGTAATTTCCTCACATTTAATGTACTTAATTATGGCACTGAATACTACAAATTCAGTGTTGCAGTTAAGTTACAGTGAAACAAAACTGATGTGTTGGCTGCTTTCAAGCACTATTGGTTAGAGTGGGACAAGGTAGCCCACATGGGTCTACTTTACAAGTAAGCCTAAAACCACAAATACATATGGATCGAACCATATGCATCGAAAGTGCAAGCCATCAAAAACTGTAAACGGAAATCTTCATAGGTGGAGATTTCCGTTTACTTCAACGTAGTGAGATCTCGGAGTTGGTATATTTAAGTAGCAGGGGGTGTGGGGGGTGTAGGGGGGCTTGCCCCCCTGCGTACATCTTTTTTTTTTCTGTGCATTTTTTTTTCTTTATTAACTTTCAAACGTTTAAGAGTTCGATGCATATGTCTCGATCTTTATGCATTCGAACTTTTGAATGTTCAAGTTAATAAAGTAGCCCCAGCCCACACAACTAGTGTTGCAAGCATAATTAAAACATCAGTGAAATCAACACTGTCAGAATTAATGGAGTAAAGTTACATGTATTTATTTCAATGCAAGAGAGAAGAAGCACCATAGTTTCAGGTATAAACTGAAAATGCATTAAATTTCTGTCCAGTATTGCTTAATGCGGTACGGATTTTCCTCATAAAGTCCAATAGTACCTCTTTCACACCCATGATGCCTGTTTAGCATATTTCCATTTGATATTCCTAGTTCATTATTGCATCAGGATATTGGAATTGCCTTACTTCACTGAATGACCAGCCACTTAATGACAGACTGTAAGTAAAAGGACAATGTATCAAAAAAAATGCGCAAAGTGTTTTTGTCTACAATGCACTGTAATCACAATATCAATCAACACACGTTATGAATATTTTCATATTAAGTATTATTTTCATTATTAAGTGAATTACCTGTTCTTGATAATGTGAGATGCCATAGATGGGATAAAGAATATACACTGTCACTATCAAAGTAGAATAAGCTAGATGGGACAAGTTACTAGTTATCTATTAGCCATATGAAGAAATGAAATACTTATAGCAATATTGTGGGTCACAATTAAGTTACAAACCGAAACCATAGATGATGGTAGAGATACTTTTAATACTGATTGTACAGCATGGTAAACAGAGTATAATTTATAGTAATTTTTATGCATATAGGCATAAGCTTTCATAGCTTTGGAAATATTAAGAAAAGACACTCAGGGAGGAATTCATTGGCATCATATGAAAGCTTATGTCTGTTTTAAAAAAAGTGCCGTTGATGCTAAATAGCTAGGCGGTACAGTTCTCAACATATTAAAGAGCCTTGTGAAAATGTAGAGAAGGTTATGCATTTTGAATTTTTTTGCATTATAATATATTATAGTATTCTTGAAAAAAACATTGACTGTGCCTTCTGCCTCTATGTGGAAGAGATTTTAATGAGCAGTGTTGCTATTTGTAACTTTTCAGTATCATTTACTGTTTAGAAGGCATTTATGTGTTTTGCTTATTCATTTTAATATACTTTTTGGAAATATTCAAGAATGTTATGATGCTGTCACATCCAACAGCTAGTAGATTAAAATGGGATACTATAGGCAGTCTGGTCATGTGATGCATAACTCGGAATAAATTTTGGTTGCTCTGCATCAATAATTTTGTTAAATGACAATTTTATATGCCATTTGCAATACATAAATGTTGCTCTGTGTGCACTGAATTTGTAAATAGCACCATCTGGTAGGGCAATTAGTATACAGGCATCATTTAAGTGATTTAGGGTGGTATTCATCATCCCATGTTTCAGAGATGTGTAAAGGAAAGCTGTGAATTGTGTTGATATGCCTATATTTAAATGAGCAAACTGCAAACAAGTGGAATTGGAGAACCTATGTAGTTAACTTGAGGGACTGCAGATTGGGAGGATTCAGACCTGCTGGATGAGAAATGAGATCTGAAGTGAGATCCAGAACCCATGCAGGGTATCACAGAAGAGGCTACAGAAATGGGAACAACACCTGACAAGGCCAGAAGGGAGTTATGGGGATCACTGTCACTCTGCAATAGATTACCTTCTGTATAAATTTGACAATCAGGGGAACTGGAGAATACATTTATGGGAGACACGGGGGCCAAACATACAGAAGAGCTTCTGGAGGTGACTGTCCCAGAGGAGGGACTAAGGCATAATAGCTGTTGCATTTGGTGTTGGAGGGGGAAGAAAAAATGTCACAACACTGTGTGCCACAGCACTGAAAGATCTGAGCCGCAAACGTCATATTCAGTGACTACTCATGAGGAAGAAAAATATTCCTGCTCAAACTGTATGCCAGAATGTTGACCTCCCCAGGATGTACATTGCAGTCAGAAACAGTTGAGATGAAATTGACCAATACCAAACCCTCATGGCTGAGGATAAGAATGTATTCCCTCCTGCTTGTTCAGATACCAGACAACAAACATATTGTCCATTTGGATTGAAATCATACCACTGGGAAGGACATACTCAAAGGCCTGCAATGCAAGGAGGATAGTCCTCATCTCCAGGACATTGATGTAAATCTTGGCCAATGCAGATGACCAGGACCCTTGAACCATCCTCCCTAAGAAGGTGGGCATGGGGAAGAATGAACAGTCTACCACTGGTCACTAAGGATGACTGTAACCATCACCAAATCTGATTGCGACACACATTTGTCATCCTGACAGGAAAGTTCATTGAATGATAGCACCATTGCACTGCCAAGAGTCCATTGAAGTGCCCTCATATGTTACCTTGTTAAAAGGACCAACCCTATTGAAGCTGCTATGTGGCCAAGTATTCAAATCATGTGAGCTGGAGGTTTTGCAAGGACAAGCACTGATACTGACTGGGATTGAAGGTTGATTACTTTAGAGGTGGGAGTTTGGCAATTGAGGTGACATTATCCAAGTGGCAACCTATGAATTCTAATGTCTGGACTGGTTGTAGAATTATTTTAGATAATTTACAGTTATTCTTAAGTGTCAGCACAACTGGAGTAAGGTATCTCTGGTTGTGATTAGTGATGCTGTTGTGGGGGCAGTGAGGAGTCAATCACCCAGGTATGGGAACAACTGAAATCTCTGCAGCTGGAGCCAGGATGTAACCACTGCTATGCCTTGGTGAACACTTGGGGTTGTGGTGAGACCAAATGGTATGGATCCTTAATAGAAATGAATGGCCTCAGCCAGAAGTACAGAAACCTCCTGTAGCATCTCTCTATCTTGATGTGATGGCAGGTGTTGTTGAGGTCAATCGAGCACATGCAATTGTCCAATTGTCCTTCCGCAGCAAAGGTAGAATGGACTGCACCATGACCTTCCAGAATGTGGTCTGTTTCACAAAGGAATTCAATTTGCTCTAGTCCAAAATTGGGCTGAGGTCTGTGTTCTTTGGCACCAAAAAGAACCTTGAGTAGTGGAAGGGAAGATGGAAGCTACCTCACCTGACAGAACCTCTTTGAACAAAAGGGTTTGGCACACATAGGACCAGAGGTGGAGCCTTGCTCATTGTTAGCATTGGTAGTGATCAGATCTAAGGAGCTGAAGCCTATTCCAGTACTGGAGCTACCAGGCATTCAAAGGTCTTGTGACCTTCAGGTCCAGTGAGACAAAAGAGTGTCTAGGGGTGTGGATGGAGGAGGACCTCTTATGATCCCATCTAAAGGTCTTGGAGTCAGAAGGATGGTGAGATTTGTCAGAACCATCCTTTGGTGCCCAGAAAACAGCAAGAAGTAGACTCTTCAAGACTAATTTAACCCTCCACTCAGTAACTGTCATGGACCTGAACCCCCTCACAAATAGCACAGTGGGAATACATGCACTTGTCATGCACATCTTGCTAGGGCAGCTTGCACCCACAAGCAACACATTCCTTGGATCTCTTATCCATGGATAAAGGAGGAACCCTATAAAATCCACAACAGACAAACAGTACAAGACACTTTGGTAAAATACAAAATAGCCTAGAGAAAACAAATACCCTATACAGAAAATGAGAGTCAACACTGCAGGAAAAAAATCTCCAAGAGGCTAAAAAAGCCTGCCATTGACTGCATACACACTTTGTTTGTGTCTTTCGGCTTTTCCCGGTTAGGGGTTGCCACAGCGGAACTCCGGTCCACTAATGATTGGCAGTAGATTTTTACATGCTGGTTTGCCGGGCCTAATACACAACCTTCAGCAAAGGAACGCCCATTCAAGCATGTCATCACACAGAAGACGCTCTGAGAATTGAATGAGCAACGTCTAACTGTGAGGCGACAACGCTACCGCAGCACCACCACCGCAGTCAACTGCACACACACTAAAAAGCTAAAAATTCTAAGAGAATACCTAATACCTAAACCTAGCTAAGCTACCTAACCTATCATAAACTAACTATATCTAAAGGGTAGGGAAAGAAACACCATAAAAAGAACCAAAAAGTATATGTTTTTGCAGAGTCATGGATTTGGCTGCTGAAGTGGAATTGCAGAAAACCTGGTCTGAACTATCTGCTGGGGAGTTGAAGATTATGATTAAGAGAAGTAGAGTTTAATGAGCTGTGGTGTATTTGGTTGCCATCAGATCTAAGTCAAATCTAATTACCCACAAGTTGAAGCCAGATGGAGATGACAATATCAGATACTTAAGTTATACCTGTCCTCATGAATTCTCATTGTATCTGCTTGTTTGGGAAATACTGCAGTAACCCATACTTATTTTATATCTAGAGCTGTTGATAAAGAGCATATTTTTAGACATATTCATGTATTGCTTTTCATGACCTATAATATGTATTTTATTATTGTTGGTATTAGTGATTTATGTATAAACGAAAAGTAAAAACGTGCTCCAAAACTTTCAAAATAGTTTAATAAAACAAAGCTTTTGGGCTATAAGCCCTTCCTCAGTGTTATAAAAACATATACAAACATAATAGTCATTTTATACAAATTTAGAAAAGCTCAAATGACACAACCCATCCAATAGAAAAAAATAAAACAATTATTCAGTCATTACTACCTAATCATTTGCTGTTTAGACTTCAATATTGGTTTGTGGAGCATGTTTTTACTTTTGGTTTATCAATTTTGTGGTTTGCTGCTGCTTCACTTTTTTTTGCTTTTGTGATTAGTGATTTATGTAACAGCGTTATGCATAATGACGTATTAACTTGATTTAACTTCTTGATATGTTTTCTTCTTTTGGTAGGAATGCAAAAGTGTTATTATAAGTCCATCTGGGTTTATTTTTGAAAAACAACTGCTTATTTTTGAAGGAACTATTAAAAACAAGTAATAGTATGACCATGTGCACTGCCAAGGTCCCTACCTAGTATGTATATACATATTTTAAATTTAAGACAATAAAACAAGTTAGTATCAGTGTGGTGACAAGTCTGTTACAAATAAGGTAATCCAAAGAATAGTTATAAAGATGTCCCTGGAACCATAAACAGTGAAAAATATGTTTAATTGGTTATCCACATATCTACAACAATTATATAAACAAGTTAAAGGTGTGGTGATGGGTACCCCTGTCATCAATATGTATGCTGATCTCATAATGTATCAGTGGGAATTTACCCATATACTTATTGATACCAACTCTTTCTATAACAAATTTAGATTCTATAAATGTTTTGTAGATGACCTTTTTCTTAGACGGGGAGATTCAGTTCAACAGTTGAAAAACTTTAAAGCATACATTTCTACTACCACATATTTTCTCAGGTTTAAAAGTGAAACTCCTAGCTCAAGTCTAAATTTTCTAGATATATCTCTGAAAAAAACTAGTAACAGGTCATATTGAGACAACTATGTACAGAAAACTGGTTAGGAAGAATACTTACTTACACTGAACCAGTTTACATCCTCCACACATTTATTCACATAGTCCAAAACAAGCTTATGAGGGTAGACAGACTCAATACTAATGACACCAACATAGAATCACAATTACAATCAATTGCTCACAAGTTTATACATACAGGATACAAAGAGGGAAATGTTAACAATATTAAGGATGATGTCACTGGCAAACATAAAACAGTCTCTAAAGCTCTTTTATATGCACCAAGAAAAAGTAACCCATCCACTATCAATAATAAACAAGTTCACAGATATACACTTATGTACAACAATAATATATCTCTGTTTAAAAGTATCATTAGTAAATACTGGCCTATTCTAATAGACTCCAGAGTTACAAAATACTTTTAGTGCTTCACCTAGGTTTACTAATAGGAGAACATCTAACCTGAAGAATATACTTTGCTATAGAGAACAAACCAATAGTTATTTGCACTTCACTAGCAATAGGCAAGGCACATGCAAATGTAACAACTGCATACACTGTAATTATATACTCACTGACAAGCAGATTATACATCCCCTTCATGATCAGAAGTTTACCCTTAGAGCATATGGTAATTTTAACACAAGAGACATGTCTACTATGCTTCTTGTTGTGGGTGTAATGCACATTACATAGGTAAAGCAGACAGAAAACTGAAACAGAGGATTGGCCAACTTATATCTGATATCAACAGAAAGGTTTTGACTAACACACTTTATAAAAACACTACTGAAACAGATGCAAAACATACCATTATGTTTACTATACTAAACGTTATACCACAATCATTAAGAGGAGGAGATATTAAATTGTTAACTAAACACAAAGAACTGAAATGGACTTTTAGATTTAAAGCAGTCTTATCAGAAGAACTTAATGAAATGGGGTGCAGTGGTTAACATTTTCACCTCACAGCAGGAGGTTCTCTGGTTTGATTCTTGGCCAGGGTACCTTCTGTATGGAGTATGCATGTCATCCCTGTGTTCATGCGGGTTTCTTCTGAGTACTCTGGTATCCTCCCAAAGACTTGCTTCTAGAGCATTTCGTCCCAGGCTTCTACTGAAAAGAGGATTCATCCTAGTCAGATTTTCCCAGTTAACACATTTTAAATAAGTAAAATGGTAACCATTAAATCACACCTTAAACATCTACATAACCAAGTCTGATGATATTCATCTACCCGCTGTGCTTTTTTATAAATTGCATCATACATACATACATATATATATTATATATATATATATATATATATATATATATATATATATATATATATATATATATATATATAGATATATATATATATATATATATATATATATATAAATATATACTTTGTACATGTTATTATAGAAATATGTAAAGATATATATATATATATATATATATATATATATATATATATATATGTTTTATTATTTTCTTACTGATTTACACTATATAACCTCTATGTGTTTTACTGGATCTTTTTAAACATGGACTTTTTTAATCATATGATTTCTTCTAAACATGTGACTTTGAAATGCTATATATACTCATCTAGCAAATTCACCTACCATTTGCCTGATGAAGCCCGCTGGGTGAAAGTGGTTTTTCATACTTACATTTGGACTCTTGAGTTTTTAGCATTTGTGTGCACTTTAACTGAACTGATTTTAGCAACTTGGTGAATAACCAATTAAACACACTTTTCACTGTTCATGGTTCCAGGTACATCTTTTTTACTATTTTAAATTTAAGGAACATGGGTTGGTGTTCAACTCAGATGCTGTGGGCTTCATAATTTTTTTTTTTAGTCATTTGGCTGGCAACATATTAATTACTGCATTAGATGGATTTATCCTGGTTGACATTATTGCTAAACTGTTAAAGAAGGTTGATTCTTAATTCTTATGCACATGTTAGTAAAGACAGAGCTAACTTTCTAGATGTTTAAATGAATCTAGTACTAATACAATTTTTAGTAGTTGCCTATACAGTAAAATAGTAGCTTTCAATAATATGTTGCTATATAAAAGCAGTCATCCTTATTACATTTGGTAGAATGCTTTTCAGGGTCAATTCATTATAGCTACATGATTACAAGCAAAGGGACATTGCTTTTTAAGAAAACCTGGACAGATTTTTGCTGTGGGCCTGTTCTGCAAATTCATTTATAAAAGAGCTTCCTAGAGTAAATAATTATGCATCATAGGACAGCATTGTGCATTGGTTGCATGGCAACTGTCAACAAAGAAGAATATAACTTCTGGCTATCAAGTGAAAACGTAAGTTGTATATTTAAATATTTTAGCATTATTAAACATTTGTAGCATCTGGCATATAATGCAAAGTAATCAGTGTCCAGAAAATATACATGCCTAATTACTCATCTTTCATAAAAAAGATAGTGTAAAAATTTAAAATAAATACTGGAAAGAATATCAGTATTAAATATAGTACTGGCATTCTACACTATTTAAACTGCAATATTTGCAAACTTTAATTGTAGTGATTTTACCAGCAACAAGATGCATATGAGAAATGCTTTTCAGGAATATAGCAGATTGTAATACATAGGTACATAGTTTTCTGCTGAGGCTGTTTAGATTTTTAGATCAAGCAGACTGAACTAGAGATGTAGCTAAAATGGGGTGAGGAGGAAGCCACTATGGATGAATGATGTTAATGGGCACAATCATTGGCTACCTACTGAAATGTCAGCACTTGAAATGCCAAGTGCCTACAAGCCAAAAAAAAAAGACAGAAAATCCTGGAGAAGAGTAATTCTTAAAAATTTCTATTCTTTAATCTTTTTTTTTTTGCAACCCCCCCCCCCCCCACACACACACACACACACACACTATCCAACTCCTAGATCACCATACCTCTGATAAATGGCCATGTCAGACTTAATATATGCAAGCCTGTTTTTCAGCCCTTTAGTCTCAGTGTTTCAAGACTCACTGTATTTGGTCCCAACATTTCAAATGGTTACCACAATTAACTAATGCAGCTTTATTGCCGTACTGGCATTCAGAAAAGCATGTTGATACTGTAATTGCTGTCAGGGCTCAAGTGCTAGAGCACTTAATGGGTGTTATTAGGACTTACAAACCCCTTGCTACAACTTGGTACAATGTAAATGTTACTTCTATCAACATTTTTTAACTTCTCAAGTTAGAGTTGAGAAGTGTCACATCAAGAAACAATCTTTTTAGGTCATCAGTTTACAGCTGAACAATGCAGATCAAGGAATAGAGTTGAGGAATACCATATTGGGAAACAGACCTTTTTGCATTATTGGAGCTGAACTTAAAATTGAGGTGTAAAAGATCAGAAAATGACACCAGGCATTACATTAGCAAACTATGGATCCAGACTGAACACGAACCTAAAATACATATTAATGAAAATGTACAGATAAGCAGGCAACATTAATGCACTTTTTAAGCATGCATAGTTTGCAGAGCATAGAGGTCAACTTTTTTTGTATTTCAAGTATTATGAGTGAATAAGGAGCAAATTATTGTAATTAGCTTATATTTTACAATGTAAAGTGTCAAAATATTTAGATGGCACATAATAGTTCTGGATTGAATTAATCAGTTACTTTAAAACTTCATTTAGTTAAAAAAAAATCTGGAAAGTTAAAATGAATTGGCTTGTCTGTTAGTAGCATTATTGTATACATATATATATATATATATATATATATATATATATATATGTGTATATATATATATATATATATATATATATATATATATATATATATATATATATATATATATATATATATATATATATATATATATATATATACATATATATTTATATTAACTTCAGAATCTCAAACGCTTGAAAATCAGAATGTCATATGGTCGAGACCATATAACTGAGTTTTCAGAAGCTCAAAATTCTAAAATGAATCCCCCCCTCAAAAAAAAAAATAAAAACAATTAAATAAAATATAACATTTTTGCAGGGGGTCCCCCTGCACCCCCCACATGGGGTACTGCACCCTCATACCCCTGCTACTTAAATATACCAAATCTGAGATCACACTACAGCAAGGAAAAGGGAAATGTTCTGTTCCACGCTATATGCAGATCTCCGTTCAGAATTTTGAGCTTCTGAAAACTTGATCATATGGTCTCGACCATAAGACATTCGGGTTTTCAGCCATTGAAGGTTCTGAAGGGAGCCCGTATATATCTATACATATCTATATATATATATATATATATATATATATATATATATATATATATATATATATATATATATATATATATATATATATATATATATATATATATATATATATATACACACACACACACACACACACACACACACACACATATACATGTGTGTATATGTGTATGTATATTAGTTTGAAATGTTTATATAGTTTTTAAATATATGTTTGAGGGTTTTGACTTTGGGAATTGCATGCCTGGACTGATTAGTCATTGATAGTACTAAGCCACATTTCAGAAAATGGAATGACATTTTGTTAGTAGTCAGTGAAGTTTATTCTCCTGCATGGACAACAGTCTTTTCTTGTTCTGAAATGCAGAATCAGTTTCAAGAACCTTACAACTGTGAGATGCATAGGAAATTGTTGAAAGAAATAATTAAGTGCAACCCAGAGAGGCAGCAACATCAGTTAAGTATGCATTGTACTATGCAACAGTAACTACACAACCTTCTTTAATAGCAGTGGGCAGAACTGCACATATTGCTAAGGCACAGTGTGACACAGTTGTATTTAGACTACAAATGATGGCATGTCTATCAAATTACCTCTTGTGTTGGACATGGTTTTAATCCCAGTTGGTATGGAGACATTAAATCTATTTTCCATTGAGGTTTTAAATCTATTCTGGATATTTTTCTACTTCCACAGATGTCTGATTCAATGCTGGATTTTGTGCTAAGTGTCATTTATAGCCTTGACTTTATTAGAATGTCATTGACCTTTCTGATTCAAAAAGGAAGATCAAGGATATTCGATTTCACAGACCATAAATAGTTAATAAATGTGCCTGCAAATGGGCAAACTCCTTTAATGACACTGAATGCTGCAGAACAGTATAAAGGTGCAAATACTTAGGATTCTGGCTAGACCCAGCAGAGGTGTAGCTTGGGTAGCTTAGTCAGATGTAAGGTGTTAGGAAGCATAATCAGCAGATACTAATCAACTGGTCATGCATTATTGGCTTTCAGAAGTGAATTCTGATACCACATCTGCAGTAAGGGCTGACACATATCAGCAGTTCATGTGTGGTATAAACTGTATTGAGCTTCTTACCATGAACACAGCAAATAGTTTGCTATTTTTTTAAAGGACAAACAGCTATTTTTGATTTTCAAGCATGAGGAGACCTTTTTCTGTTTGGTCATGAAACATGAGAGAACCTTGTTTTATGCCCTCATGTATGATAGAACCTTTTTTGATGACCTTTTCTCCTCGACATACTTTTGAGAGAAGTGTCAGATTTTAAAATGGTACTGGTAGAGACCCAACACTTGCCTTGCAAATTTAGATCCAAATTACCAAACAAAATGCAGGAAACTACTCTTTTGGGCTAGAAAAATACCTCTCAACTGTCCGGATTTTCACAGAATGTCCAGATTTCTGCCTCATATTTTTGGTCTGTTCTTCATAAAATTTGAAATTTTCTGGAAATCATTAAGGATTGAAGTCACTAAGTAATAGTAAATAATGGCAGACATTTGAGTTTCAGACTTCACATCCATTAGAAAATACATAACAATGCAAAGCCTATAATTCTAACAACCGTCTAAGTTTATAGGAGCAATAGTTAAAATCTGTCCCTATTTTTGGGTCATTGTCCCCTCATTATTTCTGGCTCTGTCCAGATTTCTTGTGCTGAGAGGTTGATAGGTATGGTTAGACATTTTTTACTGTTTCTTATCCCAGGCACATATAGCCACAAGGGGTAAGTGATTTTTGCTTCCACAACTAGAATATGGGCTCAGAAAGAACCTTGCCACACTCCATCTAATTTCAAACAAAGTAGGAGGCCACATAAACCTCTCACCAAGGTGTACAGTTGTAGATTCCAGAGTGATTTGTACTTATCTTTTTAAAAATATTTTTACTCAATTGCTTTATGTCTAAATACTAGCATTTTAGTTATACTACCCAAACCTTTAATATTCTTATTAATGTATATGTGTTTTGCTAATGTCTTTCTCCCCCCACTTTTTTTTTTTGTATTTTCCTATATTTTCTATGTACACTTTTCTCAGGCTAAGCTTGACAAAGGTCCCTTTGTATTAGTGTTCTACCCCTCCTAACAAATATAAATAAAATAAAGGAATATGGCTGGTATTCGGAAACATTACCATACATCGTAAGCCATCCTAATTGATGGCTGTAGCCATTTCTTTTTCAGAGAAACCCGCTGCTGTTTCTTATCTGGCACATCATTATGGAGGCCTGTCTGGCCTACTGCCAATGCTAATGATGCATTTGGGGAGTGGCATATGTTAATTAGCCCCACCCCCTCATAAATGCCTAAGGCAAGAGCTTTATGCAGATGACTAATTCACTGAGCCACTCACCTGAGTAAATCCTTATCACCAACTGCATGAGTAAACTTCCAAAAGTCTATAGTCACCCATTACTGCAATGGGAGAGATCAAATAAGGTAAGTGCTCAGGTGTTTTAGTGGCAATATAGAATAGACCTGTTATAACATATTCCCCTGTGTCAAGGTACCTGCAATTTCTCTGGTTTCTTTATAAAACAACAATGAGATTCTGTACTGACATACACAGACTGGCCTATGTTAGTGCTATTCGGCACCCTAATAGCATAGCCATCATGGGCATCACTTCCAAACACATACTGAAAGTGACTAAATATTTTATGTACTGTTTCTTTCACTTTTGTATCTTACAGCTGTGAACTGAATAAATAAACAGAACATAAAACAATATTATTCACGATAGCATACATTTTAAATTAATTAATTTCCATTGCACCTGTTTTGAGACTGAGGTCTGCTAAACTTTAAAATTTTATAAACTCTAACATTTCATAAACTATAAGGTTTCTAATTTTAATGGTTCTTTATGGTCCACAATTTATTACTTAAATTAATATTATTATCTATTGCATGTGTTATATTTATGTTATTGTCTCTTTAATTGGATAAATTAATTATGTTCTTTGCTTCTCTCTTGTTATTCAGTTAATTGAGGAGCATTTATAAGAGGCTGGATTTGTACATTTTAATTTAGTTCTGATGAAGTCCTTTTGTAAAATTTAATTTTACTGGACTCATTGTGTAATTTTATTATCATAGTGCTGTTATTGCACTGAGTGCTGTGGTACCATCTCCCAGAGCAGAGTTTAGTTCTTTGGAGTTCTTTACAGTCCTGAGAAACTCTACATGCACAAAAATAAGACAATTCCCATCACAACACCTAAAGCCACATCTCATTGTGTCTCAGCTACCAAACACATAAGACGAAACACTCCACAACCCAATATTCTGGTCATAGTAGACACCATTGTGAGACACACTGATGTAAAACTTATCAGGCTGGATAAGGAGAAGGTTACAGATAGTTGTCTGTCAGGGGCCAGGATCCACCAGATCATACAACCATTCAAGTCACTTACCCATAAGTACCAGTATCCGGTATAGTCAATGTGGGCATTAATGCCCTGAGATGTACCTCCTTGACCTATATGAAGACAGACATGATTTGGCTCTCAGAATATGTGTCACAGGCAGGTATGAGCCTAGTAATGAGCAGCATTCTACCATCTCCAAGGTCGATCACACCAGTAGAAAATTGTCAATTTTAGCAATTGGCTTAGCTACTGGTGAATTCCAAAGGGGTCCAATACTTGTCAGCCTGGGAGGACATGTTTGATAGGCCACCTGCATTGACAGGGGTGGTCTTCACCTGTCACCTATAGGCTTTTGGATACTGGCCAAAACATTATCCACCCCTTTAGTGCCTTTTCTTAGGCATTGCCAAACAAACAAACCTTCCAACATAACAAAATCTACTGTTACTGCTCAGTGTTAGGAGTTTCAAAAAGAAACGTCACTCCCTGGAAGCTCTCCTCCCCCTGGAGAATGCTGACACCTATGGAGTTACCTGAAACATGGTTCAATGCCACGTTAAAGCACTACAGCAGTGCATGGCTATAATGCCTTTCATACATTCTGACCACCCACTAAACATGAAAGAGCAAAAGGTGGAGGTGTATCTATCTAAAGGATAAGCACACATCAAGGCTGGTAAAACAATATGACATGCTTGATCTACTCCATGTCCAACTAACCATGGGAAAAATCCATTACCATATTCTTGCAAGCTACAGACCCCCTACCATGAATCAGGAAAGCACATCATAATGAAACTACTAGAATTACTCACCATCCAGCCCAATACTAGGTCTATGATTAACCATTGAAAGGAAAATTACATGACCTCCTTTCCTTAAACAAAAGACAGTGTACGTTCACTTCAATGAACTTGCACATAAGTGAATGGTATACTCAGGGAATGGAACTAGTTGGCCACCACCAGGAAATTTGCCATTTTCCTCACTGTTGTGTGATCTCAGAGTTGGTATATATAGTAAGGGGGGTGTGGGGTGGGTCTATGTTCATTCATCAAATGAGAACTCCATTGAACCTCTGTTTATCAAAATTAAAACATTTAATGTTCCCTTCAGTGAATGTTCAATCATTGAATATTTTACCCAGGGAATGGAGTTAGTTGGCCAGCATTAGGAAATTTGCCCTTTTCCCCACTGTAGTGCAATCTCACAGTTGGTATTTATAATTAGGGGGGGTGGGTGTCATAGCCCCCCATCTAGGTGGATTTGATGTACTGTGGTGTGTGTTTTGGTATGCATTTTGATCCACTGTCTCTTTTCCCTGGGTAAAATATTTGATGATTGAACATTCGCTGAAGTGAACATTCAATGTTTTAAATTCGATGAACAGAGTTTCAATGGATTTCTTATTTGATGACTGAACATAGATCCATGTGGGGCACAGTCCCCCACCTGGGTGGGTTTTGCATAGTCTGGTGAGTGTTATATCCAATGTTTGATCATCACACATACTGGACTGTGTCAAACCCACCCAGGTGGGAGGCTGCCCCCATCACCCCGAACCCCTGAACTCATTAATATTGTTTAATGCTCCAGTTCCAGAAATTATTCCAAAAACACAAATGTTTCCTTAATAGTCAATTTTAGTGATTGCAAGGAAAGTTATTACTTTAAATTGGAAATGTAAATATACCATACTATTCTTTGAATTTATAAATTGAGCAAAAAGTATATGCAAGAAAGAAGTGTTAGCAATTAAGATAAGAGCACCTAACATCATGCATCGGTATATTGCATGGAAAAAATTGAGTGATTTACTTGAAAAATACTAATGATATTTGTATTAATGCTTAACAAAAAAACTTGATATGGATGACTGCAAATATTTGCCTTTTATATTGTAATTGTTGATAAAAACTGAATAAAAAATTAAAAAAGAAGCATTGATCATTTGATGGGAAGTTGTAAATTCACCCCTGGCCTGGCCCGGCCCCTATGTCTTTGATAGACAGACGTCAACAGTAAACCAATGAATCACAACTAACATACCCACCTCCCACATGCATAACCCTTAGCTACCTCTTTACTAACCATCATATAGGCATCCAAGGAACTGTGGGACAAAACTGGTTTGGGTGGCATGGCTAGGCTTGTAGCTTGGTACGAGCCTATGAACCTATGAATCTATAATGTATTGGTATACATTTGAACCCTGCTTCAGTTTCTGTGAATTACAACAGATTATAGCCAGATGATATGCCCTCATCTGACATCTCAGACTCAGATTTGTGCACGCAAACAAAGTATATTTAACAAATCTACTAAATTTATACAACATATTAATTCCCCTACTAGAATCAATAAAACTAATAACAAAGAAAGCACCTTAAACTGGATTCTGACTAATACTCCACACCTTACATACAGAGTAGATACTCTCCCAGATGACCTAAGTGACCACTCACTAACTTATTTAATCAGGCATAAAACTAACCTAACTTTTCCTAACAGTTTTAGGACAATACGTACCAAAAAGTGTTTTAACCCTGAATTCTTCCAAACAGAATTTAGACACTGTAATTGGTCTCCACTTAAGTCACTTCCACTTAATGAAGCTGTAAAATACTTTAATTCCACTTTCGTAGCCACCCTTGACCACCATGCACCAACTCGCACTGTTAGAAATAAAACTAAGCCTGCCCTCTGGCTCTCAAATACCACTAGACAAAAAATCCATCAGAGAAACAAATCCTGGGCCAAATGGCATAATGCTAAGGATCCTACACATCACCAAACCTTTAGACAACTAAGAAATCTGACAAAAAAAGTCATCCTCTTAGACAAAAAAGACTATTATTACCAGATACAGCAAACTTACCAAAAAATACCACAAAAGTTTTGGAAGAGCATCAACAAACTACTATACCCAGGACAATGTAGCACACCTAACCCACAAGGCACTAGCCATGAAAATCCCACCAATACTGCTAATGCCTTTAACTCCTTCTTCACACAAACCATCCAAACTCTTGCTAGTCAACTTTTTCCTGATAGTTCAAAACTGCCTACAACCATGACAAACCCACCTCCACCTTTTCAGTTACAACCAATCTCTACTTCCTTTATCTGCTCCCGTCTCCAAAAACTAAAACCTACCACCCCCTCAGCAGACCAACTCCCAGCAGAATACCTGCTAAAATGGGCTAAAGCATTAGCCTATCCCAATTCCATTCTTATTAACCATACCATAAATGAAGGTACCACCCCACCTATCTGGAAAATTTCTTATATCACCCCACTACATAAAGGTGGGAACTCCTATGACTTCTCTAACTACCGTCCTATAACCCTACTATCTCCCCTAGCAAAAATAATAGAGAAATGTATCCATAAGCAACTACTCAACCATCTACTCCAAAATAACTTACTTGCCAACTGCCAACATGGAGTTAGACCATTCCACAGTACCACCACTGCCCTCCTATCCTTCACAGATGGCATTAACAAAAACCGGAACAACAATACTCTTTCCTCTGCAGTCTTTATTGATTTATCCAAAGCTTTTGATATGGTCAATCACCAGCTCCTCATAAATATTCTAAAATCATTTTCTCTTGATCCCATAGCGATAAATTGGTTAAAATCTTACTTAGACAATAGACAGCAAGCTGTGCTATGGGACAATAAACTATCTAACCTCCTCCCCATTGCTCTTGGTGTTCCTCAGGGCTCTATATTAGGCCCACTACTATTTTCAGTCTTTATCAATGACCTTCACTCTACAATTCCTCAAACCACCTGCATTCAATATGCCAACAACTCTACAATTATCTGTTCAGCCACTTCTCCAATGGAACTACAGTCCCTTACCAAAAATGCATTCAATACTGTAGAACAATGTTTTTTAAACCACTGCCTCCTCCTAAACCCCCAAAAAACAAAACTTTTACTTTTCACACCAATCCGAAAGTCCACCCTAATAAATTTCTCTCTTACATCTAATAATGTTACTTTCATATCTCCTGAACCTACCACCAAACTTCTAGGTATAACAATAGATAGCAACCTCAACTTCGACATTCATATAAACAGCACAGTTAAAACAATCAACAAAAAAATTAGGATCCCTTTCTTATTCCAGTGGCCAGGACCACTATAGCCAGAACTCATTTAATCTCCACTCTACTTTATGCTTCTTCTATCTATACTAACCTTTCTCAGAGCAACCTAAATAAACTGGCAGTCCCCTACAATAATATTGCAAGATTTGCAACTGCCTCTCTTTTTAGAACACATCATTGTCTTAACCTAAAGCAACTGGGTTGGCTTGAACTTCCTAACCAAATTCTGTTTCACCAGCTTACTATAGCCCATAAAACCCAGTACCAACCCACAAACACTCCAATACTCACTAGCATTATCACCCCTAAAACAATCTCAGGAGCTTATGCTCCTCAAACAAAATACTTATCAATACTTGCAAAACCAACAACTTGGCAGGAGACTCCATCTTCTCTAATGCTGTGGGAAAGCACTGGAAACTTTTACCCACTGAAATCATTTCTCTGACCTCATTAATACTTTTTAAAGAGAAGCTAAAACTTCTCCTCCATACCCACTGGTTATGCCCCTGTACTAACCCTGACTAACTTTTTCTCCCCTCACTCTAAATGCAGACTCCTCACCTGTACAGACTTACCCTTAAGAAACCAAGTACTATGATATGAAAACTAAAATATATGTATATTGCTTACCATGTGTACTGTACTTTATATTACCAAAAGATGTTAAGTTTGACTGCTGTAACCTTTTATATTGTTTTATTATACCTGTCTTGGAGCTTATCACTCCTTTTTTGTATGGTATGTTGGAGCTTTTCTTCCCAGGCCTCTACTAAAAATGGACATATATCCAGTTAGACTAGCCTGGTCAACAAATGTAAAATAAAATAAAATAAAAATAAAATATACCTGGATGTAATATTATTTAGATCTCATTCCACTAACTGAACTGTGGTTAAAATCTCACATATCAAATTCAGAAATGACTCATGAATATTACATAACTGGTACAGAAATAACTGGAAGAGTGTCAGATGATATCATCTTGTCTATAAAAACAAAGGTTCTCATGTTTGATGGGAGTATTTCATTACCTCAAATTTACATCAATAGAGTATGTGCTTATAATTCTACAAACTGAACCAACACATTTTTGAAAGATTGCTTTTCTGCATTTTCTATCAATAGGCTCTTACACAGATAGAATTATCCCTAGATCAGCGAACCAGTCTGAACTCAATCTTCTAAGTAGAGTCAGTACGAATCAGGCACCACACCATGACTGAAGTTCTTACTCAGGTACCCATCAGTTTGGTCTACCCTAATATTTAAACCTTCCTCCTAAACTAAATAAGTTTAGAAAAAAAAATCTACACTGGCCGGATCTTATCATCTTCCCCAAATAACATATCTACATTTGATGTTATGGCTAATACTTCTAGTGATCATTTCCAATACTGATTATTTGGAGTCTGGGAAACATTATTAAATCTACTGTCCCTGCTGGCATCCAAAACCTTAATTATTTAAAATGACTGCAGTTCAGTACTCTCCTTTGCCTGCCTGTCAGCAATTAAAACCTTACTAATAGGTGATTATCCAGTTTGATTTTTCAGTAGCTAACGTGTCTCTATACTAAACACACCAGCCCCTTGTTGAACATTTAGTGCCCAAATGTATAGTCAATGCCAGAGTTTAAACCTGAAGTTGAGAAAGCTTCTACCAGTTCAGAAGAACTCAGGAATTCCAGCTCCACTGACAAGCTAAAAATCAGTGTACACCTTTAGTGCTCACAATTATCCTTCTGGTTTAGTAAAGAAAACACTATCCCCTGCTTCAAAGACTGACACTCCTCACTTTCTATCTCTTTCTCTCACTATTCCCCATACAACTGTATATTACATCAGTCTTTTTTCTGCAATAGAGGCATTATACCTACATCTACTAAACTCATTCACAAACGTCAGGTATTTTACTACAGGGGATTAAGCGCTCAGACTGGTAATAAGATTCTTAGGTGACTGCATTCTTCTCTGTTTGCCTGATGTGTGACTCTAAGCAAGTCACTTAATCAGACAGCACTTCCGGGCTTTCACTGAAAATAGTCCTCAAACAAGTTGGACAATCCAGTTAAAAAAAAACATATCGGTAATATTTGATTAACTAACTAAATAAATAAAGATATTGCATATCCTCTAATAAACTAGAGTATCTTCAAAATATCTTATGTTTATACAGGCTGTTTATCAGATCCTCAACATAACCTGTACCAAACTTGGTAACACCAACATCACAACATGGCATCTCGCAATGTTGGTAACCCAAAAAGTCACAGAAGATCTACCACTCCAAACCCAGGAACAAACTCAGACATGGTTCACAAAGAGGGCCATATCTGGGAGTTCAGAATACAGTAAACTCAGTCAACCAGCACCCATGGGGATTGGTAGATGCCGGATAACTGTAGTTTCTGGTTGCCTGAGAGTAGCTATTAAAAATAGGCCTGACTAATACTGTACCCTATTCTATTTGTTTGGTTTAACTTGTTCTCAGGTTGGGGAGAGAAAGAATTTATTCCTATCTTCCTTTTTAAAACTCTAAAACTCTAAAAACATAAGGGATGCTTCTGTGTGTGTGGGGGGGGGGTGCAAAAAGTACAACACATGAAAATTGTGCTGTATTTCTTTGATAATTTTTTGACGATTGCCTGAGAGTGTTGGTTGCTTGAGTTCCAGTTAACTGAGAGTTTACTGTACTGTGTTTCCAGCATTGTGAGTTTCAAAGTTGTGATGCTAGTGTTGCCAAGTTTGGTATAGTCATGCCGAGCATCTGATAGACAGCCTGGCAAGCCCCCCTGCACCCCCACACCCCCCCTACTTATATATACTAACTCCAAGATCGCACAAACACAAAACAGAAGCCGACTCGCACACGCACATTCTCCGACCCCTCACACACACATCAAACACATCAGCACACTCTAACTCCCACTTACAACCCTTAGAAAACACTTACGTGACATAACACCTACATCCACACACGGCACCGTGCACCATCAAAACACAGTCCCGGACATTACGCAGCGTAAGGTCACAACCACGAATTCGACATATATTCAAATTCGCGATTATGAGCTTTCGTTATTTTTAACATTCAGCTTTAGAGCCTCAAGATACTGAAATTAGATATTTCAGTAATTCGAGGTTATAAAGTGAATCCATATATACACATCTATATATGCATACATTTATTTATTGCATTTATTTATTGACATTTGTTAACTGGGTTAGTCCAAATGAGCCAGGGGCCCATTTTCAGTGGAGACCCGAGGACAACAGCTATAGAAATAATACAAGTAATTATGATATTTACAAAATATTAAAGTAGGGTCACAGAAATATAGTACAAGTCAAAAATTTATGCACAGCAATACAATGCATATGTAAAATAAAAGTTAACAAGTACAATTTCCAAAATTTGACATCTCCTTAAAAAACATCTCCATTGTGTAGGGACACTCATTTTCTCCAGATTTGTCAGTAATATGAAATTTCAGTGCAATATGCACAGCATATTTCACTATGCCAGTGCTTTGAATTTGCTGTTTGCTTTTCAGTGCATTACTCTTTGAATCCAACCTCACAGCCCTTGTGCATTTGTATTCTAGCACTGAGTCAGTGGTTCAGGACTCTCATTGACAGAATTCAAATGCATACTCTTTAAAGTCATTTTCAAAATACCTGAGAGATCACATCCTCTCAAAATTACTTTGCTAGATATTTCCAACATGACCTTGTTATTGCTATTATTTACTGCAGAGGTTAATTCTACATTAAGATGCAAATTGTTGACCTCATTTTAATAATTTCATTTCTATAATAAATGAAGTGGTGTGCGATCTGTAGCTTGCTAAGGAATTTATATCATCCATGCAATACTGCTATTCCACCTGTTGTGTACAGTTACTCTTTACCAGCATTGCTATTACAACTTTGACTTCTAAGGACGCTTACGACAAAACTGCTAAGTCTGCTACTTCTGATCCTATTTTTCCTCATATATGTAACATCTGGAACTCCCATAATGGACTGTTGTTCCACATATGCATTCACCAGTTTGGCTTGCAATTCCTCACAAGGTATTCTGCATACTATTGTAACCTCTACAGTTCAGCGTAAAGAGACATGCGCAGACAAGGCTTATTTCCTAATTAGAAATGCTAATCATAGAACCTTCTCAGTCCAAACAACAGTTTGAACATGTTGCATACTCCCATCTTCCAAAACATGTAGTAAATTGCCTGTCACAGTTAGGACTCTGTCTTCACTTAAACATTGTATTTACACTCTCAGTTATTTAAATCTTAGTCATGCAGAATTATGCAATGTCACCAACCTTGCTTCTGCTCTTGGCTTGCTCTGTTTTATGTTACCAATGCATGCTGAACCATTTTTGTCTGGTGCTTGGTGCTTGGTGCAGTGGACTAAGGCTTTGAGCTGTAGTTTCTGTAGGCACGGAGTTTATTCCCTTAGACTTTATTTGCCTAATGTGTGATCCTCAGCAAGTCACTTAACAAGATAATGCTCCCACGCTGGCCTTGAAAGCAGACTGTGTGTCCAGCGGGCCTACCTGGTTAACAAACTGGTACTTGTTTTCATTTCATTCTCTGTCCCCCTTAATTTTTCTCACGGTTAATAAAACATATCCTTCACCCATTCTTCTTAGAAATTTATTTTCTAATTATTCTACCCTTCATTCACACTTGATTATCATGTTTTCCTATCTGCTCCACCTGACTACTCCCATAGTTTGGTTTCTTTTTGAAGTAAACATATTAACCTGCTTTACTTAGACATATAACCTCTCTTTGCACAACAGCAAAGTATTGTATCCAGCAATACCCACTTTGTTTTCAACAATCAGGCACCCCTCTTCTGTGTAGGCCTGTTCGTACTCTGACTGAAATTGTCATTCCTAAACTCACTTTCATGAACTCTCATCTGTCCCTGGTTTATAGGAATATCCGTTTCCAGGTGTGATTTACCCCTGCTCATGATGTACCTGTTTCTGGAGGCATGTCCTTATTTTCACTCTTGATTCTCCCATCACTCAATTTTCTTAATCCCCCCAACCACACATAATTTTTAAACTGCCCAGTACACAAAAACACACAATATAACCAACACACTAATGGCACTGACAATTTAAGAAAGATGACACATACCTTGCATCTTCCATTTCATAAGGAAAAATAATTTATCTTGTCAGGTAGAATTTTGCAATACAGCATATTAAAACCTACAGATTTTACACTGTTCTTTTGATAACGTGCTTATATTTTCCCCACCATTTTTGTCATTCTCTGTTTTTTAAAACATGCATTTTTGAGTTGCATCCCACATTCTTAATTGAAGCAGGAAGAGGTATGTATATTCGGTATTCAAATTTTATGTTAGTAAAATGTCCAGATTGTTGGCTGTTTATGCATACTTTTCAAGGGTCTTTGTACCTGTTTACAATGTTTACAGGTTGAAAGGTATGTATCTGTCATCTGGGATTCATTGTTCTAAAAATATCGGAAATTTAGACTGTATTACTAAGTTCAGAAAGGCCCTTTAAAGTAAAAAATATCTCCTTGGAAATTTTAACCACAAATGCTTTCTTTCAGTTATACTTCCTTTCATCTTTTGTCTCTCCTTCATCTTTTCTTAGCTTATTGTTGAGTAATTGTGAGATACCCGTATTGGACAATAGTATACATTATTGTTATGTGGAAAGGTTAAATATTCCGATAAAATGTTAATAATACTTCTACATTTGTAACTAATTTTATACAATAAGCATACCTCTCAAATGTCCAGATTTTCGCAGAATGTCCAGATTTTTGTCTGACTTTTTTGGTCTGTTCCTTGTAAAATTTATGGTTTTCCGATAAACCACTAAGGATTAAAGTTACTAAATAATGTCATAAGTTTGAGTTTCAGACTTCATATCCTTCAGAAAATGCATGCAAATGCAAATCATTTTATTCCAGCAACTTTCTAAGTCTGTAAGCACAATAATTAAAATCTGTTCCCATTTTTGGGCCCTTGTAACCACCATTATTTTAGGCTTTTTCCAGGTTTCTTGCAGTAAGAGGTTGAGAGGTATGACAACATGTTCTTGTAACTAAACCACCAATGTTACTAATTTGCAAATGTAAGTCTAATGTATAATTTGTTGACCCGGCTGCATCTATTGAAGTGTTAGTACATCAGTCCATCTGCCCACTTAACAAATGAGAAAGAAAGTTACTAAATGTCTTTGAAACATCCCTATTAAAAATTCTGATGGCATCCCAATACAAAGCATTTATGAAATAAGTTATTTTTTAGGTCAATCCTATGATACACTAATTATTGTGCACTCTGATTACTATGGCTGTATTTCATACACCATTACTTTGTACCACAACTTGAATCAGTATGGATCTGCACTGATGTGCCACAGTATGCTATTGCACTAGACAAGTAAAGCACATCAGTGTAATGTTTACATGTGGCACTCCTTTGTTTTAGCGTAGAGATGTCATCCCTGTCTCTGTATATATTTTCACCAGGATCTGTATTTCTTGCTACATCACAAATACATACATATAGGGGAAGTGGTGGGGTCAAAACTGCATGTGTGTGTGTGAGCGTGTGTGTGTGTGTGTGTGAGCGTGTGTGAGCGTGTGTGTGAGCGTGTGTGTGTGTGTGTGTGTGTGTGTGTGTGTGTGTGTGTGTGTGTGTGTGTGTGTGTGTGTGTGTGTGTGTGTGTGTGTGTGCATGTGTGTGTGTGTGTGTGTGTGTGTGTGTGTGTGTGTGTGTGTGTGTGTGTGTGTGTGTGTGTGTGTGTGTGTGTGTGTGTGTGTGTGTGTGTGTATGCATGCATGCATTTGTGTGTGCATTCTGTAATAAAATTACATCCCGTCCATGAGTGGTTCTTTACGTTTCACCTACTGAATGCCAGGAAAGGCTTCCTCCACTCATCTGCAACCATAAAGAAGATACAGCAGGGATCAGAAAAATAAACAAATGATGACCAACCTTTAAAACCTGAAAAGCCACTGAAAACAAAAATCCCCCCTCTTAAAAACAATCCTAGGACCTTCATTGAACTTCTCTCTTAACAATGTGTCAGTTGTTATTAGGCTCCAATTTGTTCATATAATAGACACTATAGATTGAGCATCTATACTGAATGATAAAATGAAGCTATAGGGGCTGAAAACTTTCCTCCATACAGGTTTGTTAATAAGCTCCTAGGATTGTTTTTAGGAGTTGGGCTAACCTAAAACAAATCTTGGAAAGAAACAAGAACCCACTGGTGGGCAGGAGGTGTATGTTTAAGTGCAATATGTGTCACTTATGTAAACATATGGATATTGGTTCGACCTTTGAAGTGAGGCGGGAGAAAATAAAGTACTACATACAAATTTGATTGCCAAACTAAACAAGTAGTCTATTTAGCTAAGTACCTACATCGTCCCTCATTTTATGTTGGTGAGACCAATAGGAGGTTGTGGGAATGTGTTTATGTGCATTTGTATTGTATAAGTAGAAACAAGTATGAAAATGCTTTGGCAAGGTATATCAGGGATTTTCCCCACCACGAGTTCAAATTTAGAGCGATAGACCAAGTCTATTTAGACGGGAGGGGAGGTACATCTTCACTACTTTTAGAAAGGATAGAGTTGCTATGGTAACTACGTGTTGATGCTTGCCATTATCCTGGATTGAATGATTTAACATCTGTTTCATGTATTTTAAAGTTGAAAAGCTTGACAACATGAATGAGAAATAATACACTGATGTATTACTATGTTAATATATAATGTTTGTCATTTTCATCAGTATTTTAATGAGTTTATTTGTAATGGATTTAAACTCCGTATAAGAATGACAGCAAATATAAGTTAGAGGTGGGGTTTATACAAGGGGCTAATGGTTTAACCAATAGGATGTTTTATATCATCCACATGATTGGAAGTGAACGGTATTTAAAATGTGGTTTTATATACTACTATTTTATCTGACAAAGTCCTAGCATTTGAAGGGACGAAAAGCATTTTTATTGGATTTTTATTGCTTAATTAAACACTAAACAACTTTTTACTGCCTCAGGACGCGATTTGGTTTGTTTTCAGTGGCTTTTCAGGTTTTAAAGGTTGGTCGTCATTTTCACTAGTTTGTCAAGTTGTTTGTCTCATGGCCACTGAAACAATTCTGAGCACATTTTCACCAACAACTCAAATAGAAGGCATTGATAATTTGACTGCACTTATAGAATGTCTATTGCAAAAAGTGGACGATTTGTCTTGGAGGCTAGACACAGTGACAAATACCGACACAAATTTGGAACAGCCTGTACCTCCTAATGCCACACTGGAAATGTTGGAATCTGGTGAAATAGAGCAAATAAGATGTTCTGGATAGACAATATTGAGTGGCCCTGGTCTCATTGCAAATTTACATGGTGACACAATGAGATCAAGTGCTGGCCAACAGGGAAGGAGCACCACATCTGGGCTTATTGGGGCTCCAAAGTTTAACAGCTGGATAGTGAGACCATTTTCCTTTGGGAATATGGACTCAGAAAATATACAGGAGCATCCAGCCGGAGAGAGTGTGGACTTGTCAATGAAATTACATCAATTTGATGAGGCACTGGTGAAACTTACAACTTGAAATAGCCTATTTTTGGGAATGTTTTCACATGTGAATTATCCTGAAGGGCTTGGCAGTATCCTACAGGGCTTGTCAAGGGCTCTTCTTTCCACACAGATTTATTAAAATTGTTCGACCAGCATGGCTTTGAGTTACTTCAACTTATATGCAAACATTACCAAGAAGCTGTGAATATACTAATTGAGAAAACTAGTACATTGGACAGTCAAATCAAAATGAATACAGACTCCCAACATTACCGTTTTGAGTATGAGCGGGTTTATAATAGTATAGACCATTACTTGGCAAAACTAAAAAAACAACCAAGATGAAAAAATGAAACTGAGACAGTAGAGAATATAGCCAAGGAACAGCCTATCCAAAACCACCATCCTCACAGGGAAATTACCTGATTGGATCAGAAAGGAGAATGGGTGGGACAATGAATAATGCAACAGAAGTGGAGTTACCCACAACTAGTAATGGTAAAGGGGAAACAATGGCGGATGTAGTTTGGAGAAGTGAAGATATCGCTAATAATAACTCAATTCATCTGGGGGAGTATGACAATCTACAAATGACACAAATTTTCAGAACAGGGCATTGAATCATACCTCCAACAGGGTCAGAAAGCACAGAACAAGAACAAGAGGATTTAATGGATCTAGTGAATGATGCAGGACAAGTTCCGACCGTGAACTGTAAGTTAATTTCAAATTCTAGTATGGATTTTAAATTTTTTAATTACTCAGGGGTTAACATTGCCCCTGAGTTAGTGGAATTAATGTCAAAGGGTTATACTTTCGTGCTCACATGTCGAGCAGATATTGCAAAAACCCTGATTGACTTGAAATTATTTGTGAGAAAATTAAATCTCACAGCTTTATTGGGTCAACAAAGCAACATGAGAAGTGAATACCATATTCCAAGTGTGTATTACCCACCGTTACACCCTATGATTGCACTATATGAGCAAATTTGTGAGTTAGACATACGTAACAACCTTCAGCGGAATAAAGGGAAACTGAGGGATGCTTTTAACATCAGCATGGAAGAAAAAAACATGCTAGATCTCTTAAAAGAAGCCCCAGTTAGAATCGTGCAGCCAGACAAGATGGGTTGGCCATTATGAACATGGAAGATAGGATGATGATTATTACTAGTGATATCTATATGGAAGTAACCAGAAATGAGTTGAATATTGCACATTCTAGAATAAAGTATTTTATTAATGACATGTTTATCGAATCTGGGATTGGTGTTAAACTTTTTAATTACTTAACAATGCCAGCTCCAAGGATACCAATTCATAAGAACCTCCAAGACCCCCCTATGTGCCC
Source organism: Protopterus annectens (assembly GCF_019279795.1). Classification (NCBI taxonomy): domain Eukaryota; kingdom Metazoa; phylum Chordata; order Ceratodontiformes; family Protopteridae; genus Protopterus; species Protopterus annectens. The sequence continues at coordinate 1,523,554,528 of NC_056732.1, read as the reverse complement.
TTTAGTGGATGCATGTGCGAAGGTTGCTGATGTTATCATGAAAAAATATGTAGTACATGAAAAACAAATATGCAAGGACTCTTGGTCCTTTCTAGATAGTTTGAACAAAATTATATTTAGTGAAGAAAGTAATTTTTTCACAGTGGATGTAAAGGACCTGTATTCCTCTATACCTCATGTGGAAGGCATAGAGTGGGTGGTAGTGATAATGCAGGACAAAGGAGCACAGCAGGAGGAAATTAATATAGTGGAGGAGTTATTTGATATCATCCTAGCCTATAATTTCATTACGTTTAACAACAAATTCTATCTCCAAAAAGTAGGCGTAGCTATGAGCTCCCCTTGTGGGGTCAGCTTCTCCAATCTTGTTATGGAATATTGGGAGAGGGAATTTGTATTGAATAACATCCAAAAACAAAAGTCCACGCTAATACAAAATCCAGAGCAAAATAAAACTCCACGGGTGAAGAGACTTGGTTCGAAGGATCCAATGCGTGTCCAACTGAAGGAAATAATGAGCAGAATAGCTGAAGAGATATTCAACAACTTTTAATAGTAAAGAAGTAAAAAATCAGTCAAGCGCTTTCGCCTGGTTCCTACCAGGCTTTATCAAGATAAAAAACAGTCCACAGTTGTTATATACCACTTGGAGTTAACAACATAATGAATTCATTTTCAATTACGATTGTTTCAATTAAAGATTTAAAGCACCAGTGTCCTCTGTAACACCAAATCTAGCAACAAGCTGGTGAAAATCATTACACAAATAGTAAGTTGAATTATTTAATCTAAAAATGTTTTAAAAATGTTTTAAAAATATATATATATTTGCCTCTGTGCAAAACCTTTATAGGTATTAAATATGCAGATAAATAAATAAATAGATAAATACAATCGCTTGTCACATTACATCCATGCAGCAAATAATAATTCATGAATTGCATTCACAAGCATTTTCTGCGATGCCAATATATAATATTGAATGCTAGAATGTTAAGCCATATTTAATTATAAAAACTTAATTGTACCTTTAAACACAAAAACAATAAGATACAGTAAAGGTTTTTCAATCTAGAAAAATAAAAACCCAAAAAATACTGTATGACAAACTCATAATTTTTCTCTATTTAATTTTAAAACACTGGCTATACTAATACTTTCATTCAAACCTGGAATTTTGGTGGCATTTAGCTTTAGTTGCCATATCAATTCCTTATTTTCCAACCGAGTTTCCCAGTCACCCCCTCTGGGGTCCTGAGTGACTTGTTCCAAAACTAAAAATTTTAAATTCATCTTACTACAAACCAAAGAATGTTTATAAAAGGCGTTGGTATCTTTTTCCTTTGAAATCTCATATAGATGCTCATATATCCTTTTTCTTAGTGGTCTCTCGGTCTTACCTATGTAGAAACTACAGCACTCAGTGCAGGTGCCGAGATAAACCACCCCTTTAGATGCACAGTTAAAGTAACCCTGGGTACTAACTCTAAAATTTCTAGATGGAATAAAATGATTACTGTGGTCATGAATATAGGCACATTGTTTGCATGCACCACATTTAAAAGTACCTACTTTGTTGCAAAGGTACAAATCCTTTTTGTACCTATAGCTACCTTCTAACAAATCCTTTAAATTGGTATCTCTCCTTCTTGTAAATCCAGGTTTGTCGGGAATAATTTTATTAATATCATCCTGTAGTGTCAAGAGAGGCCAGTATGTAAGAATAGATGCTTCTATATGTTGGGAATCTCTAGTGTAAGTATAAACAAAATTACTGCTTTGTAAACATTGGTCAGTGGCAATAGTTGAATAACATCCAAATTTCTAGGAAGATATGATATTACACATGATTTTTGGATGATATCTTCATCTTAAGGAAGGCGATATAACAATAGCACAAGAAATACTCACATACTTTAATTCCACTACTCAATTTTTTAAGTTTACATCAACTTTCTCTTGAGAGAGAATAACATTCCTGGATGCAGATCTACTTAAAGATAAAGAGAATAGATGCTATGTAGCTAAAATATTCAAGAAGGAGACTTATTTGAACTCCTTCCTGCATTATTCAAGCTGCCATCACCTTTCACAAAAAAGATCTGTCATTAAGGGCCAACTGGTCAGAGCGGCCCGGATGACTATGAGGGGTGAAGACTTTATAAGTGAATGTGACCACTTGAAAGATATGTTTTTAAAAAGGGGTTACCCCCCCAACTTACTTTCAGAATTGATTAATGAAGTCCAATTTAAAAGAAGTACAGGTATATATAAACCAATATTGAATGTTCAGGAAATAATAGTAACACACCTGTACGGAGGGAAGTTTTCAGCCCCTATAGCTTCATTTTATCATTCAGTATAGATGTTCAGTCTACAGTATCTATTATACAAAAGAATTGGAACCTAATAACAAATAATACATCATTAAGAGAGAAGTTCAATGTTTTTTTAGTGAAATATCATCATTATGATATAATTGTAATACACACTGGACAATTTTGGTTAATAGGTACATGAGGTTGGTAATGCTATTGGGTCCTATGCTTCATCTTCATTCCAGCTAACAGCATGTGTACGTCACCTCTGTAAGCTTCTAGTTTCTTATCAAATACACACTCTTCTGATTACATTGCTCACTGTACTGGAAGCATTACTCCTCTTTAAGCTTGAAAGGACAATATTTTTTTTCATGTAGCAATGCTGTTATCCCATTATATAGCAACTGTCATGTAAACAACTGCTGGAGAGGGAAAAAAGCCCTGGTGGTTCAGGATATGGCAAAAATCACAGATTGTAACATAACCGGGTGATCTCCATTTTAACTTTTTATTAATTTTTTTAAGTTAATTTACTCAAAATCAGATGTTTAATTATAAACGTCTTACCAAAATATTTGCATTATTTTATTTTACATGTCCCACAAGTATTTATCTGTCAAACTGACTGCTTTAATTCTGTAATTTATTTTATTTAATTGCTGACTCTTTGCATTTATCACTTCAAAACTGCATCTAAAAACTTAGTCATAACCCATAGATTGTGGACTTGTGCTGGTATGTATCAGTGCGATATCTGTTATAGTAGAGTTATTAAATCCAATAGGAGATGCTGTGATTACAGCCAGCATATAGAATTAGAAACAGTTTCAAATTCTGATCCGTTTGATAGAAAGCATTGAAGGGCTCTAGTATTCCCGTGGTATCCACAGTGGAAACAGATATAGAAAAGATGACAGCTGGTCTTCTGCATGTATAAAATCATACATTTTATTAATAGCAAGGTTTTTGGCAAAATGCATTTTAAAAGTGAAAATGATTTAGATGAATTCAGATCAATAAATCACGTATACTGTAATCCCTGCCTAATGCCACAGACCGTGACAGTCACATCTTTTGAAAAATTGATTCTGACTTTTGGAATTGTTATAGCAAATTGCATAGCTCTATTTATATTTATCTGACAGTGTAATAAAAATGTAAAGTACAGAATTGTTGCACATACGAAATTCTAATCAGCTCACAAGTAGAGATGTTTGAGAATTTCTTGCTTCTTAATACAATGGGTGAAAATATTAAATTATGCAATTATGCCAATCAACTTTAAAGGTAAAATAATGCTCAGCCACTTCTGCATCTTTCAGAAAAAAAATGCTTGGATGTTTTCTTTTTTTACTGGCCAGATGACTAAGTAAATAAGTCGGGCTGCTGATTGTAGTTATTGATGTTTTTCATGATTCACTAAGACTAAAAATTGTTAATTTTCTCTTGATGCTGATGTTATAAAAGGTTTTCTCAATGTCTTGTTAGTCAGTCAGTTTACCTTAGAAACATAATATTTGACAGTTCCTAGTTGTTGTTGTTGTTGTTGTTGTGTCTTTCGGCTTTTCCCAGTTAGGGGTCGCCACAGCGGAACTCTGGTCTGCTAATGATCGGTAGTTGATTTTTATGTGCCGAGTTACCAGCCCTGACGCACAACCTTCAATGAAGGTACGCCCATTCACACATATCTCAATGCAGAAGACGCATTAGCTGAGAATCAAACCAGACAGCGTCTTACTGTGTGGCGACAACACTACCGCAGCACCAACAGTTCCTAGTAGATTTTCATATTCATTTTATGAAGTTGATAGGATTGTTTTGGGCAGAATTATCCTTTTTTTGGGGGGTGGGGGGATAATGGACAGGATTCAATGATTTTCTCAGGCTGAAATAATTATCAGAGGTTGGTTAATTAGTGTGACACAGAAAATCTCTGATTCAGGGATATGGCAAACCTGCACAGAAAAACACCTCATCTGTGGTTCATTACCATGTTTCTGATTCAAAAACCGCACTGTCAGACCAGAGTATGCTAGTGTTGTCCATATCAGCCTGTATATCATAGGAGGATAGGCACCCCATAAATGCACACACCCACATGCATAAATTCAGACACCCATACAGAGACAGGTCCCCTACACATGGTCAAAATTCAGAAAGCTGAAGACCACATGGCCAGGACCATATGATCAACTTTTGAAATATTGACCATGTGGAACGGGCATCTCCGTACAGTGCGGAATTGGAAGATTTCCATCTTCCACACTGTAGTGTGATCTCAGAGTTGGTATATTTAAATTTTGGGGGGTATGGGGGGGGTGTAGCCCACCATGCGGGGTACAGGGGGCCTTGCCCCCTGCTAGCAATTTGAAGGTTAGTGTTTGTTTTGTTTTGTTGTTTTTTTTAACATGATCAAAATTTCAAAAGTAAATCATATGGTCTCGGCCATATGGTATTCGGCTTTGTGATATTTCGGTCATGTATAGTAGACCCACAGAGACACACACGCATGCACAAATACATTTTCACCCATATAGACACTGACACACACACACACACACACACACACACACACACACACACACACACACACACCTAGACATGCCAGCTCATACATATACATCCAAATATGAATAAACAATTCCCCACATACTCATTCAGACTCAACAGAAATAATTAACCACACACCCACATACAAACAAACACACACACACACACACACACACACACACACACACACACACACACACACACACACTCACAAAAACTGCATCCCCATCTAATTGCCCCAGTGTGACCATCCAGACAAATATATACTCACATGTGCATATGCATTCATTCAGCCACTTTTAAGCCCTACAGACATGCACACACAGACTCACATGTGTACACACACATGCACACGCAAACACATTACCCCACCCATGGCTCTGTATGCTTAACTGTATCACAATTACTCCCATAGGAATTAAAGGTGAAATCGGTCAAAAGATGGCATGCACTTTTTCTTCCTATAAAAAAAAAAAACTTGGCAGAGCAATTCTCTAACTATCCTGGACTTGTTAAGCCACATCTACTGTCATTTCCAGGAGGAGAACACATTGCTAAGTAGCTTAATGCACTCTGATTGACTACTGCATTATTATGTGACTTTCCACAGAATAACCACTCTCTATCTTAGAGTCCTCATTAGGGAAAACCATAACTGGTGGCAATACTCTGAATCAGAAAGGCTTATTGCAATGCAGAAGCTCTCTGAGTTAAAGCTTGAGCATTATGATAAGCATTTATGAATATCAAATAGTGTGTTATTAATATTATTCATGTTGCTACTATGTATATGTATTGCATTATACAATTGTTGTGCATTTTATTTCTCATTTATTTCTAGCAACTTCTCTGCTTGATGCTTTGGTTATTTGTGTATTTCAGTTCTACTCAGTAGATTTTGACCTGAACACTCTCTCAGTAGCATAGGTTCATAGCTTCATAGGTGTGTACTAGGCTAACAACCACAAAGGCTTTTTTAAGCCTAGTCATGCATCCCAATTCTCTGACAAGTTCTGGCACCTTTGATAACTGCAAGCAGGGGCTTGAGAGATGAAATATTTACAATCAGAAGCCTGGGAGATGAACCATTTACAGGCTGCCTGTATCCATTAGAGACATAGGTGCCAAACCAGAGATGAATTTCCTGCTCCTCGTACAATTGTCCGAGTTAGACTTGAATTGGGTTAGGGAAGAACTCTGCTTCACATGGATGGGGAGCCTGTTCCAGAGAAGGGGTAGTCTCTGGGATACATATCTGTCTTATATCATAGGCAAGGTTTAAGTCTTTAAAAATTGGTTAATTTGGTGCTGTTTGTTTTGTGGATATGCAGGGCATCCATCAGAGTGTGGTCTGACAATAATGCCCTGTAAGCCAGGCATAGATCTTCTCTCAAGAGTCTGTAGAAGGCAGAATACAGGAATAGGGTCTTGAGGCAGTCTGCACAGGACATGTCACTTACGCCCAGTATTCCTTAAGTGAAGAACTTCTGTGGACATTCCAGTTGTTGGATATGTCTGGTTAGGTACATACCAAAGAGGGCATTGTACTCAATGATAGGTCTGCTGAATACTGAATACAGTGGAACAATAACATACTTATAAGTTGCACAAGATGGAAATATTTTCTCACTACTGTAGACATGTGGTTGTCAAAGGCTAGATTACTGTCTATCTATGTCCCCACTTGGGGAGTGTTGTCAATATGATCATTATTAGGGGTAGATGACTTCCCAAAGGATACTATTATCATTTATTGGCATTTAATATTAATGTATAGCTCTGACACGAGCTATTTTTCTGCATCACCTCCTTTTCGGAAACATTTGTGCTGGTGGATGATTCAATGACAGCTTCTAATTTGCAATCATCAGCAAATTTAGTCAGCCAGAGGACATTGACATTGGTCTTGGCTTCAGACATATAAATGCCCAAAGGAGCAGTCCCAGGACCTATTCCTGAGGGACTTTATTTGTGATTGGCCTATTTGCAGAAGTGGACTCCCCAGTTCTAACTTCTTGGAGCTTGTATTTGAGTCAGCTGCCGATCCACTGGGTGACATAAGGGTTTATACTTAACCTCTTGAGCTTGTGAACAATGTCCAAGTGGAGTATTGAGTAAAATGCCTTGGCCAGTTTGGCCTTGCCATTGTTTTGGTGACCTCCTATAAGAAGTCCACCAGTTGAGTAGGCATGAACTGCCCTTGCCCAAACCAAACTGGGTTGGATGCAGTGACTGAAGGTTTTCTATGTCATTACTGATAACTTCCATGATAATTTTTCCCATGGCTTTGCATATGAGACTAGTGAGACTTATGGGTCTGTAGTTTTCAGAGTCAGTAAATGGCCCACCTTTGTGCAGAAGGATGACTGTTGCTGTTCTCCATTCATGAGATATGAATCCTGTTTGGAGACTACAGTTAAATAGCAATTCTAGAAGGCCTGATAGGTCATGTTTAATACTATTTAGAAGGCATCCTGGGATATTGTCTGGGATCACTAATGCAGTGTACTTGGCCTTTTTCATTTATATGTTATTCATAGATTAGTATGTGGCTAACTGCTCTTTATGAGCCACTTTAAGCTAACCAATTACCCCATGTGAAAATCAAACCCTGCACATTGCGTTTGTAAGGCATACACATTAACCATTAGACAGCATGAAGGACCTGTTCTCTAGTAATAGTAGGGGGTGGATATATTTGACTGTATTTCATGAGGGGAGGTTGAGGGGGAATAAAGGGTAAAGATGGAGGTGAGTTTGTCAGCCCATCAGTTTGCTATATCTTCTGGCTCAGTATAGGTGGCTTCATTAACAATGAGCTCTGCACATAGTCTGAGGCTGTGGACAGAGCTAAAGAATGCCTTGTGTTTTTCCTTGGCCTGGGAGGCCTAATTTCCCTCAGAGTTAGACGTCGTATACTTTATTTGTCCCGAGTCATTTATTTAGTTTGATGAGGGAGCTTTTATATTGTTGGGTGCTACACCTCCTAATTTTTGCCATGATTTTCTTCCTTCTGTTATACAGCCTATTGATGATGTAATTTCACCAGTCTGGCTTGTTTGAGTTAGTTCTGTTCTTCTTCCTGGTAGGTCCAGCTGCCTCTATGCAACTATTAGCATGCTAGTATAGGGTTTCTGCGAACATTTCCATGTAGACAACAATGTTCTCACTGTTTATGGGAGCATCAAATTTTGCCAGGTTATCACTTAATACAGTAGAACCTTCATAGTTGAAAACCTCCATACACTGACCACCTCCTTAAGTTGACCAAATTTTCATAGACCAGGACATACACCCCATGTACTCATTGGAAGACTGACCTCTCTTTATTGACCACCTCTGTAAGTTGTATCTTCATCACTTGGACTGTGACACACAATATTAATTTGCCCTCTATAACTTGGCCAGTTGATTCCACTCAACAACAAAGGGTAGAAGGTGTGGGCTTTGCCTCTTAGTTGTATTATTTTTCTTTAGTATAAGTTATTTTTTCATCTTTTATTATTACCACGTGTTGGATTAGGCCTAACGTCCTGTTTATCACGTGTTGCTGAAGATTTCTTAAATGTGCAGGACTGGTCTGAATTCTAGGTACAGCCTACTATTGCTGAAAACTTTTACAGTTAATTGAGACATGACAGCCCAAAGGAAAGAACTCAAAGAGCTGACATTGAATGAAAAGGTTGAGCTTCTACATTTTCTGGAAAACAGCAGCCAAAGAAAGATAGTGGAACATTTTGGTGTTAGCAAGACTACAGTTAGCAACATCCAAATATGTAAACATGAGTACTTGGAGAGATATGGTAAGGAAAGCGGAGACCTACAGCAGAAAAGGAGGAAAACTTCCCCTCGATGAAGTCAATAAAGCCACATTAAGCTGGTTCAAAAAATGAGTGCAGTTAACTCCCGAATCTCTGGGCCGATGACCCAAGAAGTTGTTAAAAAATTCTTACAGGAATTTGAGGTGGCAGATTTCCAAGCATCAAGTAGTTGGCTCGAGAAATTTAAACTGCGACACTAGATCTCCCAGAAAGTCTTATGTGGTGTGTCCAATGAATTTCCAGTAGAAGTTGTGGAAGAGTTCATCAAAATATTCCCAGACTTTGCCAGAGGCTTCAAAGATGACGACATCTTTAACGCTGACGAGTGCAGACTCTTTTTCAATACAATGCATGACAGGAGCTTCATCATGAAGGGTGAAAAATGTAAAAGTGGAAAACTTTCCAAAGGACATTTCACAGTTCTGTTTTGTGCTAGCTCAGCCAAAGAAAAACTAAAGCCCTTGGTGACTGGTAATTTGGCAAAGCCATATGCATTCAAGAACCTGAAGCCCAAAGACCTCCCTGTCACTTGGAAATCAAACAAATGCACATGAATGGCTGGTGCCCTATTTGAGGAGTGGGTAACGGGTATCAGCTGAGAGAGGAAAAAGAAGAAATGGTCTATTCTACTGATAGCAGACAACTGTTCTGGCCACCTGCAAGTGAATCAACTCACAAACATGACACTGAAATGTCTGCCTCCAAACACAACCTCATTTATCCAACCTCTTGACCAAGTCATCATGAAAACATTTAAAATGCACTATTGAGCCCAGCTCCTGCAGTGGGTCATTACTAAAACACAAAGCTGTGGTTTGCCTATAGAAACAACTTCATTTTCTGCATCAGTTAACACTCTGAATGCTGTCCTCTGGATCAGTTCTGCTTAGAATAAAGTTCTGCCAGAAGCAATAGAGAAGTGGTTCAAGAAAGCTGGATTTGTCACAACCCAAGAGCATGATGTTTTAGCCCCATCAGACAGTCCATCTCCCATGGCAAAATTATAAGGAGTAGATTTTAAAGGTTTTGTCGCATTGGATAATGAGGTGGCAACCTGTAATAAATCTGACCCAGAAGCAATTTTCCAAGTGATATTGAGCGAAGTTCAGACCAGTGTAAAAGTGCATGAAGCAGCTGATGAAGTGAAAGATGCAAGTGAGGATGACACAGAAACTGCAGAAGCTCCAAAATAACATGTCAAGCATCTGATAATGTAGTTGAAGTCATTTGCTGTGGAAAAATAACCAGGTATGCTGAGTGGGATAGCTAGCGCTAAGAATGCTTTCTCCACTTATCTTTGTAATAAAAATAAAGAAACAGACCAAGACTGACTCTTTTGTCAGAAAGAATGATTAAACCATAAGAAAACAGTAAATGTATTGATTTTATGATACTGTATGGATGATTTTACTGTGTTTTGATTATGTATGATTTTGTATGATATTCTCTAATAAAATCTGTACAAGAAAGTAAAGTACATGTACATATCAGTATAGTAGGCCTAGTTCCTTATGGAGACCACCTCAGTATGTTGACTAGTTTGTTACAGTCCCTTGGGGATCAACATACAGAAGTTCTACTGTAGTAGGAAGTTAGCATTAGAGTAGCTCCTGAATATTCCATGGTTAGCTGGAGTTCCAGGTTTTATTTTAACTTCAAAGGACACAATTGTGTTCTCTGAAATTACCAGAGAAGACATTACACTGGAAGTGTGCAGCATTTTCCCATATTGGTGAGGACCAGATCCAGTATATTTACTCCCCTGGTCAGTGTATTGACAATTTGTTCAAGAGAGTTGGAGTTTAAAAATCCAGAAATCTCTGTGCCTGTGTGTTTAGTGTCATATATGATTTAAAGTTAATAGTGGGGTAATTAAAATCACCTAGGAGTATGGTATTGGGTTGGATGGTGAGTGTTTCCAATACGTTTAAATACATGCTATTGTTTTCCTGGATCATACACGGGGACCTATAGCTTGCAAGAAAGTGATATGGGATTTTGTCTATGGTGATTTGAATGTAGAAAAGCTCAAGTGCATTGTCCTGTTTGATCAGCCTTGAGGTATAATTATTTTTGATGTAAATCAAGACCCCTCCACCTTTGTTCCCTATCTGTTATTCCCTGTCTGTGTAGTAGCTGGTCTAAATGTGTGGAAGGTATTATAGCCTTGCACCACTAGTGTGCTCTCTGCAGCATTAAAGTTTCAGTGACTACACAGATTTCTGCATTCTCTAGGGTGAGAAGAGCTTGCAGGGAGTCAAGATTTTTGTTTAGACTCCTAGCTTTGAGCAGTAACAGTTTTAGATTTTCTTGGTTTTGATTTGCTATGTCGGAAGTCCTTTCAGTTTGGCATTGCCTAAAAAAGGCATAACGGGAGGACAATGTTTTAGCTAATATTCAAAAACATAGAGGGGAGAAGGGAAGACTATCCCTGGTAAAGCAGCATGGTATTTTGACCAACTCCTTCCATGCTAACAAATATTGCATCCCCTTAGAATGACACTAGAAACTATGCCAATTACTAAAATCAGTCATCTTCTGTATGTATTGTGGCATCATCCTTGGAAAAGGTGATAACCATTTCTGTGCATTTAAAGTGTTTTTTATTGTATCTGCTTTATTTTCTGAAAAACAAAACAAAAAAAAAATACTTGTTTTCCTGCCTTTCTAAGCTAGTATAGTCCAGTTTTCAGGTTAGTGCTGAATTCAGAGCTGTGTTAAAAGTTTCTGTGTTTGCCCACACCTTACTTGGATAGAAGAAGGTTTCTCTGTTCACTGTAAGAGGGAGCTTTGAGCAGCCTATCTGTCCCTGGAGGAGTGGTTTCAGCCCAGAAATTAGTAGTTTATTGGCCATTTTGGGCTAATTTTTATCTCTTTCATTTCCCTGCTATAAAACCCGCATTTGCGAAGTTTTGCGCTAGTATATAGCTCAGCAAGCTCCTGCCTGGTGCCCTGCAGAGTTCTACAGCAGCAGAGAGACAAAAGAGAGACTTTGAAGTGATTAAGTATAATTTTTCTGCATTTTCTTGCTGCCTTTAGCTAATTCTGCCTAAAATGCCGATTTTCTAGAGTTTCTGTGATTTAAAAAGCTTGTTTCTGCTACATATTGTACTTATTTTACTGCCTGCACTTTAACAAATTCATTTATGTGTTTAAATTACCTGTTTAACTGTTGTAGGCTATACACTCAAGTGTGATAGCCATTTCTGTGCATTTAAAGTGTTTTTTTTTTAATTGTATCTGCTTTATTTTCTGAAAAAACAAAAATATATACTTGTTTTCCCTCCTTTCTAAGCTAGTATAGTCTGGTGTTCAGGTTAGTGCTGAATTCAGGACTGTGTTATAAGTTTCTGTGTTTGCCCATAGCTTACTTGGATAGAAGGAAGTTTCTCTGTTCAATGTGAGAGGGAGCTTTGAGCAGCCTACCTGTCCCTGGAGTGGTTTCAGCCCAGAAATTAGTAGTTTATTGGCCATTTTGGGCTAATTTCTATCTCTTTCATTTCCCTGTTATAAAACCCGCATTTGCGAGGTTTGCGCTAGTATACAGCTCAGCAAGCTCCTGCCTTGTGCCCTGCAGAGTTCTACAGCAGCAGAGAGACAAAAGAGAGACTTTGAAGTGATTAAGTATCATTTTTCTGCATTTTCTTGCTGCCTTCAGCTAATTTTGCCTAAAATGCAGATTTTCTAGAGTTTCTGTGATTTAAATAGCTTGTTTCAGCTACATATTATACTTATTTTACTGCCTGCACTTTAACAAAGTCATTTTTATATTTAAGTTACCTGTCTAACTGTTGTAGGCTACACACTCAAGTGTGATAGCAATTTCTGTGCATTTAAAGTGTTTTTTTTATTGTATCTGCTTTATTTTCTGAATAAAACAAAAAAACAAAAAAAAATGTTTTCCCACCTTTCTAAGCTAGTATAGTCCAGTTTTCAGGTTAGTGCTGAATTCAGGACTGTGTTACAAGTTTCTGTGTTTGCCCATACCTTACTTGAATAGAAGGAAGTTTCTCTGTTCACTTTGAGAGGGAGCTTTGAGCAGCCTATCTGTCCCTGGAGGTGTGGTTTCAGCCCAGAAATTAGTAGTTTATTGGCCATTTTGGGCTAATTTTTATCTCTTTCATTTCCCTGCTATAAAACCCACATTTGCGCAGTTGTGCACATCGGGCAGTGCCGGTTAGCTTGGGTATAACTATTCCTGGCTCCACAAAGACTACTCTTCAATTTTTCCTTGGAATTAGACAAACTTTCAACTTAAGCACTCAAACCATTCACTTCTCAGCCCCGGCACTTGCTAAAAACTCATAGCAAGCACTAATAAACCTTAGCACTAAACCCCCCCTCCCTATACTGTAGAGAAGGACAAGGCTTTCTATTCGACCTTACCAGCCAATCAGTAAAACAATTCACTGTACCTATCCAGGCATGTCCAAAGGGCAGTTTCAGGTGTACTCTCAGGTCCAACTGGTGAATCTGGGCATTTTGAGGCAATGTTACAATTGCCTCATGTACACAGACAACCCTCTCCTTCCACCAAACACTAATACACATGAGAGATGCAATTATACAGCCAAACTGGAGGCTAAGCTCTCTCAATCCAAGACTGGACCAGGCAGTCAAGAGGAGAAGGGAATTACTTGCATCACACCACCAGTCTCACATAGACCTTTGAAACCAGCACTAGCAAAAAACACATATAAATACACAAAAACATACTCGGAGGCTCTAAATAAAAATCTACAAAAGCAACAGAGACCTCCAAAGCAGACATTCAAGCAACCTCCACCCCCAACACAAACCATGAAACACATACTTCACAAAACCAGTGTGCCACGCAATCACAGCCCTTAAGGCAAAATAACATACCCAACACACTAGTAATAGGTGACTCTATAGTCAGGCACACTGACGTCCCACTCACTAGGCTGAACAAGGAGAAGGTTACTGTTAGCTGCCTGTCGGGTGGCAGGATCCGCGACATAACACAAGCACTCAGGTCACTCCAGAACAAGTACAAATATGACTCTGTCATTGTCCATGTTGGTGTAAATGACCTGAGCCGTACCTCCCTGGACTACATGAAAAGAGACACGGAGGCGCTCTCTGATCATGTAGCCCAGGCCTGACCCTGAGTAGCATCCTGCCTTCACCAAGAATGATACCATGGTATAGAGAATAAATTATCAATTTCAACAATTGGCTAAGTTTCTGGTGTCATTCAAAGGGGATCCAATGTCTGTCAGCCTAGGATGACATGCTCGTCAAGCTGTGCTGCTTTGCTAGAGATGGCTTGCACCTGTCAGCCTTAGGCTTTCAAATGCTGGCCAAGGCTCTTGCCACCCCCATAGTCTCTTTTTTAGGCAAGGCTCAAAACACAAACCCACTGCTGTAAATAGCACAAGTAACAAAAAACTGAGGGTAATGGTATTCAATGGCAGAAGTCTAATCCTCAAAATGCAAGCACTCGAGGCACTCCTCAGTATGGAGAAAATCGATCTATGTGCAGTAACAGAAACCTGGTTTAAGGCTCCAGAGAATATCCCAGCACTACCAGGCTACAATACATACCCTACATTTTGGCCACAAAGCCCGGACCGAAATATAAAAGGTGGGGGAGTATCCATATTCATCAAGGATACCCACACCTCCAGATTAGTGGCACAGCATGATGCTTCAGAGATCATCCATGTGCAACTAACAATGAGCAAAACTGCAATTCAAATTGTAGCTTGCTACAGATCACCCACCATGTCCTAGGAATCCCACTCCGCATTCCTGGAAACACTGGGAAACATAAAGGTCCTACCAAACACCCTGATATTGGGTGACTTTAATTACCCAAACATTAACTGGGAGAACTGCTCAAGTACAGACTCCCTTGCCCAACATTTCCTAGAATTGATAAGCTCAAAACGTGCATAGTCATCCCCTTTGGAAAAAACAAAGTACCCACAAACTACCACATAGGTGGTAGCCCCCTGAATACTGAAGATGTAATAAGGGATCTGTGGACCCAAGTAGATAGTAACCTCTCCTTTGATAATCACATTGACAAAGTGGTTAGAAAATCCTTCTATGTGGCCTACCTGATCAACTGGTCAACACCCACACCAGATGTGACAACATATTGGACCTGGTTATCACCAACATGGGTGACCAGTTTTCCACACTATAGGTCAACCCCTCACTGGTTATATCTGACCATAAACTAATCACTCTGGATATCCACATTCCACCACCACCCACGGTCAAAGAAACCACCAACTTTTCAAAAGCAAACTTCACGTTACTTAAGACCAAGGTGGGAAGTTTCAAAGCCCCCATGCTAAAGGATAAAGCTGTCCAAGCTGCAAAATCCTTTACTACTGCACACTACAGGCACCTACAAGAATGCATGGATTGTGCTGTCCCAAACAAAACCAAAACTCACTCCTCCAAGAAAAGGAAACCAGTCTGGTGGACCTCTGCCATAAACAAGCTATACAATAGAAGGAGGAAACTAGTACAGAAGAGAGTAAAATCCCAAGAAGGGAAGACATCCCTGATCAGTATCAGCAAGAAACTATGTTCCATCATAAAATCATCCAAGGCTAGCTTTGAAAGAAAAATTGCCATGGACTCCAAAGATAAACACAAGGCATTCTTTAGGTATGTCAAGAATCTAAGTGGCAATTCTTAGATCTGCTCGGAGTTAATGCAGAATGGCACAAAATACACTGAACCGACCGATATCGCCAGCATCCTGGCAGACAGGTTCAGTGCAAACTTCACCCCCTCTCACCCCCAAAGGGGCCCATAACCATACCAGAAGAATGTAGTGCTCCTGAAATCAGACACTCAATTTAAAACAGCCCTCTCCAAAGCCAAAAACACTGCATCAATGGGACCGATGGTGTCTCAGGCTGCATCCTACATGAGCTCAAACATGAACTAACCCCTCACCTAAACACACTGTTTAAACTCAGTCTCTCCACAGGCTACATACCCACAGAGTGGTGCACAGCAACGGTTATTCCGATCCACAAAGGTGGAGCCACAATGGACCCTGGGAACTATTGCCCTATAAGCCTGACTAGCTTGGTCTGCAAAGCTATGGAGCACATCTTCATGGATCTCATTAACAGAGATATTGGGAACCTCCAAACACTGAACCCTACCCAGTTTGACTTTAAGGGCAGATCATGCCTCCTAAACCTGGTGGACTTCTTTGAGAAAATTACCAAGGCTACAGATGAGGGGAAAGGTGGTCCACACAGCCTACCTAGACCTCGCAAACACCTTTGACACCATTCTCCACTCGGGTATTACAGACAAGCTCACCAGCCTGAACATATACCCCTACACCACGAGATGGGTTGCCAACTGGCTCACGGACAGAATACACATGGTAAGAGTTGCAGGAGCTAGGTCTGACTCTAAACCAGTTACAAGTGGCATTCCCCAGGGCTCAGTCCTAGGACCCCTCCTGTTCGGTATATACTTCTCAGAGGTACAGGCAAGCACAGGAGGACGATGGCTGACCAAGTTCACAGACGACTGCAAACTAGGGGCTATAATTGACTCTCCGGCTGACACAGACATCCTCCAAAAGGGTCTCACTGAGAAAGATACCTCGTGTCAAAGCCATGGCCTCAAGCTAAATGTCAAAAAGTGCATAGTCATCCCCTTTGGAAAAAACAAAGTACCCACAAACTACCACATAGGTGGTAGCCCCCTGAATACTGAAGATGTAATAAGGGATCTGTGGACCCAAGTAGATAGTAACCTCTCCTTTGATAATCACATTGACAAAGTGGTTAGAAAATCCTTCTATGTGGCCTACCTAATCACAAAAGGGTTTGCATCTAGATTGAAAGAGGTCATTGGGCCCCGCTACACATCACTCATCAGACCCATCATAGAGTACAATGCCCCATTTGGGATGTACCTTACAAGACACCTGCAACAACTGGAAAGACCACAGAAGTACCTCACCAAGAGGATCACTGCCCTCAAGCAGATGCCCTATGCAGCTCGACTGAAGAAACTCCAGCTGTACTCTGTTGCATACCGCCTACTCAGAGGTGATCTCTGCCTGACATACAAGGCCATGTCCAACACAGAATGGATGGACATGCTCCAGCTAAAGAAAACCATATCCCCTTGAGCTGCACGATCCAGGGATCTAAACCTCACAACAACAATAAATAGGACATGCTGGAGGGATAGATTCCTGTCCCAGAGACTTCCCATGCTCTGGAACAAGATTCCAATCTACATTAGGCAGAGCTCCTCACTAACCCTCTTCAAGAGAAACCTTGACGAGTGGGTGGGAAATAGAAAGTTTACCCCAGGGATCACTTCAATGGCTCTGCTAGACAGAGGCACAGGGAACTAATCTTAGGGGGTGGCAAATGCCAACACATTCTGGCTAGGCTTATAAATGCCTTCGGACAGATAGCCTAGTACCTACATATGAACCTATGAACCTATGAAAAGGTAAAATGCTGCTCAGTGCTAGGCTCATACCAACCTGGGACACATAGTCCGAGAGCTCCAGGATGTCTCTCTTCCTATAGTCTAATTAGTTACATCTTAGGACATGCATATGGACTATGACTGAGTCATACTTGTACTTGTGGTCCAATGACCTGATAGTGTGTGTGTAACATGGTGGAGCCTGGCCCCTGATAAGCAATTGAATGTGACTTTCTCTTTACACAGTCTGGTGAGAGAGGCATCAGTGTGTCTCACAATGGAGTATTAAATGACCAGAAAGTTGGATTGTTTGATGGCATGCCTTATCTGTTTAGAAGTAGAGACTTCATGAGACATGGCTATATGTTCTGATGTGGGTGTTGTTTTAAAAGACTGCATCTGGGACTGCGGAGGGTAGTGGGTGTTGTTTTAAAAGACTGCATTGGGACTGCTCAGGGTATTTGTTATATGTACTTCATCTAGAAGGTCTTTGGTGTTTAGAAAGGTTACATTTAAGTGCCTCAGCATTTGTGGGTCTATGTCTTTGTTTTAACTATGTGTAATGGGTAGAGTGTATTTACTATTGACAACCTGATTCACATTAGGAGTGCTTTATGTGAGAGCTTTACCTCCAGTGACATTGTGTAAATACATCTCTCACATACCGCTTTATTTTTTTATTTATTTTTATTTACATTTGTTTACCGGGTAGTGTCCGACTGGGCTAGTAGCCCGTTTTCAGTAGAGACCCTGGGAGAAAAGCTCCAAAGACAGATAAACAGATATTGAGTTGCATAGTTGTGCATGCAAAATCATTACATAAGTGTAAGTTTAACAAAATAGTGAAAACATAAGTAATACATCACAGGAACAAAAACTGAAACATGTAAAACAAGAAAATCATGATAACTGGCTGAAAAAAAATTCAATATCTTTGAGAATTAATTGGTTGTCAGTAAACATGAGGTAATTTCTACATTGTCTCAGGATGTCCATATCCATTAAGCTGGTAAGGTAGATAGTGAGAAAGTTTATATCCTCTTCTATTGATTAGATGGTTGCAGAGAGAAAACAAAGTAATGTCAGGAGTATCTGGTTTGCAACTCTCAGGGCAGTGCTTGTCACTGCAAACTATTTGCCCTGTCTGCAGTTAGGGATTGGTGAAATTTCAAGGGTGTTTTTAAATGAAAAATGTCACCTCATGGTGTTTATCTCTATACAGGGCACTGTTAATCACTTGAGTGGAAACTAATAAGTAGACCCTGATGATTTATGGATGAAGTATTTAGCAGATATTCTGAAAGTTAGGTTAGACATCAGCAAACCAAGCAGTGTTTACTTGAAATAATTAGTTTTGTCAAGAATGATGAAGAGGGGGGATTCACCTGAATGGCTACTGCCTGGTTACTACTAGTGCTGGTCTCAACACAGCTTTATGCTGCTGGGATTCAATGCTCCTTTGCTTCTTCTCTCATCAGAAGCAAACCAGTAGCACAAATCCTAGATGTGAAGCAGGCCACAGGCTCTTTGGTAATCGATAGTCTTGTCCCAGATGATGCAGGCTTGTTGTAGTCTTTTCTTGGTAGATGCCTTCAGTAGCAACCAGACCAATCAAGGAGGTCCAACACAGACACATGCTGCCCAATCAGAAACAGTCAGGAATGAGTGCACTTTGCTCCTTCTTTCACCAAGAGCAAAATGTAAGCACAAATTCCAAGCTGGCACCTATGAAGCAGTTATTAGGCTTTCTGGTGATCAGCAGTCTCCAGGAAATAATGCCCCTCTGTTCTTCTCTCACCAGGAGCAAAACAGAAACACTAATCCCAAGATGACTACTGAGGAGCAGAATGTTGGCTTCTCTAATAATTGTTGGGCTTAGACTAGATGTTGCAGAATTTAAAGGTAAGATGAAAAAAAAATTGGTTAATATCCTAAGAGATGCAGTGAGCACTGATCAGTTAGATATGAAACAGGGGGTAACTTAAACTTTAGCTAAGTGGACAGCCACAGATTTTAAAAGAGCTAGATAGGTTGGAAGCAGTGAGCAGTTTGTATTCTCTTATTATACCTGTTTATAGTTGGCAATTTTCAGCGTTTTGCTTCATTTTTGTTTTTCTTCCCTTGATACTAATGCAAACTTTTTTCCAAGTTTTCAAGTAACACTTTTATAGCATGGCATAAGATGTTGATTAGTAGCCTATAGGCCTTACTGCTAGCATTTCACATAATCATAGAATAATCAAGGTAATTGGGCCCAGTGGCCATTTACATCTTGCCAGTACAATGTCTTAGACCTTACCTCCTTTTTCAAGGAGCATCAAGCCAATCATCTGTTTCTGGATACCCTTTTAATTATCTAACTTAATTTTGAAGGAAGAAAATGTGTCACATTGCTTAATTTGCAGTGGAAATTTGTTCCAGAGATTGGATAAGCATTAATTGACATATCTGTCTCTCCTCCATGTTTTTGTTTTTACTGAAGCAAGTTTAGTTCCTAGGTTTTAGTGCTAGTGGAACAGTTTGATTAGTGGAGTTTTAAGAGGCCTTGTACTGCTGGATCCCTAATGGCCCAAAAGGTTAGGCACAAATAACCCCTAAGGAATCTGTATGACACTTAATAAAGGGACAGTACTTCTAGCCTCGGCTGATAGTTCTTATAGATTCATAGCTGTATACTAGACTAATGGCCTTAGGGGGTCTTTTTAAGCCTAACCATTCTTCCCAGCTATATCAGACAAGTCTTGCTACCATTAAGTTTTTGAAAGTGGTCTGTATAGGCTTGGCCTTTGGTCCTGCAGTGTTTACAGGCTGCCTCTGTCTATTATAGACATAGGTGCCAGACCAGGATTACATTTCCAGTTATCCATCCACAGATCCAAGTTGCACTTGAAATGGGTTAAGGAAGAACTCTGCTTCACATGGATAGGAGGCCTATTCCAAAGAAGCGGTAGTCTCTAGACACTTACCTGTTCATCCAACATGCCTTATATATGTCACAGACTAGGATTAGGTCCCTAGAGCTGGTCATTCTGATGGTATTTGCATTGCAGATATGTAGCACATCCATCAGAGTGGGATCTGAGAATGCCTTGTATTATACCAGGCATAGATCATCTGTCAACAGTCCGTACGAGACAAGAGTACAGGGGCAGGGTTTTGAGGTGATTTGCACAGGACATGTTGTTTGAGCGCTGTATTCTTTTTGTGAGGACTTCATAGTTGTTGTATGTGCCTGGTCACGTACATGCTGAAGGGGGCACTGTATTCAATAACTGGTCTGATGAGAGCTGAATACAGATGTAAGGTGACATCCTTGGACCTAAATGTCATGCCCTTCCACCAGATGAGCATGTAGCACACATCTCACATGTGGATATTGCGACAAACAAATCTCCTTTCTCAAATTATTGTACAATTTCATTCTCATTCTCCATGCTTGTCTTTTAAGCCTGTGATCCTTTTAGCTAGGAACCTCTGGGATCATTCCAGTTGCTCCATATGCCTAGTAAGATACATCTCAAAAGGGGCACTGCATTTGATAATAGGTCTGAGCAATATAGAATATAGATAGGCAAGAACC